>NW_027528872.1:2230321-2283424 GCF_008692635.1 Crocuta crocuta
GGAGAGAGAGAGAGAGAGAGAGAGAGAATCCCAAGCAGGCCCTGCATTGCCAGCAGACAGTGGGGCTCAAACTCACCAACCACAAGGTCATGACCTGAGTTGAAACCAAGAGTCAGACGCTTAACTGACTGAGCCACCCAGGCATACTTTACTTAACATACTTTCTACTCCATATGTTTTGATGATTCAAACTATACTTTTCTGGCTTAATAAATATGATACGAATACAACAGTGTGGAGGTTGGAAAGTATTTATGTCCTTGTGAGTATGAATGATGACAGGACATCGCTTTCACAGGAGGTTGAGATATGTATGCAGAGTGGCAGATAAAGGCAAGAAATGGTATCAGTGATAACACCTTGCATCGATGTTATTAGTTTTAAAAGTTTACTTGCAACTCCATTTAATCTTTATAGATTCTGTTGGGTAGGACAGATGTTGGCCTCATTTTGAAAAGATTATTTATTTAAGTATTTTGTTTTTATTGAAATAGAGCTGGCACAATGTTCCATTACCTTTGGGTGTACAATATGAAAACTCCACAACTCTATACGTTCTGCTTTGCTCACCACAAGTGGGGCTATCATCTGCCGCCACACAACACGATCACAGTACCCTTGGCTGTATTCCCTGTCCCCATGACGTATTCGCACCATAACTGGAGCCTGTGTGACTCCATTTTGTAGATGAGGAGGGAAGTTAAATGTTTTGCCCAAAGTCTCACAGCCTACTGTGGCAGCAATGAGCCAGGAGGTGAGCTCTCTTGACTCAGGGAACGAATTCCTTACATGACCTCTTTCAGCGTTTTCATTTGGGGCATATTCTTGAGTGTTGGAAAAATCACATGGATAGTTCTCGGCTCGACTTACCTCTGGAGTTCTTCAAGGTCCATCACCTTCAGGAGCTACAAAACCATGTCATGACACCTGGTCAGCAACTCTGCACAGGTTGCTGCCTTGGCCCTGGGAGTCCAAAGATATCAGAGTGTGTGTGTCTGCCTGGAACTTTAAGCCACTAGGCATTTTTTTTTTTTTCCCTAAGATAAATACAGGCAACCAAAGAGCAAACTGGGTTGACATCTGGTGCTGGGGACAGGGGGTGGAGGACAAAAGAACAGAGGAAATCAGCCAGGCTTTATCGACTCCACCATGCCTTTCCCCTGGCGGGCAGCAACTAGGTACCAGCCACTTGGCTCTTTACAGTTTTAACTAAAAGGAGCATTACAGAGGTGAATTAACATTTAAAAAGAATGTAAAAACTCAGAGCTGTTCTAATGATGATTAATGGAGAGCTATAAGGGGGCCATGACCTGCTAGTGTCATTAAATGGATTGGCAGGTTTCTGAGCATTAATTATAAATAGCCACAGGAGTTCCCTGCTTAACGGAATGATGATAAATCCAAGTCTCAGAGAGAGAAGAAGAAAGGAAAGCAAAGAGGGGAAAAAAGTTTGCCTGTAAGTGTCTGCCTGTGTTGTGGGGAGGAGGAGAGAGCAGAGGGAATGAGATAAATGATAAATTAGACCCTGCCAGTCAATCACATTTTCTAAATGTTTTATGTCCCCAAAGCTATAAAAGCAATATTCCTTTCTGCCCTTATTGGAACCATTTCTGTACAGCAATCACATCAGTTTCCTTGGGGATTTCCACTGAAATGTGCTTTGCCTTTTCTTTTTGTATTTACTCTCCAGCTTGTGACCAAGGGAGGGTCAGAGTCCGCATACAAATGGGCAGGAGGGAGACCCAGTGGCCAGTCAAGGAGGGCAGGGAGGGGAGAGTGAGAGACACTGGCAAGGGACCCCGGCCCCCTGTGCTGCCCACAGCTCAGTCACCCAGGGCAGAGGTGCTTTCCCTTCATCCTGGGATGGTCTCAGGGAAAGGAAGGGCCAAGTGCCTTATAGGAGGTACAGCGAAGACTCGGCACAAATTCCGCGGCCTCGATAGACTGCAAGCATCATGAGGGCAAGGATGGATCCGGGGTCTGCTCTATCCGTTGCCAGAACCTAGAGCCGTGCCAAGCACATCAGTGTCAGCCTGTGCCCATGGCCCGTGTCAGGTGAAAGCTGGGGCCTGGGCTGGGCTAGTCTCCCCCGAGCGCTCTCCTTTCCCATCTCTAGGTGAGAAGACTCTTCAGGGTTTGGTTCCTGCCTCTGGTGAAGACATGAAGACGGAGATGCAGCAGGGAGGGAGAGCGGTCCTGGAGAAAGAATGAAAGAACATTCCCAAACCAAGATTTGGAACAACGGATACTCCTGGATGATGTTACATGTTTTGTGCGTCGTTACTTTTCAAGGCTTTCGGCTGCAAGTCATTATTTCAGCTGATTGGAAAATGGTGTTGAAAGACCTGCTTCTCTGGTACAATTTTCTTCATATCCTATTAGTTGCAATACAATTACAGAGAATACATCAATTCCTGGCCTGCCCGCTGCTGCTGCCGGAGCCGCCTATTAAAAAGCGGCCTTATTAATGGAATTGTACATCTAGGATTAATCGGCTTGCGTTGGCCATTTACATTTCTCATTCCACAAGCACTTTTGTTTGCTTAATAGGCTGAAGGAGGTAGGAAATGACACAACAAAAGCCTCTCCCAATTGCCACGCATATCACTGGTGGATTTAATATCCCCTCCTCCTTTCATCCTGAAGTGCCGCATAGGGATAAGATCTGGCACATGCCACTAGGGAAAAGCCAGGCGGCAGGGAAGCAGCGATTGGTGGGCTGAGAGGGAAGGAAGGCGGGGCAGAGAGAGAGGCCTGGGCCAGAGGAAGGTCTTTGCACTTTGGGGAAGGAGCAGAGGCTCCTGTTTTCAGTCTACTCAGAGAGGAGAGGTTCACTTGGGAGGAAGTAGCCCTGTGGGGGGCGAAGCCCTGGAAAGCAGAGCAGGAGGAGCAGATGGAGGCAGCTGCCCTGCATTCGTGGGATGGATGCACCCTCCCTTTTGCCCTGAGTGACTTCTGCAAGTTGTCCTTTATCCAGGCTGCCCTGTTAATCCCGGTCTGGCTCCCTGCAGGTCATCACATTCCTCCATCATTTATTTCCCTTTAAGGCTTAGGAAATAGACTTAAGGCTAGTCAATTCCAAGTCACTCTACTACTAGGACAAGCAGAGCACAATGTAATGTGAAGGGGGGGTGGGTGTTGGAGGGAGATGAAGGAAATCACATAGGTCCGTTGGCTCCCTTTTTTTCTGTTGGTATGGGCAACGTAGAACTGATGGCTCGGGATTTCTCTTCGGAACTTAGGAGAGGCAAATTAAGAGCATCAGGGCGGAATTCTTACATTCACTGGATTCCAAGAGATGAGCTACCAGGCAGCTGTCTGCAGCAGCAGTCTGCTTAGGAAAGAGAGTGCCAGAGAGAGGTGCCAGCCCATCTGAATGATAATCCCAGACTGCAGGGGAGCCGTGGTGAAAGCAAGGCAGGAGGGAGGTGAGGATGCTCCAGGCCCTTCCTCATGCACCACACTCTCAGAGGGTGGTGGTATATTATACACCTAACTCCTACCCCTGACACTGGCCTGCAGGGGAGGGGGTTCCTTGGGACAGACAGTCTTCAACACCCCAGAGAGAAGTTGCTCAAAACTAATAGAACTTGGACCTTTTAATCAAACCATATCTCCAGAGAGTTCAGCTTTTCCTTTCCAGAACAGTTTGGGGACTAAGAGGAAGGACTAAGAGCAAGTTCTGTCACTGGCTAGGCTTCAGCGTTAAGGCCCTGGGAGGGAGTCCAGTTTGGTGACGGACAGGGAATGGATGTCCTCTCTCTGGGCAGGAGCCACACCTCCCAGCCAGGGCCAGGCACCCACCAGACCATCCTGTTCTCAAGTCCTCTCTTCAACCTGCTCCAAGAGGTATTGTTTATCAAGGCTCATCTTTTCGACAGCAATGCTCTGTTGAATTGGCTTCTCCCTTTGTCTCCTCTGGCTGGCTTCCCCCGTGACCCAGGAAGGTCTATTTAGTCCAGAATGGTGGACAGCTGAGGTATCCGAAGTCCAAACTGCCTTGCTAGCTAGGGGCTCTGTGGTTAAACAGAGGGCTCCAGTCTCGGGGAGGGCATTACCTCAGCAGCGGCAGAGTCCATGTATGTTGAAGCGATGTAATATAGTATGACTTTTCGCTTTAATGGAATTTTTCTAGACCACTAGGAAAAAAAAGACTCCATTAACCACACTACAAAGGCCTCTACTTATTAGTATTTTAGAACAGTGGCAAAACATTTCGTGAATCTAATTATTGCTGACAAATATGAAAATTGAAATCAAAGTTAAATTTTCAGCTACAGTGCCTCATGGGCCAGCCTTCTCTAACTTCAACTATTGCATCAACACATTTATTCTTCCAATAGTTTCAGCAGAAGATTGGCTATTTTCCCTCTTCCCTAATACCGCTTGCTTTCTTACCCCAGCCCTTCAGCCCTCCCTGGCTTGGACCCTATACATTTTGAAGCATTAAATCTGACATATTCATCTTGGTGGCTGGCACTAGCTAACTAACTTCATGTTTACCTGTCACAGATACAGAAATGGGCTGAGCAGGGTGCTGGGGAAGCTGTTTCCCTCTCCCCACCCCCTCTCCCTCCACCCTCAATACTAGCCTTCTTTTTTTTTTTTTTTCCAGATAAAAGTCATTTGACTGATTTCAAATTCCTCGTGATATCAGGACAGAAAAAAAAAAGGACTTGTCAACACCTTTCTTTCTTTTTCCCTATTAAGCATACTGTAAAAATCAATCCCTTTTGTCACTTCACTCTGCTTGCGAGAATGTTTAATGGATGTCAAGGGAGCTAATGATCGCTGGTAGAAAATTCATTTTAGATTTGCTATTTATAAAGTGCTCAGTACTCAGGTGGGAAATTAACATGAGGCAAGGAGTCGGGTGGGGTGGGGGAGGGAGAGAAATATAGAATTGGGGCCCTGCCAGGCTGGCAGTTGCTTCATGTAGGCGGTACCCAAGGCATTCTGGGGGCAGAGGGCGCATGTGTCAGAGATGCTGGGTGGGACAGGGCAAGGAATATAGGCTCAGGAAACATCCAGACCTGGGAAAGTTGATCTTTCGGAGCCAAAATTTTCTCAGCCATAAAATCCTATCTGCAACACCTAGCTCACAAGGTTGTAGAAAGGATTAAATAAAATAGCACACATAAAACATTTACCAGTGCCTGGCACTGAGCACTAGTACATGTTTAATAAATGTTAAATTTCTTTCCTTGTAGCCCCACAGCCCTGTGAGGGGATCAGGACAGAGCCGGTCAGCACAGAATTGCTCTGGGATCTGGATCCAGCCGTGGGTGGACTCACACCCGAGCCCACGTAAGAATCCTGAGTATTACCTGGCACTCACACCATTCGGGTGATCAGATTGGCCAGTGGTTGTCAAATGTTAGTGAGCTTAATACAGACTGCTGAGCCTCATTTCTGAGTTTCTAAAAATCTATAGGCCTGGGGTGGCGCCTGAGAATCTGCATTCCTGATAAATTCCCAGGTGATGCTGATGCATCTGGTCTGGGACCACACTTTGAGAACACGGATGTAGGCGTATAAACTTACCTGTCTCCGGAAACAGTGTAGCACAACCTTCTAATCAGCCCCTCCCAGAGAGAGCAGGTCCTTCCCCACCCGTGACTCATCCTCACCTCTCAAACCAGTATAAGAGTCTGAATCCTGAAGCAAACCACTGACGGGCTAGTTAATTCATCTCCCAGGTTTACATCACCAGCCAAGCAGGAGAGGCACGTGCTGAGGTTAATTTTCCGGTTTGCCGCAACGTGTGGCCATAGCCGGTGACTCAGCGACTCAGATGGAACCCCTCTGATCCCCACAAAGTTCTCTCAGTTGCTAGAGAGTGAACTGCGGGTCCGTCCGAAAGCTCTGGTCTACCCTCATCCGTCTAGTTTCTCCTTTTCCGGGCCCTTCTCTTGGATACTTCTCTGTTATATTTGGATTAACTGCAAATCTCCTTTGATTACTCACTCTCTGTTGAAACAGACAACCTGTTGCCACGTGTTTGATTACTGAATCCCAGGGGAGTTCCTATTTGCAATGCAGCCAGTTACAGTACACTTGGCATTACACACAGTCATTGAGCTGCTAATTCATTGTCTAAGAAGTTGCTTTTCAGTTTCTGATTTTTCAATAATAGGCTTCTCACGAAGCCCTTAAGCTTCGGAAATAAGCCAAAAACTGCCTTTCCAGTCATTTACATAAACACAAGCGGATCAGGAGGGGGAAAAAATGGAATAGTTTAACATGTAATTCCTGGGGCTCTGGAGCCTCGGCAGATAGCATGTCAGGGCTGCAGGTCTGGAAAAGCACCGTGGGAAGTATGCCGGCTGGCAGAAAACCTGACACCAAGGCGAATGATAAATCCTGAAATTTCTCCTGACGCCTAGGCTGCCGCTTTGCCGGGGCTGGGCGGATATTCTGGGCACCAGCAAATTGTTCTGTCAGCAAGCCGCTCCCTCAGCTGCATCTTGTTAGGGAGTCTGTCACTCATTCCCCAGTCACAGCACCACAGCCCCACCTCCGAGGCGGTGTTCTGTCACCTGGGACAGGTAAGGGGGTGGGGTAGCAAACCTGCCCAGGAGACGGAGCCCCCAGGGAGAGAGCTCCATCTCCCTGAAGCTTGCTCCATACTTCTTTTGTGGGGGATGTGGATTCAGGGTCTGGCCTTATATAGGTGCTCCTTCAAGAGGGAGGAACTTTCTGGCCTGTGAGCCCCTTTCAACCACCATCTTGTTTCTCTCTCTAGTTTTTCTCTCTCTCAATCTCTCTCTGACTCCCTCCCTCTTTCCAGATGTAGATTTTACAAACAATCCAATGAGCCAGAAAGAACAGCCAACCTTTTTCTTCCCAGCCAAACCATTTCCTCCCCATTAAAAAGTATATAAACACTTCCACCTTTTAAACACCTAATGCTGATCAGGCTATTTCCCTTACATAGCTAGCACTTAATGGACAAAAGGTAAAGGACCAGATAAAAATGAAACAAATGCAAGATGCCCATTTAAATTTGAAATTCAGATCAACAGCAAATAATTTTTTAGTATAAGTTTATGCTGTGATAATAAAAAAATTTGCTGTTTATCTGAAATTCAAATTTATTGAGCGTGTGGATTTTTATTTGCTAAATCTGGCAATCTTAGCAAAAAGGAATATTCAACTATTTAGTTTACATATTTTCGTTGCTTACATACCACCAAGCTTGCTCTGCCCTGATGGTTTTTTTTCCCCCTAAGGTGGGTATATTCAGGAGAAACTGAGACCCCCTCGCGTGAGGACAGAGAAGTGGCTACCCCACCCCACCCCACCCCCACACACAGCCACAGAACCTCGAGTGGGAATGGCCTTTCCAGTCAAAGCTCCCTCCATCTGTGTTCACTACTTCTCTAAGTCAATGGTTCTCCAAATTTAGCATCAATCACCTGAAGGGCTTATTAAAATGCACATAGCTATGTTCCAGAAAGCTCCAGATTTTCCGATTCAGGGACCACACTTTGAACTGCCATAACTCTAAGGACCTTGTGTAAAAACAAACCCCTTCCTCTTTCCCTTGGTCAGATTAGGATCAAGGAAACTGTGGCGTGAACCACATGAAGGCTCAGCATGGAAATGGTGGAGTAGAGTGGGTTTCACATCTCTGTCCTCCTTTTCAGCCTTTTAAATTCTGGCCTTTTTCATTCCATCACCCTCAACATTAAAACAAGTTCGTACAGTGTTGCATTGAGCTAATCCTGCAGGAAGGACATTTGCAGTGTGTGCAAAGGCACTGTGCTGTGGTGGGACATCAGTGCCTGGGGTCAGTGAGGCAAAAGCTCAGAAGCAAGAAAATACTGGGAGATAGAGCAAGAAAGAGGCCAGAGCAAAATAGGGAAGGGATTTCCGTGCCAAATTAAGGAACTTGGGCTTTTGTGTTAAAAGCCAGCCGTGTGGAGCCAGTAGATATTTTAAGAAAGACTGAGGTGACAAAATTTGTTGTTGTTGTTGTTTAACAAGATAATTATTAGCAGGAGAGAGGATAGACTAATCTGGGGAGAAAACTGGTAGCAAGACAGGACTCAAGCCTGACCTAAGACAGGGCAGGCAGGCAGGAGAGGAGGGACAGATATAGGTCATCCAGAGGTGGACCTGAACTGAGCTGGTGAGTGATTATAGGAGCAAAAGTGGTCCGGGTGGCAGTGGGGGGTGGGTAGGGAGATGACGATGGGGACTGAGGACCAATTACAGTCCCCAATAACTGAGCTGCTCCAAAACCCCATAAAAAGGTTGGCTTTTACTTTTCTGATACGTATTGAGTACCAGGTTTCCCAAACCTAATTCAGTGAAAACATGGAAACTACATTCCAAGGAAGTTTAAATATCCTATTTTACAGATGAGGAAAATAAAGGCTCTTGGAAAAACTCCATATCATAGGCTAGAGTTGAGAATAGAACTGGGATGAGAAAGAATATTCTGACTAACGTGGAGATCAAGAAATATATTTTATGTGGATGTACGCTTTGCAGGCTGTAAAACAGTCTGTGGAATTCCTTTTTTGAAATTTTATTATTTTATTTTATTTTAATGTTTTATTTATTTCTGAAAGAAAGAGAGAGAGAGAGAGACAGCGTGAGCAGGGGAGGGTCAGAGAGAGAGGGAGATACAGACTCTGAGACAGACTCCAGGCTCTGAGCTAGCTGTCAGCACAGAGCCCAAAGCAGGGCTCGAACCCACAGACCGTGTGATCATGACCTGAGCTGAAAACAGACGCTTAACAGACTGAGCCACCCAGGTGCCCCCAGTCTGTGTAATTCCTTAGAGGGTTAACTCAAGAAAGGAGTTGGAGAGGAGCCCATGTTTAAGAGATAGTCTGCTACCATCTCCTATGTGGTATGACCAGAACCATAAACAGAGATGGAAAAATAGGGTAGGAATGGATCATACTGTATCTTAAAGTCCGGAGAGGAGAGAAAGCCGTGAGCAAAGGAGGGTTATTACTTAGTCAGCCCTTTAGCCCATTGCACAAGTCACTGCTTTCATCCTTTTCTGCTGTCTGGAAAACACAGCACACAGATTTATGGACACGTATGCCAACATGTACACACGTGTGTGCAAACACACCTCTTGGCCAATTCATTCTCAGAGAAAATCATCCTGCAGCCAAGCTGAAAAGTTTAGCTGCACCCCTAATGCACAAGGACAGCTGATTCTCCCTCTTTCTGCATTTTTCTTTATCTGAGTAAGTTACATACAACATAAAAGAAACCATTTTAAACATGTGAACTGTGCAACGCAGTGGCATTAAGTACACTCACAGTGTTGTACAGCCATCATCACCAACCATCTCGGGGATGCCTTCCCCATCCCAAACAGAAACTTTGCCCATCAGATAATAGCTCTCCATTCCTTCCTCCCCACAGCCACTGGAAACTTTTATTTTCTGTCTCTCTTGTAAGTACCTCATATAAGTGGAATCATATAATATTTGTCCTTCTGTGTCTGACTTCTTTCATACTGTTTTCATTCGTCCATGTTGTAGCACGTGTCAGAATTTCATCCATTAATCTCATTACAGCTGGAGAACACTTGATTGTACATGTACACCGTATTTTGTTGATTCCTTCATCCACTGATGGACACTTGGGTTGCTTTCACCTTTTGCCTATTGTGAATACTGCTGCTATGAAAATGGCTGTACAAATATCTGAGTCCCTGCTTTCAAATTTTTGTGTTGGGTTTTTGTTGTTGTTATTGTTGTTATATACCTAGAAGTGGAATTACTAGGTGGTATGATAATCCCATTTTTAACTTTTTGAGGAACCACCAAACTGCTTCTCAGGATGGTTGCACCACTTTACCAGCAATGCACAGCGTTTCCAATTTAATTTCTCCGTACCATCACCAACAATTTGTTTATTTTTCCTTTAAAATTTTTAAACAATAGCCATCCTAATGGAGGTAAAGTAGTAGGTCATTGTGATTTTGATTTGCATTTCTCTAATGACTAGAAATGTTGAGAACCCATAGTTAGATGCCACAAAGTAGGTGGTAATATCGTAACCATGTGTGTGTTGTATGGGCTCAAGGGCTTCTTCCATCCTTGTTGGAGGAGATCTAACATTCCCTCCTTTCGTGCAAAATTATAATCGTCTCTTAACATCCATTCTCCCCTCCTGCCATGATAATAAGCCCCTGAATTTGTTGGGCATGTGGTCATCCCAAGTGGATGATGCATTTCCCATACTCCCTTGCATCTAAGAGAAACAGTGTAACTAAGTTCTGTCCAAAGGCATGAAATAGTGTCATGTGAGGGCTTCCAGGAAGGAATCTTCTTTGGGAGACAGTACACTTGTGCATTCTGTCTCTTCTTCATCTCCTCTTTCATCCCACTGCCTGGCACACAGATGCTGCCATCTTAGACCAAAAGAGTCAAAGCCATGTACAACAGATCCCAGCCACAGAAAGGGCTGGGTCCCTCAGTTTAGAAAACATGACACCAGCCATGAACAAAGTGGAGTGTTTCTGTGGCCAAAGAGAAAAGCTTCTGTCTTATTTGAGCCACTTTTACCGTGTAGTTTCTATCATTTGCAGTTGAATCCAATCATAATGGGAATTTTCAAGTAAGTTTCTCCTTCCTTAATTTATATAGTTATGCAATTTTTCTTTCTCCTTGTCTTCAAGACTCATTGTTTTACCAGTGCTCAAGATTCGCCACCCTTCCCACCCTTTCATATTCTCTAATGGACCTCACTTGGTCAGTCATCTCCTAGAGCTTTCTTTCATCCTTCCCTGTACTAACCCCTGCCCTTCAGCACTCAAAGAGATCTCCCCCTCTTACAAAGGCAACAACATCCTCTCCAACTGAAATTCCCCTTTGTCTCCCTATTTCCTCCCCCTTTTTAAAACAATGATAACAGGGGCACCTGGGTGGCTTAGTCGGTTAAGCATCCGACTTTCGCTTAGGTCATGATCTCGCGGTTCGTGGGTTCGAGCCCCGCGTCGGGCTCTGTGCTGACTGCCAGCTCAGAGCCTGGAGCCTGTTTCAGTCTGTGACTCCCTCTCTCTCTGACCCTCCCCTGCTCACGCTGTCTCTCTCTCTCTCTCCTAGAAATAAATAAAACATTTAAAAAATAAAAAATAAATAAAACAATGATAACAACACCAAAAATCTTTTTGAAATAATTGCTCACATTTTCTATATCCTCACCTTACTTTTATCCCCTACACTAGGACTCAACCCACAAAACAGTTTTCCCAAAGGGATAGAAGATCTTTTTGTCATTAAGTATAATCTCACTTGATCCTCAGCAGCATTTGATACTATCATTGTTCCTGCCTTCTCCAAATACACATCGTTTGACCTAGATGGCATCACACTCTCTTGGCTTTTCTTATAGGCTTTTGGTCACTTCCTGTCAATTATCTTCCCAAGATTTCTTCTCTTCCCAAACTTTAAATACGGTTTATCTAGTATGCACTATCTACTCTCTTCCTGGGTAATTGTATCTGTGTTGTTGACACCTTCAACAAAGATCAGAGATCTCTCCAGAGTTCCAGACTGGTGTAGTTACCTTCATATTGGATAGCACCTTGAAAATGCCCGTTAGGCATCTTCAAACCCATCATGACTCAAACTCCATTCATCACCATCTCCTTAAGCTCACCTGAACACCACCCCAAAACTAGAAGTTTTCCTTCACTTTCCTTTACCACTTGCCATCCTCTTTCCTTTTGACCTCCAAGTCATAACCTTTCAACCTCCATAATGCTTGAGTACTCCGAAATCTCCCCATCCCTGCAGCACTCACCCTGGTTGCTGACTGAGTGCAACATCCTCTAGAAGGTTGTCTTGCCTCTAGTCTTGTCCCCTTTTTAATTCATTTTCTACACTATCATTAGAACAACATTTTAACATTTTTAAAAACATGTAACATTTTAAGCAACCCAAATAACGTTATTTAATAATTAACTGCAAATCATCGTGTTACTATCTGACATGCAACCCTTTAATACTTGTCTCTCAATATGAAATCTTTAATAAGAAACATACGGCCATTCAAGCTCTGACCTCTGCCTACATCTCTCCCTACACATCTTGTCTTTCTACCTTCATCCCTTCTTCCCCACCCCCTTAAGCTTCCAAATCACACAAACACATCCCATCTAGCCAGGCTGAGTACCGGATTCCTGAATTCCTACCACACTCCCTTGTCTCTAAGCTTTCACATATGCAGTCTCCTATACTTGTAATATTTATCTCTCCTCTTACCTGGTTAAATATAGTCAAGTTTGTATCTTAGCTTTCAGATATCTTCCTTCTAGAAGACTTTTCTTACCCAAAAAATCTCCTAGATGATGCCGGAGCAAATAGCACTCGCTTTTATCTCAGTACTTACCGTGTTGTATTGAATTGTCTACTTCATTGAATGTTAAGAACTATGTTTTGTTGTTTATGGCTAGGATACAGAAGGGAATGAATAAATCATTCTGGAGTGGGTAAAATATAAATATAAGTAAGAACTTGGCTATTGCCATTGGGTCTATTACTGAAATATGAAGGCAAGGAAGAATTTGGCCATATCCTTGGGTCTATTTTGTTGCCTTTTTTCTTAATCATTCACCTTGATGTGGAGATTACACATCTATATCATTTGAGGATGACACAAAGCTGATGGTGACAGCTCATCAGAATCCAAAAATAATCTAAGCGAATTTAAATACAGGACCCAAGGTGCAGTAAAATTTCAAATACTTGGAAGAAAATTTTAAAGAAAATTAACTATAAGCAAGAATAGGAGAGGTCTTATATAATAGCATTTTTTGTCAGAGGAATGAGTACATCAATATGAGCCAAGAATTTGGTATCTGGAAAAAAAAAAAGGGGGAGAGAGAGAGAGAGAGAATAAGGATGCCTGGGTGGCTCAGTCAGTTAAGTGTCCTACTTCAGCTCAGGTCATGATCTCATGGTTCATGAGTTCCACCCAGTCCCTCACTGGGCTGTCTGCTCTCAGCAAAAAGCCCGCTTTGAATCCTCCGTCTTTCTCTCTCTCTGCCCCTCCCCTGCTCTCTCGCTCTCTCGCTCTCTCTGTCTCTCGCTCTCTTCTTCTCTGCCTCAAAAATAAATAAACTTCAAAAAAGAGAAAATAATACAACAATAAAGTGAACCTATATAACTATAAAGTCCAAAATGTGGTAGGTAAGAGTCCATGCCCCACTTTACCAATCAAACTACATCTAGGAGAGTTTGTCTGGTAATGTGTTTTAGTGAGTCATTATCAAACTGGAGCATGTCTGGAAGATAAGGTTCAGAATGATTAATTGTTGAAAAGTCATGCCATACGATAATCATAAGAAGGAACTAAGAATGTCAAGATAAGTAGTGTTCATGATAGGCATCTTTTAGAAAGAGGATCACACAATATTACTTATATTTTTGAACAGCTCTAATTGTCAGATGTTAGAAAAAGGCAAATTTTTGCTCCACATAGATTCATTAGGATTATATTCATCTATGAGTAATAGAAACCTAATTAAATACGGTGGGTTTTTTTTTTTCTCATAAGTGATAGTAAGATGGAAACATGGATTCCAGTGCTGGTACAATTGCTATGTCATCTTGAACCCAAGGTCCTTTTATTAAACTTGAACTTAGCCATATGAAATTGCCTTGTAAGCAACTATTTTTGATTTACCAAAACAGCCAAGTCCATTTGGTTCAACCTAAATTCTTCCTTCTTTGCCATTCTTGATAAGTGTTGCTTATCCTCTTGTTTACAGGCTCTCTCCTGGATCTCTAAGTAGTATGCCATTCTCTTAGTCCAGAGGAAGGGACAATGGCATTGTTTGAAAAACTCAGGCTTCCTGAATACAATCCTCAAACCGCCAGCCAAACTGGTGCTTATATTCCATTAACCTGAACTGCACTGTATGACCATACTGAGATATAACGAAATTTTCGTGGTGAATTTTTTTAATGGGCACATTGCTGCCTGGAGCAAATTTAGAGCACTGTTTATGCAGAGAAAGGATAATAATTGATTTTGAGGAGATGTCAAAGTGCTTGCCAGAATAGTGTTTTCCAAAGAGTTTATGAACTATAAAAAGGGGTACTAATATCATTTATTCTCAGTTGTATCTGCACAATAGAATCAACTGTAGTTATATCAAGGTAGAGGTGACTTTGTCCTATACTGACCTATTCAATGGGGATTTTTGTGAGTCAGCCCTGGGTACCTGCTTATAATAATCCCCACAGGTAATTTTGCTGGACAGAACGGGGGAGCAAAACTCAGGTTGTTAGTGTCTGATTACTGGGAATATCTGGAATTGTTAGTGTCTGATTACTGGGAATATCTGAAATTGGTGAACATCATTCAGATGGGATTTGTTACCTTGAGTGGGAGACTGAGAAAATTCCATAATTTCTAACCACTCTAGGAGTCTGTGAAAAAGCTTTTGCATTTGATGATTAAAGTATTTTGGCTTTGAAAAGTCTTCGGCAGTGCAAGAAAGTAATGGAAAAAATGGTGATAAGGCATTTAGATCTTTCTGTTAAGAAGTGTTAGGGAGGAAGGAAGGAGAAATACAGAACAATTAATTAATTCTTACTTGTTTTAAAAATTAGCACAATAGTTTCTCCAACTATAGATGTCTATATATAAACAGCTGCATTGAGGGGAAAAAAATCTGTCAATTAACCTTTTCCATGTCCAGGCCAAGTTTCATCTTGACTGTTTAGGAGGAGAGTCCAATGCCCTGGTGGAGGGGCGCCTGGGTGGCTCCTTCGGTTGAGCATCCGACTTCAGCTCAGGTCATGATCTCACGGTTTGTGGGTTTGAGCCCCGGGTTGGGCTCTATGCTGACAGCTAGCTCAGAGCTTGGAACCTGTTTCGGATTCTGTGCCTCCCTCGCTCTCTGACCCTCCCCTGCTCATGCTGTCTCTCTCTCAGAAATAAAATTTAAAAAGAAACAAAAACATTTTAAAAAATGCCCTAGTGGACAATTTTGTGGAGGAGGGAATAAGTAAACTTGAATAAACAGATAAGAAACACTTGACCACTTCATCTTCTCCAACTAAATACAATCCTAGTCACTCTCCTCTTTTCTTAGATACAAACTTCCTTTGTCCGTGTGGCTCCCCATAATGCCAGCATAGGTTCAAATAGTCCTCCCAACCCACTCATCTGATCTATTGACCAGTAGAGTGACTATTTTCTGCTCTTGGGTAAGTTTAGTCATAAATATTGAGCTCATCTACCACTACCCAGGTGCCTACAACATATGGTTTATGAATGATTATCACCAGGACGGATTGATAATATATGGGATTACAGATTCAGAGTCCCCAAAAGATCTTGTTAGAAAGAAAAGTATCAGTTGAATCTAATAAGATAACTTCGGGAAGGGTAAGCTCTGAGATCAGGTTGTTCTGCACATGGTAAAACACCACAAGCAGAGGATAAGGAACAGTTGAATTGACAACAGCTCAGCATAAGTTGACAGGATCATATGGCTCCTGTAAAACCTAAGGGAATCTCATGCTGGTTTCCTTCTCTCTCCTTCTCTCTGCCTTTTCTTTCCAAACATAAATTCTGAGTACTGAATTTGTGCTACATGTTGTGGTAGGTACCTTAGGAATGCAAAGATAAATAAAGCAGTCCCTGACCTCTAGTAGCTCAGAGTAAGCACGTACCTATGCAATGTGTGGTAGATATTAAGTAAAAAGGTAAGAATAAGAGAAATGGAAGTATAAATGATGAAATGAGAGACTTCAGAGGAATGCTGAGCCTGGAATTTTTTCTTGAATTGTAAGTTTTCGATTAGGGCATCACTAAGCAGAGGGAGCAGTGTGCACACATGCTGTGGGTTAGAAGCCCTCAAGCAGTCCATGGGACACGATTACAAAGGACTGGGAGAGGCTGCCAAGCCAAGGCCAGACCTATAGGATTTACAATACCTTGCCAAAGGGCTGAGACTTCATCCCTTTTGCATTTGAAACCTGGAGGGGCCATATTCTATATTTTGGACTACTCAAAGCACACCGGGAGAATAGTTTAAAAAGAATATAGAGTAACCCAGAAGAACCTTAGATAAAAGCAATCAGCACCCTTTCTATGGATGGTAAGATAGAAAATAGGAGAAAATCCTGCTATATTTAACCTAGTGGAGGGAAAATTTGAGGGAGAAGGGGAGAGAATCATTTTTTTTTCAAATATTTAATGAAAATTCATGTTGAAGAAGGATTAGACTTGTCCTTTGAGTGGTAGTATCCATATCAATCATAATACTATTGGGTAATATTTCTTGAGAACTTACAATGTGCTAGGCAGTGTTCCAAGCAATTTATCTGTAGTAACTTATTTAATTCTCATAACAGCCTTAATGCTAAGTCTCATAATTATCTCTATTTTATAGAAGAGGCAACAGAATCACAAAGGTTGACTATATTGCTTAAGGTTTCAAACTAGGATGTGGAAGAGCCAGGGCTTGGACCCAGGAAATCCAACCACTATGTTATAATGTCTCTCTAGACCTAGAGCAAATGGCAAAATATGTTAAAAGATGCTAAATATGTAAGAAGACGGATTCTCCTTCTCCTTTGTCTTCCTCCTCTTCCTGTCTTTCTGAAATCTAATGGTCAAGTACAATAGACTATCTGGAGAGACACGTTTCCCCTTATTGGACCACTGCACCTGCACTGTTGAGGTATCAGAGTGTAATGGGAGATATTGAAATAAGCCATCTTGAAAGTTCTTCTGGGCTTGAGCTAGTTGTGACTCCGGGATTGGCTGACAGAGCCGTGTGAGCACTTTAGGGAGCCAGCCGTGTGAGCACTTTGTGAATTACGCAGAGACTGCCCTTGGCACACGTTTGCATGGTAGCTCTGTTTCCCATGTGCCTCCCAGCCTGCTGACTCCATCAAAAACAGGCAAGTTTTCACTTGTGCATGCACTGCAGGAACCAACCTGGCTGGGGGAGTGGAAGCAGCATCACTTCTGGCCAGCACACTAACTGCAAAATTGCCATTGAGGTTCTCAGCACTGAGCCTTTGTTGCTTATGAGAAGGAGAGCAGTGGAAACAGCACTGCTGGCTAACCGGCTCTTGGGGAAGAGTGGCAGAACCTAAGCAGAAGAGAAATGTGCAAATCTTCACACTAAGGGATGGGGCTTCTTCCAAGGTTCACCATCACTTAGCACCCTCTAAATCCAGCTCTAACACATTCTTTCTTGACCTATATTCAAGTGGCTCCTAATTCCTCTTACAAGACGGATCGGTTAAGAATCTTTATCATTCCTGCCTCCCTCTGGGAGGAAAATGCTGTGACTAAGTGAATCCCTTTTTCCCATCCAAAAGATGGGAAAGAAATACATACATATATGGATATGTGATATAATATATATGCTACAGCATGTAGTGTTTGCGTTGCACACACCATTCACACATTCTGACTTTGGTCATCTGTCTGTGACTATGTCTATATTCTTAGCTCCCAGCAAGCAAACACTGCTTTTGAATACGTTTTTCTAACAGCACTACTTTTCATGTGCTATACTCAAAAAGACTATTTGCAAAATCGCTAAATGTTGAACTTAAAATTAAACTTGAAAATATTTTAGACCAACTTCTTTATTTTAGAGATGTGGAAACTGAGGCTCATATACAGGATGTGTCTTATGCAATATCATAGAACTTTTCAGATGACTTTAGAGATCCAAAGCTTAAACCTGACCATGCATTACAACCTCTTGCAGGGCTCTAGAAACTATTGATGATGAACTTCTGATTTTGGTGGTCTGTGATAGGGTTCAGTCACTGGTATTTTTATAAAGCTCCTCAGGCCATTTGATACACCGAGTTTGAGAACCATTGGCTTAGAAAATGTAAATACTGTAAATTCCCTGAAGACCTTTCAGTCTCAGAGATCAGGTCAGGAGATGTTGGCTGCTTGACTGGAAGACTCAAGATCCAGGAGAAAGGTAGTTATCTGTTCTCTACATGAGAAAAGGTAAAAACAGTCACCACCACTTCTATGGAAATGCAGCTAGAAGCAGCCAGGTAAACAATCATCCTAGAGCATTCAGCGGGCAGCTAGTACACAGTGTGAGCATAAGAAAAGCTATTCTCCCTCTGGGTACATATGACTGAAAACACAAGTTGATGGATTGGAAGAAGGCTGGTGTCCCAACTGCAGTATAAGACCAAAGGAGAGCAAAGAAATCATGATGCATTTTTATTATTCCAGGAACCCTAAGTTAGGTGAGATGAGTGGGTAGCAAATAAAAGGGTTCTCAGAAGCAAGATTATCTTAAATATTCCTTGAGTTATGAGTCCCTCACAGAGGTCTCCTGCATAACATTTGCCTCATCCAGACTAGCTGCCAGAGACAAGTCCTTCCCTGGTCTTATATAAGTATCTCCCGCACTCCCATTACCTCTAATTCTATGCAGAAAACAGGCAAAAAGGAGATGGATAAACTACCAGACAGGGTGGCATTGTGCCAAGAATCAACTAATAACTTGAGTGACAAAAGACAATTGTTACCAAGCCAACTAACTTCAACCAGCTTTCATCATTCACATACTAACTGAGGGCACATCAAACACCTATGAGTTCCTTCTTGGCAGGAGACAGCACCCAGTAGCAAAGGCAGCACCTCTTATTTATTATAAACACAGAACTACAGTTGTGAGTCCTCTCCCAGTGCTCCCTACAGAAAACAAGGATCAAGGGTTAGTTGCTCTCTTGCAACCCAAAATCTGTGTCTTTCATTCTTCCCCCTCGTTTCTGGCACTCCTGGTGGTACTTCTGAATACTATTTAAAAGGATGGCAAATCAAGCCAAATTTTAGAAATTCTACTCTTGTCTTTGATTTCATCCTTGGGTCTGTTTTAGTCACTGATGCATTTATTTCCACCACCTACAACTATACATGGAACATAACGGGCACTCAATAAACGCTTGCAGGGTGATTGAATCAATGAACCCATACACAGCTATGGTCCGTGTTGGGTTAGAGTTTGGTGGCACCATCAAGACAAAGCAAAGGCAGCATCTCCGGAGAGTGAATCTGAATGAGCCTTTGAAGCCCAAACCAACCAATCCTTTGAACGGTCTTTTATTACTGTGCAGGCAATACTCTTAGAGAAGAAAAAAAATCAAATTTAGGAACCTAAGTTGTCCTTAGTAACAGTGCTAAAGAATGTGTTTTCCAATATTTGATTTCTTAGCTTGACAGTCTCTCTTGAAATATTCTCTTCTCAGCAATGAAAATGTGAATCTTTGTTGGTTTGTTTTGCAGTTTGCAAATGACTTACAGAGTTCTTCTGGCAGGGTTTCTGTTTTTCTCCTTGCAAATAAACAAAAGGCCATCTCTCTAGTATGACTTAAGTGGGGGAGTATCTGTGATCTGTCATGGTTTTGGAAGGAGGAGAAAAGGAAAAGAGGAAAGGAGGGGGAAGTAGAAAGAAAAATGAGGAAAACTGTAACAGGCAGGGAGTAGAAGCCAAGCAAAACAGGGGAAGTGGCAGAGGTAAATCGGATATGGAAAATTAGAGTGTCGCGTATATCGAACAGTTGACGACTCTGTGATCAATGGGGTCTCAGGTACTCTTGCTGGGGACACCTGAACTGGCCCACCCGTTCATCGGTCCCCCCCCTCCTCCTGCTGCACTGCATCGTCTGGGCTCCTGGCGGACTGGGAAGACAGACTTTCCCTCCTTCTCCTGGGCAAGCCTGCATGAAGCAGAGCAACCCTTGCCAGCATGACCTAGATCTGTCAACTGATCAATTATTTTTCCCATAGAGGAGAAGAAAAAATGAAAGGAAGAAAGAAAAGGGGACATAGAGAAAAAGAGAAAAGGGGAAGAGAGGCCAGAGAGAGGGTGGCAGAGATGGAGAGAGACAGAATGAGAAGGAACGTGGATGAACACATAGCTGTTTTCGGTTGAAGCAATGATAGCACGAGCGGGCTTAATCCAGAAGGTTGCATAAATAAATACAGAGATACAGAAAATAAAACATAAAGCCCTCAGAGATTATTGAACAAAATCATAGTCCGAGCAGAGGATTGAGTCCTTTTATCCACTTCTTCCAATCCAGACCGGAACTGTCTTTACCCTCTGAAAATCCTAGCGCCAGCTTTCTTCTCCCCGTTCTCTTCCTCTCTGCCACCTGCACAGCCGGCACTGCACCTCCTTGCAGAAGTCTCCTTTTACAAGCGGTTGGGAGGCATGCCTTCTTCAAGCTCCTCCCAAAGCCCCTCTGCTCTTTCCCAATATGCTTGCCGATGGGAGAGAGTGGGAGCACTCACCACCTGAGGAGGACGGCTCCAATGGCACCACTGGACCCCATCTAACCCATATGCCATCGATTACTTTATTTTTGCATGTTTCCATCTTTTATGTTTAATTTGTTTTATTGAATTTCAAATGACTATAGACATAAAGTAAACATTTAACAAGCCAATAGAGCAGAAAGGAAGTAAACTGCGTAAATACAACCCGTCTCAGCATGGAGTTCCACTTAGCACCACATGTTTGGAGTGTTACAAGCATTAATGAGTCCTTACAACACCCAGGGGAGTTGCTCCCCAGCCTGGCAGGCAGGTGGGGAGACAGGCTCACAGAGGGAAAGATTTTTCCCCTACAGAAAACATAGGGAACTTTGAGCTCAGAAGTACACGCTCCCCACCGAGCCTCACACAGGCCACCAGAACTGGCGTGAAACCTGGAAGGCATGCTCATTACAGTGTCTGAAGAGTCTGTAGGGCCGTTGCTGAGGTTAGATGTAAAGCAAAGTTTGTCTGCACTTTTGGCATTCTAGTTGGTGGGCTGCAGCAGGCCATGAACGCCAAACCAAAAGCAAACAAGCAAACGAACAAACAAAAAACAAACAAACTAGAACACAGGCAAATCCCAGACGAGGTGGTCCCACCCAAAGCGTGTTCATCATGAGTAGGCAGCGACCAGTGCTGCAGATCATTCCAGCACGCGTTTTCTGTACATGCCAGAATCATGTGCCTCATATTGATGCAGAAATGTTACCAGTTCTTAGGCTTTTAGGAAGGATCACCGCATCCCAATGGATAAGCTGTGGCTGGAGGCAACACGGGTTTGTTTGGGCCATCTGTGACAAGTAGCCGGTCCCAGCCCAGGTCACTGGGACCCTGGGCAGCCAGATTGCAGGTGTGTAGAGGACAGAGCCCAGGGAACGTCTGGAAGACATTCTGGAGCAGCGCAGGATGGCAGGGACGTGGCTCAGCGTTCTAGGAGAGGCTTACTGAGAGATAACAGAAGTCAGGGGCTAGGTGTCCAGCTCATAAGAAGGCATTCTCAGGCTTATATTTGGCTTTTTTCTTTTTTCATTTTTTTTTTTAAATGTTTTATTTATTTCTAAGAGAGAGAGAGACAGCGTGAGCAGGGGAGGGTCAGAGAGAGAGGGAGTCACAGACTGAAACAGGCTCCAGGCTCTGAGCTGGCAGCCAGCACAGAGCCCGACGCGGGGCTCGAACCCACAAACCGCGAGATCATGACCTAAGCGAAAGTTGGACGCTTAACCGACTAAGCCACCCAGGCACCCCAGGCTTATATTTGGCTTTAACAGTGTCAAAAAAGGAGGGCCTACCACCAGGACGAGGTTTTGCCCCTGGTAACTAAAGCTGCACTCCTAAGAACGTCTTCATGCAGGAAGGCCTGCTGGTCACTGCTGGGACTCTCCAGTCACCCTTGATCAAATGCCCAGAGGCCCGTCACTGAATACGAAGGATGAAGGTGAGCTGCATTTGTTGGGCTGTGCACTACTTGCCTCTAACTTGCCCTGAGCTGGCAGCTCCAGGGTCTGCTTTGTTACTTTTGTGAGATTCCTCTGTCTCTTTTCCCCCCGGACCTTCCCCGCCCCCGCACCCCCAGTGTCCAACCATACTTACACATCAGGCCCAGGGTCCCCTCATCCCACACAGATTTTTCACTTTGCCTGTAAACATTGTTATGGTCTCATCTGCCTCGCTCACATCTCAGAAGCATTACCCAACTCAGGCTGCTGCTGGCACCCGATGTTTCCTGTGAGTGGCAGGAAGTTGGCCCATCTGCCCAGCTGAACGGGGTCTGTGTGATCTGCGCCAGCCGAAGGAGAGCTTGAACTTAGCCCCCATCTCCTCTTTCCCTTCCCCCCTGCCTGTTTGTATCTCACGTGGGCAGATTCAACTTGATGTGGGACATTAGTGGAAATTTGAAAGGTAAGACAGGAATCTAGCCAAGCTCATTGGAAGGTGTTAAAGGGAGCATTAATCCTTCGAAGGAGAAATGGTCGGGTTTCTAGAAAGAGAAGGGCTGCCGCGCTACCAGCCATTCCTTTCAGAGCCTCTCAGTGGCAGAAGGTGGGCGGTGTGCTGAAAAGGACAGCCGCCTAATCCAGCTTCCCTCCGGCTCCTATTCCCAGGAAAGAGGAGCTGCTGGCTAATCAACCCTGGCGAGTCTTAGGGCCAGAGCCCCAGGGCGCTAATCACCCCCTCCCTCCTGCCCGGCACTAATCAGTGCTGATTCCCTTGGAAATTCCCTCCCCCTCTAAGCTGGATCATGGTTGCTGCTTGGGTTGTGGGGGGAGGGGAGGGGAGGGTCAGGAAAGGGTCCATAATATGCCACTAGCCCTGGACCCCTTCTTTTAAGAAGGCAAGAAACCCAGGAAGTAGCAGCTCTAGGAAGAGCCAGCTTAAAACAAAAACAGAGAAGAAAAAATTGCCTTGGAATGTGTACTGCATTCTAACTAGTCCCACTGGGTCAATGCAATAGGGGTGGATTATTGCAGGCAAGACCCGGGCTGCCTCAGTAATTCTGTAAGTTTGATAAGAGATAGCTGGCAGACTGGAGCTTCCGTCCCCTGAGAGAGAAAACAGACATCACCTTTGCCTGTCCAACTGGCATGTGGTACAGGGGTCTTTGGGGGTTATTCTTCCTTAAAATTGGGCAGCCCGTTTTATTATGACACACTGAAACCTATTCAGAGCTGGCTCGAGGTGTACAGCACAAATAAGGCCATTATTGTCCTAAGGAAAGTCAAATTTGGTAGAATGTGAGGAGGTCTAAGATACCACCCCCACCCCCGCCCGGTCACCTCTAACCCCACACCGTGAGAGGAACACGACCACAAAATCAGATTTCACCCTGGAGAATTTGTACCGCTACTTTCTACTCATCTACTTATTCAAAGTATGAGCAAATATTATGCTTCCCTGAATTTATTTCTGATGGAAAAAAAAAAATCATGTATGCTAATTTATATGTAAATTCAGTATGGCCCTGGGGCTCCTGGCATGCTGCCAAAGGGGGCTGTTGATGGTGGAAGTTTGGCCATTGTCTCCCGTTTGATGTATAGACAGAGGAGACACGGGCCTCAGGACAGATGGAAATTTCTGAGGACTCGGGACCTTCCCTTTCCCTTCCTCTGACCCTTCACTCTGCCTTCTGTCTACTTAGTTTTCATTTCTGTTAGCATGAAGAAGCATAGCCCTAAACTCAGTTTCCCCACTGCCAGTGTTGGGGCTTTGCTATTACCAGGTGAGCCCCTATGAACCCAGAACAAGCAGGGGTGTGCACCCCCACCCCATGCACACACACATACACACATACATGTGCATACACGCTGCTGCTGTTCCATATTACATAAGACGAGTCAGTCAAGGATGCCTTCAAGTGGGCTCCTTTAACTCTTAACACCCAAATGCTCCCATGGGAGAGGAGCGAGATTCTGAGGCCAGTGCCCCTCTGAGGCTGAGCGCAGCAGATGACATCAAGGATATTCCTGCAAAATCCACCACTGTGAACTTCCTTGCCATCTGATTCACATCCCTCCAGCACCCCTTTGCCTTCTTCTTTGAGCCCCAGCCAAGGGTACACATGCGTCTGATTCTTCCCAGCCTGGTCCTCTCTGCCCACCTGGTGTGGGTCCGCGTGGTAGCCGCTGCAGCGTATGTCAGGGGACAGAGGCAGCCCCCAAAGCCTACCCTCAGAGAGGGGTCGGCAGGACCAGAGGTGGGAACAGGCAAGACCATGAGAACTCCATATTGCGGTAAGAGAAGAGAACGAGGTGGGTGGGACTCCCCATGCTTTTTCACCCGGTGAGACTGAACTTTCCTCTGGGAATACAAGGCACAGGACTGTGCTTCTGCATGGAATCCTCTTTGCCAGCTCTGCTGGACCACCCAGGGAAAGTTTCTCTGCCTGTCTCAATCCCGATGAGTTCAAGCACCTTTAATGTGAAAGACCCAAGTCAGACCCTCCAGAGGACAGGGTGGGCGAGAGCAAGCAGGTGAGCAGCTAATACCGCTGCTGGAACGTCAGAGCTAGAACAGAGCGTGTGGCCACACGGTGCAGCAAATGCACTCAAGGTTGAAGCAGATTCCAAATGCACCCCAAGGCAGTGCAACCAACATCAAAGGGTTCCCTGGGCCAGGGAGCAAACCCACCCTGAACTGGCGCCCCAGTGCCTGGGTTTCCCTCCGCAGATAAATAAACAGAAAATTAGCATTCAACTCTTATCGCCTCTCTCCCTTCAACTTGGAAAATCTTTCCTGAATTTCAGATCCTCCTGAGCGTTCCCACTGCCTTTTACCAGCTTGTTAATCTTCCCCAACCCCGCTGCCCCCACCGCAAACACACCCCCAAACACATTCCAAACTAATATAGTTGTCCACCTCTGCTGCAAATTGATTCATCCCTCCGAGCTGGATCTCTGGCCAGAATCTTACAGGATGCACAGTTACCTGATTATTCCTAGCCTGCGTTTTTCAGTTTGCTCCTTTTAGAAGCTTTGCAAGTTTACTGGCCGATATTTAAAGTTTCCTCTTGTAATTTCTTCCCAGTAACATAAACAACACATTGGCAACCCCGATGTCCTCTGAATCTGTAATTTTCCCCTGCTTGCATGCGTGCTCTGTTGTGTATGTGTGCAAGAATGTACATAAAGCCAAGGAGACCAGTACACAGCCACGCACCTAACAGGAGCACCAGACACATTTTACTTATGCATATACATTCCCCCATTCCGGTAGCAGCCAGAATCAAATCAATATTCTCACAGCCTGGTAGGGAGAATGAAGTCCCAGCCATGCTGTTTAAACGCTCTCTCCTCCACCTGCAAACCGTGCAGCAAGCCGACTCAGGGAGCCTGCGAATCATATAAAGCACACGGTACGATTCCTGAGTCTACTGTAGGCAAATCAATAGCAAGCTCTTACCTTGAAAGAGAAACAGAGCAGCCAGCCCCGTGAAGATTGCCCAAGAGATAGAATTGTGCATTTTTGCCTGGATGGTTTTCATGATTTTTTTTTCTTCTTCTTTTTCTTCTTTTTTGTCAGGTTCGGTTTTTTCTTTCTTTCTTTCCTGACAGATTGCGTTGCTCTCAAGCTGTTGGAAGGAGATTTAAATCCACTGTTTTGCTGAAGGACACAACAAGAAAGCCGAGGGTGTGAGAGAGTGTGACTTCTCAGTAATTATCTCTACTCATACTCTGGCACTGAGACACATCGTACAATCTGGCCCTGGACAGCCCTCCTACAAGCTGCAATCATTGGTTCTAATCCAAGGATTGACAGAGCTACAACACACGCGCGCCGGCACACACACACACACACACACACACACACACACACTCACTCAGGAATCATTTACTGGGCAAATCAGGCTAGCTGATTAAAGAGACAGGAGCCTGGAGAGAAGGAATGATAAATGCCACTTTGCCCCTTCTATATTACTTTCATTTTTTAAACTGACAGTCTCAGAGCCCCAAGCTTCAAAAAATCCCTTTCCTTCTGGCATTCCCTGGCTTCCTGAACTCAGATTCCCTGTGCACTAGAAAAATCCCATAGCCAGCAGCGGCTTACAGGAAATTTTAAAGGGATATTTTCATGCTCGGTGAAACTTGCAAAGAGGAGTTAAATTTCATTTGTTGGTACCTATTTTCCTCTCCAATGAAAATATCATTCAGTGACAGATTTCTCTCCCCCCCCCCCTCTCTTTCTCTCTCTCTCATCTTTCACCTTTTCCCAATCAACCTCCTACTTAGTTGCTTTGAAAATAATAAGTAACTTTCTATTTTCTTCTGCTGTCACTTGTGTTTCAGAATCCCTGTATTACTCCTATTTTTCATTCACTTAATTTATTTCCTAAAGTCATCCATGTGTATATGATACCATGAAAAAGGATTAGGCCATGAGATTGGAGAGCTGCAGTCTGAATACAGGGAACCTTCTGCAAAAGAGAACAAGAAATAAGTTTATTCTATATGCTGCAGTCAACCTACATTCATTAAAAAGAATAATATAAGGTTTGTGGCTTAAACTGCAGCAAGACAGATTTAAGTCAGACTTGCTGAAGGACTCTCTGAGTGTGGTTATAAAATGTCCTCAGAGAGTTGCCGACATTCATTTCCCTGGTGATGGGTAAGAATAAAAATCAGACAGACGTATTCAAATGGGCACAATGACTTCTAGGGGGACTTTTTACTCTAAGGACCAGGAGGTTGATAGGAATTTTTTTAACAGTTTTTTTTATTTATTTCTGAGAGACAGAGACAGTGTGAGAAGGGGAGAGTCAGAGAGAGGGAGACACAGAATCTGAAACAGGCTCCAGGCTCTGAGCTGGCTGTCAGCACAGAGCCCGACGCGGGGGTCAAACCCATGAACTGTGAGATCATGACCTGAGCCAAAGTCGAACGCTTAACCAACTGAGCCACCCTGGCGCCCCAAGAATTTTTAGTTTCTTCTTACGGAAAGGAAGTTACACAATGTGAATATACTTCTGGAACACTTAGCCCCTCAAAGAACCCTTCCTAGGTGATTCTGATAAATATATACCTCATGATGTCTCGACATACATTTTAGAAGTACTTCTTCCAAATCTCCACAGCTAATAACTATACTTCCTTGTAACCCCTATAGTAATCGTAATGCATATATTCCTGAACTGCATAGAACAAAAGTACTTCTTGTCTGTTTACATTTAAGAGCGTACAGGCAAAATGAGAACAGTACTGCCATTCCACACAAGTTTATGAGGTTCTGTGTGATGCCCCGGAAGTGTGCGGGCCAGTGACTGAGTGCAAGAGCAGTGAGGTTTGAAGACCTGGTCTCAGCTCACACAAACCAAAGGACCATGGATAGCTCATTTTACCTCTGTGATCCTTGGCCTCTTATCCGTAAAGTTAGAGGGCTTGAATAATTTCTGGGATCTCTCCATTTTAAAGGTGTTTTATGCTAACGGTTTTTTTTTCTTTTCCTGCCACTATGTTCTAATTCACATGTCCATCAAAATGTCCTTGATATTGTGAGCTCCCAGTGGATGAGAATTTTATCTCTCCCTTCGTCTTTTTTGTGTGGTGCTCAGCATGTGACATGTGCAATTAAATGCTTTGGAATGGCTGTGGCAACAGTGAACAGTACTGTACAGAAGGAAGGAGAGTTTCCATTAACTTTATCCCACTGCCGTCCAGAATGATGATAAAGACCTTGGGTTATCCATAAGTCTTTAGTCCCTCCCTGCAGAGGCAGAGACATTTACATTTGTAAATGCCTTCACCCTAAACTCCAATAAACCTGCACACTGGCCAATTTTTATTAAGTGTCCGTATGTGTGACAACAATAATATTTTTGAGCTTTGGCTCTGGGCCAGGAATGGCGCTTACTGTTTTGCATGTTTTTTTTTTTTTCTCATTAGATCCTCACCTATGAAGTGTTCTCACCTGTTATTTTCCCCATTTTATAGATGAGAACGTTGATGCTCTAAGCAAACATGTCCACATTTACACAGTTGGTACACAGTGCAACCAGGATTTGAACCCCAGCATTTACATCTCAGACTAATCTTTAAAATACTATCCTATGCTAAAAACTGTGATGGACCCAAGTAGATATCATTCTTATATATATGTTTTTTGCTATTTCAATAGCATATGAGATTACAAATTATATGAAATACATATACCAATAGAGAAAAATGCTTACATTGTTTTTAAGGCTAATTGAATTGCAAATGGTCGGTACACATAATTAAGTTTATCAGAATGCAGAAAAAATGATAGATGGCTGTTTTCTATTTGATACAAAGGTCTTAAAAGTTCTATAAAGATGGTAAAAGTCATGATACGCTTTAAAAGTGAGCTAGAGACTATATCTAAGGCAGAGTGAAGAATATTGCAGGCAAGAGAAACCATAAGTTAAAAATTAGAGATGAAAATGCATCCCCTAAATTTGGGGCTCTAGACACCTGTGGGAGATCTCCCATCTTGCCCTGCTGTGCTGTAATAAAATCTTTTAAAGATAAAACAAAATGTGAAATGTAACCTAATGTCTGATCCACGTCAGTGACTCTCTACACAAAGATGATGTAACCATGCCTGACACAGGATAGGAATACTCAACAGACACTTGCCATTATCCGTATGACCTGTGGAATGAGAGAACAGACCGGTGTTTAATCTGGTTGGGTTCAAATCCTGGCTCTGACCCCTTGGGGCTACGGGCCTTTGGTTGAGTCATATCAACTCCAGGTCTGAAATGGGGACAGTGATGCGAATTCCATTATAAGCATCACCATACATCATAACCATCAACTAATTTTCATTTGCTTTACTATTTTTACCAAACCGAGACTGATGTGATCTCCCAAGTATCATTGGGAGAAGCTACCAGTGCTTGTGGACTAAGATTCCTGGTTTCAGGTTTGTACTTTGTGCATTCCCTAAGGCAAAATATACCCTCAGGGATTGCCAAACCATAAGTCTAATTTGGGCTCTGAGTGCTGCTAAATGCTAAACTATCTAGAGAGCTATATCTCTTTCAATGCTTGAATTTACCACATAGAGTAATTTCCCAATGGCCTTCATGTTTCACAAACGCACACAGTTAACCTCCTCCTGGAGAAGCCATCTTCTCCTCTCCTTTGTCATGGGGTTTAACACAATGTCACCTATCTGGGCCTGTTGGGTCACTTGGCAGCTCATTGATGTAATTACAAATTGAAACGCTGATCCTGGGCTGTGCACAGAGGGGTAAAGTTCAGCCAGACCCATCTCTTACTTAATGAAATGGGTCTCATCAAAACAGAATTTTTCTTATCCTTTTTCCATTTTAGTCTCAGAGCCTTTCAGGTCCGGAGCTAGGAATCTCTATTGCTGCAACTGCCCCCAAATAGCAGGCGTCGTACCCTTTTGAGTTGGGGTGGCTTGTGCCTGTGGTTGGGATTTCTATGACTAGATGTGAGGAGAAATGGCTAAGGAAGCTCTGATTGATTGGAAGGAGATACTTTGAAATTGCCATTCCTTGCTCAACAATCAGAGCTCCTTCCTCTGAGTCAGAAGGTGTAAGTGCTTCCAATCAGGTGTCTGCAGGACTCAATTTGCCTCTTGGATTAGCTAGATGCGCGTTACGTACCATTTACTTTCCAGTTCCAGGGTCAAAGGATGATGAGTGGTCCGAAGACAAAATTAAACTGAGGAAAGGGACCTCAAAGTTTAGGCAGCAAGGTAGTCACTCACCATCCACACCCCTTGAAGAAAAGAGAACTTTACTACAGAAATAATTCGTCTATGTGTAGATAAGGAGTAAGGAAAAGGCATAAGAAATAAGGAATAAGGACGAGGAAAACAGATGAGGTCTCTAACTTCTGAGGAGAGGGCGGCCAAGACGGCATTTCATCATCAAGTAGCTTAAGATTCTACACAGTGTGCAGTGAGCTAGTACAAATAGGGATTGATTCTCTGTAAACTGCCCCCGTGCACACCTGTCACCTCCCTGAAGCAGACAGTAAGTCCGAGAGGGTCACTGTGGGGCCTGGCTGCCCCACTGTCCAAATGCCAGCTGAGCCCGAACCACAGCCCACCAGTCCTGGGAGGAGGGATGGACAGTAGTGAACGTGTGCTGTTCCAGGCCCAGAGGACTCGCAGACAGAAAGCCCCGGTGAGGGGGAGGAGGTAGGTGTGTATGGTGTGTGGGAAGGAGGGAGGAAGGGGGTGTGGGCAGTGTTTTTTTATTTCTCTCAGCTATTATGGAAAGAACTGCAGGAGCTTAAATCTAAAGAGCAGCGCTGAAATAATGTTCAGGACTTAACAAAAGCTTCTGCTTTGCTCTGCTGTTTGCCCGCTGTGGTCGGCCTCAGCTGAGGCTCAGGGCCGTGGGTGATCTCACGCACTCAGATGCTGGGAAGAGCCCTGCCTCAGGGGGAGGGACGGAGCTGGCCTGCCCTCCACACACCTGGGGTTCAGGGGGGTCCAGCTCTGACTCGCCGTTCAAGTCAGGGAGGGAGAGATCTGTGGCAGGAAGAAGGCAGCCTTCTACCTTTTCAAGGGGCTTTCCCTGAAAAGCCATCTTGAATGTGGCTCCCTGATATGGTCACTTGTGATGTGAATGGACTCGGTCTAGGGTACCAATGAATTATATGGGGTCTATTTTGAGAATTTGACTTCTCTCAGGAGATTTCCTGATTTACTGATAAATTGCCCAAGCTGACACTGAAAATGAAAGTCTAACTCTTCACAGCACAGAGATTAAGGACACAGAGATTTAAATCTGCGTTCCCACAAATTTCAGTGTTTTCTAACTGGAATTACAGGCACAGTCATCTGGACTTGATTTCTATGAATTATCCTCATCATCTCAAAAAGAAGCAATATGGCATAGTAGTATAACAGAAAGAATTTAACACTTAAAAATCAGAAGACCCGGATCGGAGTCTAATTCCACTTATCAGCTTCAATTCCTTGATCTTCAATTTTCTCATCTCATCTCCTCCCATCTTGCCCTTAGAGTGGAAATAATAATATCTACTTCACAGAGTTGATGTGCATTTACCCAGCGGAAAAGGATGAAAGCCCTCCTGTAATGTCTAACATACACATTGGCCCCATGTCTTTGTCATCAGCTTGCTTGAAAAACAAATCACTCCTGGATAATAGTCAGTAAGAACTTCACAGAAAGAACCACTGCCTTCAGGATGCTTATTACCAAAAAGTTTCCTCTGGGCTCTGTAGGAGGCTGAGGAACTGTTTTCTTTGTTTTTGTTTTTGTTCAAACATAGTTTAATTTTCTTTATATGTACTCCTTTCTTGCTCAGTGCATGCCACCTAATTGTTTCATCTCTTTGGTACATGTGCATGTTCTGCTAATAATTTTTCTTATCTGTGTTGAAATCAAGTGGAATTCTTATAACTATTTAATTTCCAACATACCTCTCTTTGATATGTCATTCTCGTTTGCTTTTCGTAACCTCTTCCTTTACATTGCTAAGTTCTCTATCATTTCCTTTACTTTTCCTGAAGTTTGCTCTCCTTTGTCATTTCCTAAACAAGTTTGTATCAGCTGTTTGCTTTTCTCAAGAAATCCACCGCTAATTACACCCATGCTTTCTGGTTTATTTTATATACACGTTTTATGTATATGTTGTCATATTTTACATCTTCTTGTGCATAATTTTCTTACTTCTAATTAGGGCCTTTTTTTTTTTTATAGTTTATTGTCAAGTTGGTTTCCATATAACCCACCGTGCTCATCCCAACAAGTGTAATTAGGGCCTTTTCTTTTCCACCCAAAGAAGTCTTTTTAACATGTTTTTGTAAAACTGGTTTAGTGGTGATGAACTACTTTAACTTTTGTTTTTCTGAGAAACCATCTGTCCTTTATTTCTGAATGACAATCTTGCTGGCTTCAGTGTTCTCTGTTTCAGGTTTTTCCCATTCAGCTCTTTGAATGTGCCATGACACTCCCTGCTGATGAAGTTTCTGCTGAAAACTCAGCTGATCCCATAATGGGGTTTCCCTTGTTCATAATTTCTGCCTCTCTCGCGCTACTTTTAAAATTTTCATGTTATCTTTCAACTTTAACATATTAATTATATGTATTGTGCCGTGGATATCTTTGGGTTAATCTTTTTGGGGGCTCTCTGTGCTTCCTGAGCCTGGATATCTGCTTCCTTCCTCAAATTAAGGAAGTTTTCAACTATTATTTCTTCGGATAAATTCTCTTCCCTTCTCTCTCTCTTTTCCTTCTAGGATCTCCATAATATGAATATTTACTCACTATATTGTCCAAGACATCCCTTAACCTATCCTCATTTTTTTCAATTAGCAATAATTGCACCTTGGACAAACCTCATCGGTTACAATACTGCCACTGTGCAGAGTTCCTATTCTCATTTTTAAAATTATTATTATTATTATTAACTATTGCTCAGCTATTCGGCTTGGGTGCTTTCCATTACCCTGTCTTCCATTTTGGCGATATGTTCTTCTACATCTGCTAGTGTACTATTGATTCCCTCTAGTGTATTTTTCACTTCAGTTATTGTATTCCTCAACTCTGATTTGCTCTCTTGTACGTTTTCTAACTCTTTGTTGAAGCTCTCACTGAGTTCTTCCACTCCAGTCCTGTGACTTTCTTTGTGATCATTACTTTCAACTCTTTATCTGGAATATTGCTCATCTTCATTTCGTTTAGTTCTTTTTCTGAGGTTTGGTCTTCTTCATTCATTTGGAGTGCATTTCTCTGTCTCCCTATTTTGCTTGACTTTCTGTGTTTGCTTCTATTCCTAAACTTGAAGGAATGGTCTCTCGTATGGTAATCCCCTGTGTAGACTATGTGTGCCTGGTGACTTTGGCTGGCTGGCCGGAGCTGTATCTGGCATGGGCTGGGGATTCCGAAGCACTCTGTGCTGGGACTGCCCTGTGAGATTGCTGGACTGGAAGCAGATATGGGTGGGGGCACTCCTGGAACTCTCTGTGCAGAGAACATCCTGGAAGGATAGCTAAAGCTGAAGTGAGCATGAGCCAGGACAATCTCTGGGCTCTCCATTCAGAGGGACTCCTGGCAAGATGGATGAAGGTGAAGTGAATTCAACGGAAGGGGTCCTGGGGGCTCTCTGCGCAGAAGTCTCCCTGGTAGGGTAGCTTGAGCTGGAGATGGGGCTCAGTCCAGGAGGTCCCAGGGTGCTCAGCATAGGGGACACCATGGCAAGACAGCTGTCACTAAAGTGGGCACAGGCCAGAATGTCTCTTCATGTTCAGTGCAAGGGATGCCTTGGTGGGATGCCTGGGGCTGAGATGGGATGCAGCCTGGGGAATCTTGGGGAATTCCATGCAGAGGGCTCCTTCACATGGTGGCTGGAGCTGAAGCAGGTGTGAGCTAGGAGGTCCTGGAGTTTCTCTAGAAAACCACCTGAAGCCAAAATAACAAAGGCCTGGAGTGTTCGGGGATGCTTTGCCCCTGTGTCACCTTGTCGCGTCCACTGGAACTATAATGCGGACCAGGCATGTCTCAGTGTCCACCACCCTGGGGACACCTTGGTGGGATGGCTGGGGTTGGTGTGGGTTAGGGGACTGGGGGTCAAGGAGGCAGTAGGCCAGCTAGGGCACCTAGAATTTGCTCCCATCCACTCTCTCAAGGTGGAGGGGAAATGTAAACCATGGCACTCACCAGCCACTGGAACCCAGAGAGGGTTTCAGCAGCTTGCCTGCCTGCAGGCTTCTAGAGCTAGTTCCTTTATATCCTAATTGCTTTTTTAAACATAGCGCTTTTTTTTCCCCTATGGCCCAGAACTCCCGGGCCAAGATGAGATACACTGAGGTGGCCATAGTGCCAGGGCCCTTACTTCCTTTCATGGTATCAAGATGGAGGGGGACATAAACTGTGGACCCCAAGAGTGTTCCAGCAGGTCCCCTACTGTTTGGTGGAGCCTAATGCTGAATCCTGTATTCTAGTTGCTCTTTTAAGCTGTGGCTTTTTTTTCTGTGCCCCAGGGCAGATGAATCTGCTCTTGTTCCTCAGTACTATCCCTCCCACCACCATTCACAGTGTAGGTACTGGGGACTCTCTTCCTTACCATGTCTCTGTCTCTCTTGCCTATGTGGCCTTTCTTTCCATGTGGTCTCTCTACCTGTATTGTGCAGAAACTGTTCAGTCACCCTTCGGTTCTTCTTCAGGAGGAATTGCCATATAAATAGGTGTAGATTTGGTAAGGTGTTGAGTCCAGGGTCTTCTCACATCACCATCTTGGACGAGAACTAGAGCGATGTCTTTGGGTGCCTGGCACAGTTTCCTTCCTTTGTCCATCAGAGAATCCGTTCCATGTGGTTTCATCATGGCTGCTCTGCTACACTCTTGGTGTGGAAGTGGACAACGACTCTGACCTGGCCAATCAGTTTCTTCACTGAGAGTTTTCTAGGTGTTTTTGGAAAGAGGCATTGCTACTAGGGGTATCTTTCCTTACAGGCGGAGAAAGTTTGCAAGGAAATGAAGTCAACAAAAAGGAAAGTAGAACCAAGATGAGAGGGCATCCCTGAAAGTAGGATGAGTCATGCCTGAAGGCAGACACACACCCTCAGACTACCTGGTTCCCCTATTTGCTTGTTATTTTGACTTGAGTTTCTGTTACTTGCAACTGAAAGAGTACAAGCTGAGAGGGTACATGTGGCGGGTGTTTGAATACAAACTTCCTTTGCTTTCTTCTTCTTCCTACATTATTTTCCCCGATATATCGCAAATATCTGGATATAATATGATACCTTAGGTAGAGATGTAGACATCTGAGGCCCTATATTTTATTAAATGAATAGTCAGTGTTATTATTAAATTGAAATTAAAGTAAGGTCATAGAGGGCGTCAAGATGGACCAGATTCCTCCTCTTTCTAAATATGTGGGTGCAGAGAGTGAACTACCATTTAATGAACAATTCATGTGCCATGGACTGTGTTATTTCATATGTACCTTCTTACTTAGCCCTTACAGTGTCCTTAGAGGGTGACTATCATTACCCCTAATGTGCAAGTAAAGAAGGTAACTAACTTGTCCACAGTTGCCCAGGTAATATTTGGTCAGGTCTTCTGAACACCTAATACTCTGTTCTTCTCCCACCCCCAATCTTGCCTATATTCTAAATAAAACTGGGACTCAAAGCAGAAAGGTCACAGCAGCCTTATGGGATCAGTGAGAGCTATATGAAAGACATCTGCCTTGATCAACTTTAAAAAAGAGAAGTTGGGAGTTTATTCAAACTGAAGTGAATGGCTCAGTGAAAGGTTGGAGGGAAACATGGTGCTTGTGGGAATCAAGGTTATCCAGCTCGGGTGGATTTGAGGCTGTGTGTCCAAAGAATTGAGAGTGCATGTAGTTTGGGTCAAAACTGGAGGGTCTTGAATGCCTAAGAGACTGGAACAGAATTTGAGAAGCATAGCTGCTGTTGATTCTGAACAAGAAAGTGAAAGCAATAAAAATCTGTATTTCTGGTGACCCATATGGCAGAATGCATAGTAAATCAAATCACTCTCTCAAAGGAAACTCCCCTACTCCAGTCCAGTCCCCTGCCCTGTGGACTTGGACAGTTTCCCATCCTTTGCTTTTCCTACTCTAACTGGTCAGATCCTGGGACAGAGTCCCCTGGGCTTTTAGCAGGTCACATGCACGAGTGACTCTGGCACATACACAGGCCCCAGCAAACTCTTCTTTGTAGCACACTGTCCACAGGCAGTTAACAGAGCATAGTGCAATGGTGGGAATCAAGCTTGAACTTAGAGGAAGGTGGGAACATTCTTGAGATACCTGGGCCAGCCCTACTTCCTTATATTGGAGTTGATGACTTAGCCTATTTGACAATTACATGTCATCTTATTGCCTTTGATCACCTATCTCCATGTACATATCTAATTCAAAAACTTGATGGGAAGGAGAAGTCTGGTCTGAAGAAAGCTTTATGAATTTCTGCATGACTTGACCTCATAATATCTTAATATTATCTAAAACCATGCTGAGCTTTATCAGTCAGATTTGAACAGCATTGTGAAATAAACAGCTTGGGAACATTTCTGTCAGTGTCTCATACTCATTTCATACTGAGAAGTGGTCCAGAGAAGGGCAATAACATGCTTAAATTTATACAAGTTAGAGTTAGAACTGGGAGTAAACTCTTTTGACCCCTTGTCCAGTGTTAATTATTTTATTGCAGAGTATAACTAGATGCTTTGGTTCAAAGTTTGATTGAATATCTCCTTGTGAAAACTTTTCTGCTCAAGTAATATTCCCTGGATTTCTCTTCCACCCCAAAATTGTCTTCCTTCTTTGTAACTGAAAGTTTCAAATCTTACCCAGAAGTGGTAGATAAATTAAGCTGTTGTCTATTATTGAAAGTTTAGGGTGAAGAGGTTTCTTATAAAGTGTAAGGGGTGACAGTGAGATCAAAAGAGTGTGTGAGGTATATGGATGTAGGGAAAAGAGAGGAGAGGGTGAGGATAGAAACCTGAGGGGCTGGATTTGCCAAGGATTATGAACTCAGCTATCTTAGTGATTCTGAATATTTCTCTGCAAGGCAGGATGTTGGGAGCCGTTTCTGAGCTCATAGGTTGAGAAAGAACTCCCTATGGGGTTAAGGTAAGGTGCACAGACTCTTAAGGGTCAGATGGCGACAGATATCCACCATCACCCAATTGTTTCCGCTTGGAGCACCAACCCCCAAGACATCTTTGTCAGTCAGTATTGAGAGTGACTTATTCTGGCTCTGAATATGATGATTGCACCTTGTGAAGGAACCTATTGTAGGAACTTCTTCTTTTGTGATTATGGGAGCAAACACTGTGTTTCCTGGAAGATATGTTTTTCTTAATACTTCCCCTTAAGCAAACAAGCTATTGACCCCTGCTCTCAAAGAACTAACTTCACCCTTTTTATGCTAAAAATATTGTCTTGTATGCTAAAGATCCTTCCTTCCCCATAGGATAAGCATCTACATCCCCTACCTCAATCACTATTGATAAAGGTTATGCAGGAGTCTTCTACAAATCTATGTTCTGGGAAATTCTTACATATCAAAAAAAGTTTGTCATCAGAAATCATTGTCTAAGGCAAATACCACTTCTGTGCAGTCCCCCAAACACTTAATTATAAAATAAAGTTGAGCCCCAGTCAGAGCAGAGATGCCTGCCTGGTGATCAGAAAGATTCTCGTGGCTCCCTCATCCCTCCCTCACCGACACTGTCCATCCTTCAGGGACCCCTGGACCTGCTGGAGTCGGCCTCTGGCAGCAGGAGACAGAAGATCTGGTGGTAAGAGGGCATGGTGTATTCTCATCAAGCCACCGACTCGTCCATGTGCTGCCTCTGTCAGCTCCATTGATGACTTTTTCAGAGATGAAGACATAAAGATTCTTCCAGGAGGGTATCAACAGGGTCTATGTGGGAGGTGACTAGCCCAGGCAGCAATAGCTATTCATCATAGACATTTGACTGACTCTAACCCACAGTAAGATATAGAAGAGACATATAAAGGCTTAAAATCAAATCATGTGTCATGCTGAAGAATAATGGTACTTTCTGTAAGGAGTATGTATATATTTTTAATTTCTGAGTGAATTAAGTGCCTATAAAAGGTGTTGAATTGGCAGCCTAGAAAGCTAGAGTCTTTGATTTATGCCCAGGAGAAAGACAGAGACAGTTGCCTGAATCATTCCTGAGTGTTCTGAGCCACCTCCCCATACAGTCTGTCCTTTGTCTCTCTTAGAGTTGTGATCCATTGTCCCTCCCTTGTGTGCAGGTCATTCTCACCATTCTGTGTGAGCTTTAGATTAGGATGATGTAAGGACTAAATGGCAGGGAAATAAAATCAATGAGTTTTAAAATCCTTTGCAAATTATTCTGTGACTATCGTTACGGACAGAACCACAACACTAATGCTTGTACATCTTTCTCAAAGTTGAATTTCTATTTTCAAAGCGTGTTGGCATGTTCTATTTCCTAATGTTTTCATAAAATATTTGCAATATGTGTTACTGTCATTTTTGCTTTGGGATAGGACACTGAGATAGAGAAAATGATAGCATGTTAGGTCTGAAAGTAATCTTAGAAAAGTGATGGGGACAGAAATAGAACCCAGATATCATGAAGAGAGAGAATGAAAAGAGAAGCTTCCAGTCAAAAATGATGAGGCTGTAGTGAAGGTGGAGTTGGAACCCAGATTCCTTAACTCCCTGCCCTTGTTCTATGGTTCAGGCATCAGTTATCATTAATACAGACCAAAAAAGAAAATATCACAAACACAGAGATAATGTAATGATGATAGTAAAAACAGTAACAGAAATGCCACATTATGAGAGAAGAAAGTATCAAGACAGATCAGAGGTCTAAAGGCAGAATAGATGTATGGTCTTAGTGAGGCAGAGCTAGATTCTCCCCAAGTCCCTACTCTGCTTTTTTTTTTTTTTTGTTTTACAGGAGATTTGAGTCTGCTCAGCTGTAGACCCTGCATTAGTGAACTAGGGAGTAAGAATAGCCTCATAGGATTAAAGGCAGCATATATGTAAAACCACTGGCACTCAGTAGCCACAGAGTATATATTGATTCTCCTATTAGAAGAGCATTATTTTTCAATCAAGTGGACAGATATAAGTATTCGGGGGAAACTTTTTTGGAAACAAAAGATGAATTTTACATTAAAATTGTTATTTTTATTTGCTCTAATTGTGATTTCTTTTTCTTTTTTTCTCTTTTTAAATTAAGAGTAGATTCTTGACAGATGAATTGGACTTCGATATATCTTCGTTTTTAGTCCAGAAAAGCTTTCTAGAGGTGGCATATACCAATAAAATATCAAAATTTGTTGAAACTGGCTACTAGATATGGAAGAAGAAATGGTTCCAGGCAGAATTGTGTTGCTGCACCCACCCCACTCAATAGGGAGTTCTGTGTCCAGGAGAACTGGAGATTCTGGGGACCTCCGTGCACACCCTCCTGTCACTATTAATAGAAATGAACACAAATAGACATGGTTCGTGCCTGGTACAGCAATCCAGGGGTGTTATCATGCAGTCACAGAGGCTTCTATGAGCAAAAGCGGCTTTAATGAGTGTGTTTGTATTTGATGTTATTAGAAATGAAATGTTTGTAGAAATGTCACTGCACAAGTAAGGCACCGACACGGGGCAAGAGGTGTGATTTCTTTTATATAGTTTATTGTCAAGTTGGTTTCCACATAACACCTGGTGCTCATCCCAACGAGTGCCCTCCTCCATGCCCATCACCCATTATCCCCTCTCTCCCATCCCCATCAACCCTCAGTTTGTTCTCAGTATTTAAGAGTCTTTTATGGTTTGCCTCCTTCCCTTCCCTTAACTATTTTTCCCCTTCCCCTCCCCCATGGTCCTCTGTTAAGTTTCTCCTGTTCCACATATGAGTGAAAACCTATAATATCTGTCGTTCTCGGCCTGACTTATTTCACTCAGCGTAACACCCTCGAGTCCCATTCATGTTGCTACAAATGGCCAGGTTTCATTCTTTCACATTGCCATGTAGTATTCCGTCGTCTAGATAGACCACATCTTCTTGAGAGGTGTGATTCTTAATAAAAGCTGGAAGAACAGTTATACATCTGCATATCCACACCCACACATCCACACTCACAAATATACTCTCCCTCTTTCTTTTCCATTTATGTTTACTTCATTTACAATTGTAGTTCAATCTAAGTCATACATGAAAGTGAAAGTACTGAAAATACAAGCAAAACTTCAGTATGTTTCTATTAGTTGTTGCAGCATGCTTTTCTCACCTCTATTTTTCCTTCCCATCTTACAGATGGGAGAAGTGAGCAGCAAGATCAGGGTGATGTGGTGTAATCAAATCAGAAGAGAAACCCCTGAGGCCTGAACTCGGCCCTCACGCTGCAATCATTGAGTGCAAATGATGTCCTTATGTTAGAAGATCACTGGTCATGTTGTGAAAATAAAGAATGGTTTTATTTCCTTTAAGTGTAATATACTACTTTATTATGTTTCTCTACCAAGTAAAAGAGACTTTAAGATGTGTATTCACAAATCAATCAAACTCTCAACATGTATTTACTGGGCCCCAGCTTTGGACACCATGATAGGCTCTGTTTCTTTCACTTTTTTCTTTTTTCTTTTTTGATATCTTTTTTAAAATAGTTTATTGTCAGATTGGTTTCCATATAACACCCAGTGCTCATCCCAACAAGTGCTCTCCTGCATGCCCCTCACCCCCTTCCTCTCCCCCCCACCCCCATCAGCCCTCAGTTTGTTCTCTACATTCAAGAGTCTCTTATGGTTTGCCTCCCTCCCTCTCCCCCACTATTTTTTCCCTTCTTCTCCTCCATGGTCCTCCATTAAGTCCCTCCTAATCCTCCTATACGTGCAACATATGGTATCTGTCCTTCTCTGGATAGGCTGTTTCTTACCGAGATACAGTAACAGTGGATCCTTGTCATCTATGGGGACACATTCATTCATTTGATGTATGGACTAGACAGTTTGCAAGTACTACAAATACAGCTATTTGTAAATTTGGGGTTTTTCCTGAAGTAGCTCACAGTTAAAGTGATAGACTGACCAGCAATATAAATATAATGAATATTGAATTAATCAAGATAAATGATACTAACTGACAAGACCAACTCTAGAATTTAAGGCAGAATTTGTGGCTTTATTTTTAGTTTTTTGCTTTTTTGTTTGTTTGTTTGTTTGCTTGCTTTAGCTCATGCTAAGTCCATATAGGGGAAGAGACTCGATTTAGGAAACCAAAAGTAGAATTTAGGCGAAAAAATGAGAAGGATCTGAACTAAGGAATGCCATAGGATAGCAAGAAGAAGTTGAATTCTAGGAAAAAAAAAAAACCTCATCTCAGGTACTATGCTATAGGACAACTTCACCAGATACTGGTAAATAACAAGACAGTTTCTCCAACATGGTGATTATTAGAAAAGAAATCAAGGAGATAAGGAAGTATATTCCAAGTACCAAAGTGATACAGATACAAGTAATAGTAGAAAGAAACCAGTAATATTTATAGTTAAATCTAAATAATTGTTGATGTTATGGTTTTGTGGGGGGGAAAAAACTTAATATCCAAAACTCAAATATCAGATGCTCTTAATATGGAGAGGCCAAGGGTTTTGATGGGTGGAGAGGAATGGAAGAGAAAACTAGAAAGTTAAGATTCTGTGTTCTTAAGGAAAAGTTATTAAAGAAAGTAAATATCCCTAGATAAAGTTTACATATTTTTAGAAAAGTACATTGAATTTCGTGTCTTAAAGATATATGGATAATCTGCCAAAAAAAAAAAAACCCCAAAAAACCAACTTGATATGATAAAAAAAATCTGAGTGCCTACTGGGTGGCTTAGTCAGCTGAGCTTCTAACTCTTGATTTCACATCAAGCCATGATCCTAAGGTAGTAGAAGCAAGCCCTGTGTCAGGCTCCCTGCTGAGCATGGAGCCTGCTTAATATTTCCTCTCTCTCTCTGTCTATGGGCCTCTCCCCTACTCACACTCTCTTTCTCTCTAAAATAAACATTAAAATTTTTTTAAAAAATTAAAAATACGAGACAGAGCTAACTAAGCAACTACAATGAATGATAAATAGAAAACAGAGAGATAGATAACTAGAAAAAGTACTAAGATTTCACTACTGGGGGAGCCTGGGTGGCTCAGTCGGTTAAATGTCCAACTTGGGCTCAGGTCATGATCTCACAGTTCATGGGTTTGAGCCCCGCATCGGGCTCTGTGCTGACAGTCAGCTCGGAGCCTGGAGCTTGTTTCAGATTCTGTGTCTCCCTCTCTCTCTGATGCTCCCCTGCTCATGTTATCTCTCTCTCTCTCTCTCTCAGAAGTAAATAAAACAATAAAAAACTTTAAAAAAAAGATTTCACTACCAATAATTATGAGTCTATTAACTTTCCTTGTTAAAACATAGAGATTTGCATATTGGGATAAAATTTGGTTTTAGGCTATTTAGTAATGATACATAAAAAATAAAACAACACACAAGTTTTATTAATATGCCAGGAAAATAATAACAAAAACAGGTACAATGATATTGATATCAAAAGAAACAGAAATCTAGGTGGAAAGACAAAGTAGGAGAAAGGGTGGTACTCATGGAATAAATAGTACAATCCACCAAGAAGAAATAATAGTCATGAACTTCAGTGAAATGAACAAAATGATTACAAAATAAAAACCATTGTATATGCAAAGACAAATGGAGAACCCCACAATTAATGTAAAAATATTAATAGAACTCTCAAAAACTGAACACATAAGAAAACAAGTGGGCAAAAAAAAAGTACTCAGAAGATTTTAATAACAAATTAACCATCTGAAAATAAATACTATAGATAGACATAGATACGTAAATAAATCGGCAAATGATAGATACATAAAGAATTTTGAATTATGAAAATAGAGAATGTTCATCCTTTCAAACACAGTGGAATTTTTACAAATCAACTATATCTTCAGGTCAAAATACCTCAATACATATCTCAGATCAAAATACAATAAACTTAGGGGCGTCTGGGTGGCTCACTCAGTTAAGTGTCTGACTCTTGGTTTCGGCTCAGGTCATGATCTCACGGTTTTGTGGGTTCTAGCCCCACACCGGGCTCTGTGCTGACAGTGAGGACCCTGCTTGGCATTCTCTCTCTCCCTCCCTTCTGCCCCTCCCCCACTCATGTTGTCTCTGTGTCTCTCAATAATAAATAAACTTAAAAAAATACAATAAACTTAGAAATTAACAGAGAAATAAGAAAAACTACTTGAAAGGGGAAAAGTTCTAGTTTAAACAGGAATTCAAGTGAAGATTACAAAATATTTATGAAAGAATTAGGACACTATAGATTAAATCATATGGAATGTGGCCTACAAATTTTATAGCCTTATATGACATTAGGTAACCAGAAAATTAGAAATAAATTCAGGACACATACATGTCTATTAGGAATAGTTATAGAAATAACAAACAAAAAACTAAACTCAGTGTCTTATAAAGAGAAAGCAAGTTTTTGTTGCTACTGTTTTCTTTGCTTGAAAAGAAGTCCAGAGATAGACATTTCCTGGTATTGGTTCAGTGGTTAAGTAGTATTGGGGCTAATGTTTTTGTAAGTCTATTAGCCTTTGCCTTATCTCTCCTGATGTCTATTGCTTCTCCAGGCATTCATATACCAAACAGAAAGGAAGAGAAAAGTAAAGAGTATATTAGCCTTTGTCCACCCCTCTGCATCAGGAAAGCAAATGTTTCCCCCAAATCCTACTAGTTTTCATTGGCCAGAAATATAGCCAATGTTGGCTACAATAGGAAATTTGAAAATAAATAGTAGAGTCAATGGAAGAAATGAATAACAATAAGAGGAAGAAGATATAAAAGAAACAATTAAAAAAGAAAACCTGATTAATAAAAATAAAATCTTGTTATTTGAAGAGACTCATATCAGATGCCTGGGTGGCTCAGTCAGCTAAGCATCCGACTTCAGCTCAGGTCATAATCTCAGTTTGTGAGTTCAAGCCCTGCATTGGGCTCTGTGCTGACAGCTCAGAGCCTGGAGCCTGCTTTAGAATCACTGTCTCCCTCTCTCTCTGCCCCTCCCCTGCTCATGCTCTGTCTCTGTCTCAAAAATAACTAAACAAACACTAAAAAAAAAAAAAAAAAAAGGAGAAAGAATGTAGCCTTTAGAGAAAAAGAAACGACTAATATCATAGCTAAAACTCAGGCTAGTGTGATCAAAGGAAATATATTATACAAGCACACACTATAAATAAGAAGGAAGTCATCAACTAAATTTTAAATATTGGGAGAATGCTAGGTACATCTTTAAGCCAATATTTATAAATATCTAAATGAAATAGAAAATTTTTTAGGAATATGGAATTGTTAACATTGACTGTGCAGAAATCCTAAACAGAAGAAAAATCATCAAATAAATTTCAGAATGTATCTACCAGTATTTTAAAAGAATACGATGGAGTCTTATATACAAAATTGCATACAGTCAATATTCCTTTTAAAATGCCTTAGTAGTCTAGCATAACCATTTGTTTACCTCCAGAATTGGAAGAGTTCACTGGTTTTTTAGAGGTGGATCAAAAATGAAGCTGCTTGTTTAAATTTAGAGGCATGTTGCATGAAAACATATTATCTTTAAACATGTGAATCACATTCATCTTCATGAAATATACATAGAAATGGAAGCCAATTGAAGAAAAAACATACTTAAAACTCCCATCCCATTCTTACTCTGTGTCTGAAATACTCTGGAATAGAGTTTAGAACAAGATATGTGTGCCTACCAGAATTTAGTTAATATTAAAGATGGCATTCTAAATAATTGGGGAAGAAATTGGCTATAAAATAAACGGTTAGGAAAATGATAATTGTCTACCCGAGAGAGAGAGAGAGAGAGAGAGAGAGAGAGAGAGACTCTTCCTTTCTTGAATATGTACAAAATTAACTTAAGATGGGATGAAAAATTTAGGGTAAAAAACAAAATTCTTTAAGTCTTTGAAGAAAATAGCAAAGAATATATTTTTAATTTGTATTTTGGAAGGCTTTCCTAAGACACAAAACCTAGAATTTGTAAAAGAAGAGATTGACAGGCTTTTCTGTACAAAAATTATAAATGTCTGCATAACAAAAGACTCCATAAACAAAGCTAAAAGACAAGTAAAAGAAATATTGGTGTAGCGCAATAATATTTTGAGATAATGACTGATTTTTCTTTGAACTTCACGTTATACCTGCCACCTAGCCCACAAACTGCCCCCTCCTTATTTTGGAGCAGCAAGGGTAGTCTATGTTCATTGCTTCCAACAACAGATGACACAGCATACTGCAGAGAACAAAGGAGTCAGTTCTCAGTTTTTGAATTTCAAAAGCCTAGGACATGACACTGAAAAACTATTTGGAAAGATGGGTTTGTAACCACCGTATTCTCAAGATCTGATCATCTTGATTATCAATCAAGATTCTCCTGGCTTTGGGAAGAAGAGGAGTGGAGAGGGAAATAAAGAGAAGGGGCAAACTGGTAGAGGCTTGAGAAAGACATCCTGCCTCAAGCTTCTGTCACAGGCTTAGCCTGGTGTGACAGGGGGTGCTGTGTGGGGCAGATGTGCTAGTGACAGAAAACTCAGGAACAGAATCTTATATCTCTTTTTCCCAAGTGGAGCCAAGAGTCAAACAAGACCCTAATGTTGCCACTTCTTAACACAGCTATTTGGTGTGGGAGAGCAGTGGAGTGAAAACACCTGCGTGGTGTGTTTGGCAGACTTGACATGTTGTCACAGATTGCTCTCATGTCCAACATGCACAAAACAACCAGATTATCCCAGTGCACCAAGTAAAGGCACTAAAGTAGTAACTAAAAATCACCTTGAATGGGAACAAAGGATGGTTCATCTTTAACTTAAAGATCAAGAGCGAGAGCATATAAGGTATTTCCCAGGGGAGGCAGCGTGGATAAAAGGTGACTGAAGACCAGATGCTCACTGCCACCAGCACCTTTGTACTCTCAGGCCCCAGGAACTTGTTCCAACCCAAAGGAAGGAGCGTTGATGGTTGGGTCTCAGATTCAGCTTCTGCCATCTAGTGGAAAGGGTTGAAATCAAAGAATGTGAAAGAAAAATGAGATTTTCACTTCTACCTTTTTGGGTGTGTGGAACCGATTACACTTGCAACATCTGTTTGGTCCCAGAATACTTAAGGTGGTCCTACAAAGAATTACAACAGAGGCAGGCATCTTGCCACAAGTTGGATTCTCTGTGAAGCTGACTCCAAGGTGGGGTACAGAGTGAGGATACTCAAGAGGCTGCCAGCACACCCCTCCCCCATAACTTGGCCGTGCATCTCTGAACACATCAACACCCCAATAAAAAACAGATAAGCAGATGAGACACAGAAAAGAAATACAAAATACCCCACAAATAATCATATAAGATCTTCAAGTCTACTAGTATGCACAGGTATTCTGTTTTACACAATAATGAGATTCTCCACGCCATCACCTGCATAGATTGGCAATATTTTAAAAATATTGACCATATTAAGGACTGTTGAGGGTGTAAGAAAAGAGCACTTCACATGCTGCTGGCAGTGTCAATCAACATTTTAGATGCGCATTTTCTTTGAGTCGACAATGGCATGTTTAGGTGCTCTACTTCGGAGAAATATGGAGAGAGGCTCTACAAGTATGTTGTCTGCAATCCTGACTATAGTAACCAGAAGACATATTTGTTCTTCAATTCTACAGAATTCTATATAGTTGTTTAAAAGAATGGGATGAGGCTGTATGTATTGAAATATCTCTGGGTGAAGTTGTTACATGAAAAAACTCAAACCACAATGACTATAATATCCCATTTATTAATAAAAGGTAAGTATACATATACAACTATCTTGTGAGGGAAATGGAGGTGAATCAATGGACAAACCATGTCACCTTGGGGGTCAATGTCAAGGAAGGGTGAAGAGTGACTTTCGTATTTCACTTCATGTATTTCCACCTTCATTTAGTCTTTTGGAAATATAATCAGGAAATATTTCTATAATAAAATAATAAAAGAACTCTGAAACTCAAATTTACAATATTAGAAAATATTTTTGCTTTTATTTGGGTTATTTAAAAAAATAAACACTTCATTTTAGATTATTTAACATCCTCAGCACTTGTTCCAAGCTCCTGACTCATCACGATGCCCTTCCCAGAACTGAGCATAGTGCATGGAGGATGAAATCTACTTCTCTTATTCATCCTCAGGGAGCCATATTCTGACTGCTGGGGAAAGCAGGGCAGGTGAAAGGCGGGGACACATCGTGGGGGCAGGGGAAGCCAGGAACCAAGAAGGTATCTGATCATTCCCAGAAAGACTGTGGGCCCACTGAGTCTGAGAGAAAAGAAAGGGGAAAAAAGCAAACAAGAGCATCTGACTAGAGCAATCTGGGATAATACATAACATTGCCACTTAGGATTCCATTCTTTATCAGAAATTGTTTGCAAATATGTCTGTATCCCCCCTTTCTGGCTCAACTAAGCTACCAAAGGACACAGGTTCTGTTTTTATCTTCTGTACCCCCAGTACATGTGCGTGGCGCAGGATACCACACATAAGAAATTCACTAACTGTGTGCAAATGGATTGGTCTATCCCATTGTTGCCTCTGTCGGCTAAACACTCCCAGTGTGTAGACACCACGTGGGAAGGTAGTAGAAAGACCAGGGATTTCCTCTATTGGAGAAACCTGTTCTAAAGCCACGTAGCAAAGATAAAGAAACTGCCATTCAAATGATCTTGTGTTTCTGATGCACTCAATTCATTTTGAGAAGCAATTTTTTGAAAAGGATGTTTCTTTCTATAAGGTGAGATGGTGTCTTTCTGATCTATGGTCAGGGAAAACTTCCTAAAGGAGCTTACTTTCAGAGATGGCAGGTATTTGAAGAGCAAGCATGTGTTCCGGGTGTAAAGGATGCCTTACAGGCACTCTGAGGCATGAATTGGGAACGACATGAGTGCAAGAAAGAGAGATGGACAAGGACACGTTTATCTGAGCTTTTGCAAAAACAGAAAAGCTGGTAGAGGAACACAGAATACAGCAAAGAATGAAGTCAAGGCCACAGTCGTTGGCTCTGATAGAAGATGTGATACAGAGATGAAAAAATGTTGGAGAGAAGCACATCTTGGGCAGTAGTTAAACACTAGTGAGATATGTTAGCCTTGGCAAGATGACTCAGAATAAGATGGGTAGGATTTAGAATCAGAGATGAGACACCCAAAAGATGATTGGGCCCTTGGTGCTGTTCTGGGACTAGCTCTGTGCATAAAGCATCCTAGTTGAATCTTATCCAAATCCATACATTGGCTCATTAGATATACCTTGGTTTTGGTCAGAGTTGCTGAATAAGACCCTTCCCTGCCTGAGAAACTCCCTGATTGTATTTTTGGCTGCTCTGAAAAAAGCAGGTTCTTCTGGTCCTTCCATGCTATTCAATAAATTGTTCCTTCTCTAATCAGTGAAACCTGGCAGCTGAGGGAGGCGGGGAGCGGGCAGAATACTTTTTACATGGGCCACCTATTTACAACCCTAAGTCCCAGATCAGGAAATTGCTTAAGTCCATTCAATATGCTCTTGGATATAAAGACAGCAGCATCTACCCCAAATGCTTCTTCCTGCAAGTACCTGTTCCGGAGGTTATGCTCCCTGGGAAAGAGGATATTTGGTGCTTCTTGTGCTCCAACTGCTAACACAGGATCTGAAATGTAGTCAATGTTTTTCTTAATTGATCTGAACTGCCCTGCTTTTTCATTTATTCTGCTTCCCCACACTTAAGATGGTCTCCTTCACAAAGTTTACCATGAAGAACCAGTTTGGCTTGCATGGGAAATTTCACCCTAATCTCTCCTCTCATGGATTCCCTATGACCATAACTCCCTGTAGCAAACAGGCATTGGATTATAGAAGTTCCTTATTATCCCATGTGAAGTCTTATGTTCCAGGATAGCTCAGTTAGTCTTTCTGAGCCTGTTTCCTCACCCAGAACATGCAGAAAGAGCTAGCCGAGTACCTGCTCAGGGGTAGGAGCCTGGAAATGATAACTGGCTCTCCCTTCCCTGTGCTAGGTCTCCCATTTAGGAAACACATCTTAAACATATTTGTACCTGCAACACCTCATAAAACGCTCAGCACAAATTAGAAAAATCATGGAATTATGGGATTTCAGGGGTAAGAAGGGCTTAAAGGTCATGGACTCTAATGGCTTTCAAAATTTTTATTGTAATGCAGATTTTATACCAGGACACATTGTGTGTATAAGTGTGTGTGTGTGTGTGTGTGTGTGTGTGAGTGTGTGCTGAACATTTTTATTCTATTCTAGTCAGTTCATTTTTTTACAATGCTGACCATGGCCCAATACGTTGATTTTGTGACTCATAATGGGCATGACTTGCAATTAGAAAACACTTACCTATCCAGAGGTGCCTGGGTGGCTCAGTCGGTTAAGCATCTGACTTTGGCTCAGGTCATGATCTCACGGTACATGGGTTCAAGCCCCACATCGGGCTCTGTGCTGACAGCCAGCTCAGAGCCTGGAGCCTTGTTTTGGATTCTGTATCACCCTCTCTCTCTGACCCTCCCCTGCTCATCCTGTCTCTCCCTCTCTCTCTCAGAAATAAACGAAACATTAAAGAAATTAAGAAAAAAAAGAAAACACCTACCTATCCAGATTCTAGATGAGCCACCCAAGAGATGGACATACCCTCTCAACACCATCCATCCCACAGTGACTGTCCAGCATCCATCCACTTAGGTAAGAAATACCCCATACTGAATAGGGCATCAGTTTTGAGGTACTAAATACGAAGTGATTCTGAGGCTATAAACAAAGCTGTCGGAGTGCCTACCCTACACTTCTGTGTGTACGAACCAGCCAACATACAGACTTGCCTCCTCTGCTCTTATGGAGGAGGAGCTGGTTCTTGCCTTTCAATTTGCCATACTCCTTTTGCAAAGGTCCTGACTAAATGGAGGGGCTGCAGCAGGGCTACCCATTAATTATTCGTAAGTTCAGGAGACACTTCCATTCTTCACTTCCATGGTGCTTTCCAGAATCATTCCTTATCATTCCTCATGCACTCACACTCAAACTATGTTGGGATATGTATGGGTGATTGAGACAGTGCTTTCTGCTGGCCGAAAAGTGGGAGTTGCCCTACATAGGTGAACTGGCTAGAACAGGTGGACCTTAGTTTCTCGAGAGGAAAAGGATCTCTAGGATATCTTGGAGACAGAGATGCCCATTTGCTTACAAAGCAGGAAAAGCAACATATTTGCAGCAAAGATCTAATGTAACCTGGACCAGTCTCCCAAATACACCCGAAATCCTGCCTCAGGTGCACAGGTTCAAATGCTCTCCTGACATTTTCGTTTATTTTAATTACTCTCTTTGAGAATGCGTTCTGCCCCTCATCCTATTGAGGGCCGAGAGGAACCCAAAAAGAATGCATGAGGCTGTACAGGACCAGCTACTTCCTTTGTCCAAGCAAAAGTGCTGCTCTCTGGTTGACTGAAGGGCAGAAATCAGCCCTTCCTCTTTTCTTTCTTACTCGGTGAAAAGTTTGGGGTTCACGCAGCTGAGAGAAGAGACCTACTTGAGGAGGAAAAAAGACATCTTCCAAAAGGGAGAAGTAGTCCACTTGGGCTTCCATCACAAGATGCCATAAACTGGTGGCTGAAACAACACATGTTTATTTTGTCACTATTATGGAGATCAGAAGTACATAATCAAGGTGCCAGCATTCAGTTTTTAATGAGATCTCAGTTCCTCACTTCCTGGCTTGCAAAGGGCCACGTTCTTTCTGTTTTAACATGGCCTTTCCTCTGTGTGTACACAGGTTAGAGGTTCAGAGTCATGGGAAAGATCTGATATAAAGATGCCAGGCCTATTGGATTAGGGCCCTACCCTCATGATCTCACTTAATTTTAATGACTTCTCTAAAGGCCCTATCCCCAGCTATAGTCACATTACAGGATTAGAGCTGAAGCTATGAACTTTGGTGGGGGACACAGTTCAATCCATAACAGGAGGGTTTATTATTCTTTGTGCCAGGACCAAGAAATGCATCCCAGGTGGTTCCCTCGTAAGTACTTGTTGATGTTGTTAACAATGTATCTGGAACAGAAGAGACCCCTGAGATTAAACCTTGGCTAGGACAGGACCTCATTCCATGAGGAGAAACTCACTCAATTCAAGTTTTGGCAAATGTTAATATAAGTATCAAATAGGATTTCGGGGGGACTCAATCATGGCAACCTGTGATTTAAGTAATCACTTATCTTAGTCAATACTTTAAATATTATTCATGGACAACATTGGGAAGAACCTCTTACTTCATAATTTCTCTGGACCCTAGACCAGCTTTACAAACACCTGTATGAGAGAGGTATGTAGCCAACGCTGGAGATCTTTAGAAGACAAGAATGAAGAAGGAGATAATAACTGCTTCACTTGCACTTTGAAAGCTCATAGTTTCTCATATTTATTTACATGTTTCCTGGCTAAGTATACTGAGGACTGAGAGTTAGAACTTCTGGGACACTTACAGACTGATATGTGATCCTCTTCTGATTGACTTAATCCATCTGCTTTCCAGAACATTAAGCATAGGTTAAGGATAAGGTCTTCAAGAAGATTTTCCAGCAACATATTAGGATCTATGCATAGTTCTAACAACCAGCTCACCCTAGGCTGGAAGGAGGTGATGAAGGAGAGGGTTGAGAAAGTAGAGAGTTTTTGAAGGAGGGGTAATCATTCAACCAACTTAATTCTTTATTAAGTCTCAACTCCAAAGTCTATGTTCCAGATGCCCTTGGCATCAGACAGCTAGTTTTCTTCCCTCTTCTTCCTACCCAACCTGCTCCTCTCTACACCTCTGTCCCACTTCTCTCCCCACCTAATTTTGCCCAAGAAATGAATATCTGTCTTTCAAGGAAGAACTCGGGATCATCATGTCCAAGAAACTTGCTCCACTTTCCACAGGCTTTGCTGGGCCCATCTCCCTTGCATTTCTATGTGTCCTGAGCTTCTTTCTACTGCAGCACCTAACACTGACCACACTTTATTGCAATCATCAATTTACTAATATCTCTCCTCACATCAACTATAAACACTTAGAACTCAGGGGTCATGGCTCAGTTGTCCCTGTATATTACATGCCTAACATCGTCCTTGGTATACGATCAGTACATAATAAGTGCTGAATAAATGAATGAAATACTTTATTTGATCCCTGTATTGCCATGAGAGATTGACCATAGCATTGCAACCCATATGTATGTTGCCATCACGGTCATGGGAGGAAGGAAAGGTTGTCTTCCTTGGCAGTAACTGAAGCATCACTGAAAATTTTTTTCTGAATGAAATCTCGTTTCCCTTGAGACTGAGTGGTTTCCTGAAAGGTAGGACTTTTGCTTCTAAAATCAAGCCTCCAGATAGGGATGACAGTCCTAACTGGGACCACTTGATTCCCCACTTATGAGATTTCTGTGATAATCACCTTCCTATGTCATTGGCTGCAACATTTTTTGTCACTCAGGCACATGGATTAGGCTATAACTGATTCAGCTTTGTCAGGTGAGGGGCTAACCATGCCTTGCTAAGAATTTTCCAGGTCATCTAGACGGATGTGTCTCAGACATTTTTCCCACTCAAGTTCCCTTGCCCAGAGTCACCCTGTCTCCTTTCTCTACTACCACATTATCCATTCTTCTCTTCTAGCAATAAAACTCCTGAGTCTTAAAGATGACAGAACTAGAGCAGCTGCCTTGGACTCAGAGGCAGAGCCACATGTTGGGGATGTGAAAGCTGCTCCACAGACTCTGTGCCATTAAGTGAGAGATGAATAAACTTATTTTACTTACAGCATGGCCATTTCTAGTCACTTTATTATAGAGATTACTATCTACCCTAATTAACATATTAGTCAGGGGCACCTGGGTGGTTCAGTCAGTTAAGTGTCTGACTTCCACTCAGGTCATGATCTCACAGCTGATGAGTTTAAGCCCCACAATGGGCTCTGTGCTGACTGACCAGAGCCTGGAGCCTGCTTCGGATTCTGTGTCTCCTTCTCTCTCTGCCTCTCCCCCACGTGCAATCTCTCTTTCAAAAATAAGTAATCATTTTTAAAAATTTAAAAAATATATAAGTCAAACATTATTTTCTATCTATAGACAGAGCTCTTGGTTATCCACCTTTTGAAAAAAACTTAGAGATTTCCAACCCCAGAGACCCATGGAAATCAGTAATGACAAAAATCAATAACAAACACTACTGCCATTTAGTGAGCATTTACTTACTGCCAGATGGGCCCTTTGGTGAGAAGGTACCTAGGGTGCATGAGCTTTTGTTATCCGCACCACAGTCTTCTGTGGTGAGTTTTATTTTCTCTATTTTACATATTAGAAAATTGAAGCTAAAGATGATGTAATTAGTTTAGGTTATACACCCAATAATGGAAGAAGTAAGATTTGAATCTTGACCACTCTTTCAAACATAAACTATAAAGGACTCAAGTTATTTTTCTTAATATCTGATTCCAGAGAAATAAGTTACTCAAAGGTCAGATGAACCTCTCTCTTCTCCCAGTCTCCTGCCAAGACAAGCATCTTGATTTCCACATTACCGACTTTCTCTGTGAGTCCCTTTAGTCTCCTCCACGATTTGTTCTACCTTACTAGAAAGGTAGTGTGTGTGTGTAAATTAATACCTATTATTCATCTACATAAAAGCTTTCAAAGCCACTTCATTACTTCCTGCAGCTATTCTTAGCAGGGTGA
>NW_027528872.1:2283493-2298136 GCF_008692635.1 Crocuta crocuta
CAGCTAAGATGAGGCAGGGGAGATGCTGCTGGGAAATAGTAAAATGCAGGGAAGCCTCACCTAGAATTCTGCACCTGGAAGCCTGGTTGGACAAGGCTGTCAGCCTCAGGAAAAGATGTGAGAACACAACTTCAGAGCAAAAGCAACCTCCAAGACAATTTGTAGCAGAGGATAAAATATGGAGTTCCTGAAGGAACTGAATTTTAAGCCAGCCTTTCAAAGAATCAGGAATTGGAAGAGAGGATTGGCATTTACTGAGAATAGCAAAAGCCCAGAGAGGGTGAAATCATGCACAGGAGGCTACAGACTGTTTAAGGCAGAGTGGCCAGTGAGGAAAGGCTGGGACATGAAGTTCAAGCCAAATGGAGGACCGTCTGATAAAACCAAACAAAAAAGCTTCCCCTGATGAATCAAAAATCTCCCATTTCTTGTGTACTCTGCCTATATCTACATTCTAAGTGAACCTCTAAGCTAAAAAGAAAACAAAATGAGCAAACAAACAGCAAAATAGAATACCAATATTTATTAAACACTTATTCTATACAGGCAATATGCAGTATCATATGTCATCTGATTTATTCTCTTAAATATAGTAGTTGCATTTACATATCTTATCTCATTCAATCCTCATAAATGTTCCATGAGAAAGATGTTATTATTATCTCTAGTTTAAAATTGAGAAAGTGGATACCTAGAGAGAATAATTCACATAAGATCATACTCCAGCAAGTTTCAGAGTCCAAATTCAGTCTAACTCTGGATTCCAAATCCAGAGCCTTTTCCATAACAACAATCCCTAAATATGGCATGTAAGACTCTTCCCATGTGCGATTAGCCACATCTCCTGTCTGGTCATCTCAACTCCTTCACATATGGGCTCTCCTTGAACACCTCCATTCATTAGGAAGTGCAACTCATGGAGCCTGTGTTTCTCAATTTCAACATCAAAAGGGATATTTTCTCTTCCTTCCCAATCAATCAACCCTCCCCTCCCCCTTACCTTCTCCTTTTCTCTATCAGGGCAAGAACCTATCATCTAATACTTCAATCATACTTTTGCCAGGTTTCCAAAATGTCTATGCATCCTTTATTTCCTTTACATTGACCTGAAAAACTCTTCAACCCTGGCTCCATTCAAGTGTCTTCTATCCTCCTGCACAGGAGCTGCTAAGAACCTTTGGAAAAAATCACAACTTTCAAACAATTGCATGGTTTCCAACTGCTAGTGGTCCCTTAACATTTCACCATGATACTGCTATCGTTCCCGAGACACCTGTCTTCAACATTGTCATGCTGTCTTCTCCTCCCTCAGCCGATGGCATTGCCTCCCATTTCACTGGGGGAAAAAAAACAAGTCATAATTCATTCGCTCATTCATTCATCCAACAAATATTAATTGAGCTTCTTTTATGAGCCAGGGATACCTTTAGATTCTAGGGATACAATAGTAAACAGAAGAGATGAAAATCCCTGAACTTGTAGAACTTACATTCTATTGGAAAGTGACATACAGTAAATAAATGAGCAAGTTGACTGTGACATAGTATGCCTGATAGTGAATTTGTCATGGAGAAAAATAAAGAGGGGGCAAGAAAGGAAAAAATAATATGTTTAATAGATGGGGAAGAGAAGCTTCACTGATAAGGTTATATCTGTATGGAGACTGCAAAGGAACATCAACTGAGAATTTTCTAAGCTCTTCTCTTTTGCCTCCAAACATCTTTGTATCCACACCCACCTGTATGGCCATAATGGAATCCATGGTTTCCTTCTGCTGTCATTCCTCAGTGCTTTGGATTGCATTTCCTTTCCCCTTTCTCCTCAGAGGCTTCCTTCCAACAATTATATCTTCTATCTCCTATATATCCAACCTCTCTTTCCTCTACCAGACCTTTCCTACTGCCATTTAAAAAAACAAATCGTGAAACCAAACCTCATCCTCACCCTTTGTGTTAGTTTTCTGGGACTGTCATAAGAAAGTACCATAGGGACACCTAGGTGGTTCAGTCAGTTCAACATCTGACTCTTGATTTTGGTTCAGGTCATGATCTAACAGTTCATGGGTTTGAACAAAACATTTGGCTTTATGCTGTCAGCACAGAGCCTGCTTGGGATTCTCTCTTTTCTTCTCTCTCTGCCTCTCCTCTGCTCACTCTCTCTCTCTCAAAATAAATACCTAAGCTTAATTTTAAAAAAAGAGAGAATGTACCATAGAGTATGTGGTATAACCAATAGAAAGGTATTGTCTCACAGTTCTAGAGGCAGAAGTTAAAGTTTAAGGTATTGGCAGGGACATGGTCCCTTTGAGGGGACTGGGAAAGGATCTATTCCAGGACTCTCTTTTGGATTCCAGTAGTTCTTTGGATGGTAGCAGCATGACTCCAATCTGTACATGGTATTCTGCATGCATGTCTCTTTGTCCAAATTTCTTCTTTTATAAGAATACCAGTCACATTGATGTTAGGGATTAGTACTTCGACATTCAGTTCAACCCATAGTATCCTAACATGTTCCCAGGACTACCCATCTGTCTTTCTTCCTGCCTCACAGCCATGGTTCCAAAAAGAAATAATTCCTAAACCATTTCTACTTCATTTTTAACACTTTTCCTTTTTTTTAATTTTTAATTTTTTTGAGAGAGAGAGGGAGGGAGGCAGGAACAGAGAGAGAGAGAGGGGGTGAGAGGCAGATAGAGAGAGACACAGAACCCGAAGCAACCTCCAGGCACTGAGCCATCAGCACAGAGCCTGATGTGGGGCTCAAACCCATGAACTGTGAGATTATGACCTGAACGAATTGGGAACTTAACTGATTGAGCCACCTAGGTGCCCCAACACTTTTCTTTTCATTATGTCTACTTTCCCGCAAATCTGTTTTCAAGGCTTCAACTACCATCTCTGCTAATGATTCCCAAATCTCTATCCCTAGCCAGATCTCTCCCTGAGCTCCAGGCCATTTATCCAATGCTTAATGGACATCTTCACTTAGATGCCCAAATTGATATCACCCTCATCTCCCCATCATCCACACCTAAGCCCAATCCTTGTACTACTTCCCCAGTTGAGAGAATGGCATCAGAATTCATTCATTGCCCCCACCCTGAAACCTGCAAGTCCCCTGATATTCCTATCTCTACTTTACCCATCTCCAATTGCCATGTCTTCTTGATTTCAGCCCCTGAGTATCTTCAGACTGTATCCTTTCTCTCTGCTTACATTGTCTCCCACATTTGTATGGCAAAAGTCTTTCAACTGCCTCCCTGGTTGCAAGATTTCTCTCTCTCTCTTTAGTCAATCCTCCAGATGCAACTAGCATGATCACTTTCAAAAATGAAGTCACTATTCCAACCCTCTACCCCCTCTAAATCCCTTCAATGACCATAGTCCAAAAGATAAAGTCCAAATTGCTGACATAGCACAGAAAGGTCTTCATGAGATAGTTTTTCTGGTCTTGTCTCTCACTAATCTGTTCCCCAACTTGCCTTGCACACTCTATACATGTATAGGCTCATAATTAAACTTCAGTTATACTAAACTATTGTCAGATCCTCTTAAATATATCACTGGCTCTTACATTTGGGTCCTTACATGAGTGTTCCCCTTCCTGGATCATCTTTCTCCTAATTTTCTCTCCTAGGGACTCAGCTTAGATGCACCTCTTCTTGTCTTTGCTGACCATTGCTCAAGACTGACTTTTGAACTTCTTGAATGTTTTCTCACTGTATTCTTTACTTATCTCTACTATACCATTGTATTAGGTTGGACTAGATTACATTGCATAACAACTTCAAAGTCTCAGTAGCTTCTGGCCAAACCAAAAAATATCTTTTATTGTTCATGTTGTATGTCTGCAGATAAGAGATGGTTGATGAGTCTCTGCTTCAGGCTGTGGATCAGATTTGGGTCTGTTCCAGGTAACCTTTCTAGGACCCACGTTTAAAGGGCAGCTCTTGGAGCCCTGGGGTGGCTCAGTCGGTTGTGCTACTCTATTGACTTCGGTTCAGGTCATGATCTTGCCGTTCGTGGGTTCTGGCCCCATGTCGGGCTCTGTGCTGACAGCTTGCTCAGAGCCTGGAGTCTGTTTTGGATTCTGTATCTCCTTCTCTCTTTGCCCCCACCCTGTTTTTGCTCTGTCTCTCTCTGTCTCTCAATAATAAACAAATGTAAATTTTTTAAAATAAAGGGTAGCTCTCTTCTGAGACATGCTATTCTCATGGCAGTTGGCATAGGAAAACAAGAAGCTGAGTGGAACAATCAACAGAATGTAAAATTCCTCATAGGACATTGTATGGGTCACATACACTCACAAGATTAGCCAGAGCAAGTTACATGGCCAAGCCCAACATGAATGAGGCAGGAAACCATACTCCTTTCCCAGGGAGACAGGGAAGCAATGGGTATACATAATACTCCTACAGGGTATTGTAGGAGTACACAATTGTAAGCAATATTACAATCTACCACAAGCACTTAGACTCAAATGCCTTTTCATTTGCCTGTTTCTCTGGGTAAAATGCAAGTTCCTTTGGGACCAAATTGATTTTACACCATTTTATTTTAAATACTTTATGCAACACCTGGCATGCCATAGGTCCTCAATGTGGATTAAGCAAATATAGACTCCCATATCACTTTTTATATGTTCTCCTGACGTTATAAGCTAAGAGAGTCACTTCCTTCTTTGTACTTTCATGGAACAATAACATAAGTCTCTTCTAGCGCTTATGACATTATACATTTTTAAATTATGTGTGTATTTCCCCTTCTGGTCTAGAATTTACAATGGTAGGAAACTCATCTCATTTCTAGCACCTGGCATAATACTTGGAAGAGAAGCATTCAATAAATGTCTGGATAATTTAATCAATTAGTTTCTCTGTTTAAATCGGCATATGTTTATTGATTACCTACTAGGTGCCAGGCATTCTTATTTTAACAGTTGGGGCTAGAACCTAGGAACTCTTGAAGGGCTGTGAGGTGGAAAGAGGAAGAGGCAAGGGGCAAGAACATTCTTATGATCCTATTTTTTTTTTAAATATTTAACGTTTTTTATTTATTTCTGAGAGAGAGGAAGAGAGAGAGACAGCGTGAGCAGGGGAGGGTCAGAGAGAGAGGGAGGTACAGAATCTGAAACAGGCTCCAGGCTCTGAGCTGACTGTCAGCACAGAGCCCGACGAGGGGCTTGAACCCACGAACCGTGAGATCATGACCTCAGCTGAAGTCGGACACTTCAGCTACTGAGCCACCCAGGCGCCCTGCTATGATCCTATCTTGAAGGGCTGCAGTTGCCATCTGGTGAGCAGACGCAGGGCTACTCCACTAGCCCATGCTCATTCCCACCCATTTCTGCCTGAGCCTCTCACCCGACAGCACGGCTGTCATCTAAACTTCCCTTCCAGTTTATTGCTTTGCACTGCTCCGCTCACCAAACACATTTGTGTTTATTGTGCGATTAGTGCTGAGTACACTGAACAAGGTAATGACATGCAGCAAAGGCCAAGAGACGACACCCTGGCTCGGTGCATTGCTTAATACCTCAGTAGAATGAAGCACTCCCTTCCTTCTCTCTGCAGCCCAGCTGCATTAGATATTCAAGCCTGAACTCTAGGCCCCCAAGAAGGATCCCAGTGGGAAGAAACCTAAGAAGCACGTGACAGGCAAACCTGGTAACTGACAGCACCAGTGATTTGGAGAAAAAAGACTGAATATGAGGGAAACTGAGGCTGGGTTTTCAGCATGCTGGTCTTGAATGTAGGGAAAAGTGGAATTGAGAACAATGTAAATGGGAAGGAGAGCCTGGAAAAATGGTGGGCAATGCTGGGTTGTGCTTTCCCAACAGACAGGGTCAGAAAACGTCCACCAAGTACGCACAAAGATCCTCCTGTGACTAAACCATTAGGCAGGGTTTCCAGGGACCTGGGCCACTACTGTTCTTTCCCTCCCTGGATGAAGTACAATTCACAACCCCCACTCCATTGAACAATAAATACTATCCCTTCCTGCAAGGGACCACAGGCTACCATCTTTGTTCTTTTAATAGTTTATTGTCAAGTTGGTTTCCATATAACACCCAGTGCTCATCCCAACAAGTGCCCTTCTCCATGCCCATCACCCCCCTTCCCCTCTCTCCCACCCCCATCAGCCCTCAGTTTGTTCTCAGCATTCAAAAGNAGACGTTGAGCGTCATTTCATGTGTCTGTTGGCCATCTGGATGTCCTCTTTGGAGAAGTGTCCGTTCATGTCTTCTGCCCATTTCTTCACTGGATTATTTGTTTTTCAGGTGTGGAATTTGGTGAGTTCGTTAGAGATTTTGGACACTAGCCCTTTATCCGATATGTTATTTGCAACTATCTTTCTCCATTCCATCGGTTGCCTATTAGTTTTATTGATTGTTTCCTTTGCCGCGCAAAAATCCTTCATTGGGATGAGGTCCCAATAGTTCATTTTTTCTCTTGAGTCCCTTGCCTTTGAGGATGTGTCAAGTAAGAAAATGCTGTGGTTGAGGTCAAGGATTCTTTCCTGCTTTGTCCTCTAGGGTTTTGATGGTTTCCTGTCTCACATTCAGGTCCTTTATCCATTTTGAGTTTATTTTTGTGTATGGTGTGAGCAAATGATCTTGTTTCATTCTTCTGCATGTTGCTGTCCAGTTCTCTCAACGCCATCTGTTATAGAGGCTGTCTTTTTTCCATTGGATACTCTTTCCTGCTTTGTCAAAGGTTAGTTGGCCATACATTTGTGGGTCCAATTCTGAGTTCTCTATTCTATTCCGTTGGTCTCTGTGTCTGTTTTTGTGCCAATACCACACTATCTTGATGATTACAGCTTTGCAGTAGAGGCTAAAGACTGGGATTGTGATGCCTCTTGTTTTGGTTTTCTTCTTCAATATTACTTTGGCTATTTGGGGTCTTTTGTGGTTCCATACAAATTTTAGGATAGTTTGTTCTAGTTTTGAGAAGAATGCTGGTGCAATTTTGATTGGGATTGCATTGAATGTGTAGATTGCTTTGGGTAGTAATGACATTTTAACANTGGGCTCTGTGCTGACAGCCAGCTCAGAGCCTGGAGCCTGTTTCAGATTCTGTACCTCCCTCTCTCTCTCTGTCCCTCCCCTGCTCTCTCTCTCTGTCTCTCTCTCTCAGAAAAAAATAAAAAAACATTAAAAAATGTAAGTGGAGTATTAAAGTCCCCTGCTATTAGCACATTCTTATCCATAAGATAGTTTCTGTTTGTGATTGTTTTATGTATTTAGGTTCTTCCATATTCAGTGCATAGACATTTATAATCGTTAGCTCTTCCTGATGGATAGGCCCTGTAATTATTATATAATGCCCTTATTCATCCCTTGTTACTGCCTTTACCTTAAAGTCCAGTTTGTCTGATATAAGTATAAGTACCCCTGCTTTCTTTTGACTTTCAGTAGCATGACAGATATTTCTCCATCCCCTTACTTTCAATCTGAAGGTGTATTCAAGTCTAAAATGAGTTTCTTGTAGACAGCAAATAGATGGATTTTGTTTTTTAATCCATTCTGCTACCCTTTGTCTTTTGATTGGAACATTTAGTCATTTAGTCCATTTATGTTCAGTTCCAGAGAGAGAGAGAGAGAGAGAGAGAGAGAGAGAACAGCAGTGATGGAGGTGTAGAGTATACATCTAGAGAATGGATTAAATGTGACCGTTTAAGGAAACCAGTGACCAGAGTGCCCTATCCAGCAGAGTGGAGGGTTACGAATGAGACAAGGGAGAATATATATGAATATAAAGAATTGATCTACAATTAATCACGGCAGTGCATCCATATTGGTCTTGCTCCGGCCTGCGGTAAAAAAAAAAAAGCAACTCTCTAGCGGGAATGGGTGTGTTTTGGTGTAGGCAGGTCTCAGCCTCTGCTGCAACCTGCGGGCCGCTCCCTGAGGTCCCGCCTTGGTGGTTGTGGGGAGAAAAATTGTGGCGCCCCAGTCCCCTCCTGAACCAAGCGTTGCAACTCACTCCTTTGGGTCTGATCTCCATTTGCCTCAGGTGAAGCTGAGGTGGGCCCTGCTCTATGTAACAAGCCTCGCCTCGTTTTCAGATCTTAGTCTGTGAGCCCCACTGATATCACCTGAAATATAAACCCACAGGCAGAGTCCTTCTGAGCAGTTTCAAGCCTCTCACCCACCAGCCCACTGGGAATGGAGTCGAGCGGGAAGAGCAGCAGAGTGGCTTCAGGCACACCGCTTCCCCTCCAGGTCTGGTGAACAGAGGAGCGATTTCTCTTGGCTTCGTCTTGGACCAGTGCGTCCCGCTCAGGGTCAGCCACTCTCTTTTCCCCTCGACTCACCGTGGCTCCCCGCAAAGGGGGCTCCGTCCTCCCCTTCCGTATCCCGGCCCATTTTTATCTTCTCCAGTTCACACTCACGCTATAAGGTTTTTTCAGTGGACTCTGTCTCCTTTTCTTCCCAAACTCCTGGATTATGTAAGGGTTCCTATAGCTTCAGGCCTTCTCTGTTTGAGAGATGGGGGCGAGTGAAATGTATGGAGCTCTCTACTTCTCCGCCATCTTGCCTCCTCCTCCCATCTTTTTTATATCTGTATCAAAATGGTAGATTCAGCATCTCCCACCCTATTTCTCCTCTGGCCTGTCCTCTTATTTATATAATGCTGAAGTTACTTCTGGGGACGGAAGGAATACCAATAAGTACTAATTTGTTCATTCATTCAATTCATTTCACAAATAACTGAGACATATATTAGCTACCAGACAGTAGATTGTACATCTTTGAATACAATAAACTGTCTCTGCTATTGTGACACTCACAATATAGTGAGACAAATATCAAATAAGTAAGCAAATAAATATATAAATGCAGATTGCAATAACTGTTATAAATGCATCTTTTTTCTTTTACAGTTGGAATCTTTCTAACCTGAAGTCTTCAGGAGAATTTTAGGTGGGTTTAAAGAAATTCATGAATTCCCTAATGTTATATGAAAAAAATCTTAGTATATGGGTAGATTATTTTTTCTGTAAAGTATACATGGCTTTCATCAAAATCTCAAAAAACTCTATGATCTCATAAGAGATAAGTACCTATGCATTACAGGCACACCAGACAGGATTTTATTTTGTCTCCAGTGCCACCTCCCAAGATTGATTAAATCTGTTGGTATTTGTGAATTACATGGAAGCAATCATGTCAGAAAAGCAAAGCTGGAGAAACTTCTGTTGTTTTATACACAGGCATGTGAGCAGGGTGAGCACACACCTTAATGGAGAATACCAACCAAAATGTTAATGTTGGTTGCCTGTAGAGAGTGGAAAATAAGGTGATGATGTCCACCTTCTTTTCAATAGGGTTCCTTGTTTTCCATATAGTTTGCAGTAGACAGGTCTTGCTTTTGTAATCAGGAAAATGAACACATTAGAGCTATTCTTATTTTGGGAGACATATATTTTACTACTTGTATACATATCTTATGGACTAATGCATAGAAATGTATTACACATAAAATATACTGACATTATGATTACATAAAATCTTTCTCTTACTGAAGATAGCCTAAGCGAGGAGATAGATTGAGAAAAGTTTGTGTGTTCAGCTCTGGGCCACAGTGATGGCAGTGTGCTTCTTGCTGGGGAGCAACCATCTTGGGCATGTATAGTTCTATTGCCTCTGACCTTGGACCCTGCCATGTGTGGTTTCCAAGTCACTGAGCAGGAATTTATTCAGGAACAAGGCAGGTGTATTTAACATTATCTTTTCTAGATTAGGGGTCATAAATAAAGACAGTTTAGGATTTAGAGTTAAATGAGTAAGCCTAACCCCTTCAAATGTCTAGATATCTGATCTTGAACAAGGTGCTTCTCCGATCAGTGCCTCAACTTACTCCCATAATATCATCCCTATCCATCACATAATGTAATTAATTATAAGGCATAAACAAGCTAATCAGAACCAAGATCTCATAAAGATCAGAGAAGACAGGATATGCTACAACACAATAGCCATGTGTCAACCAGAGACATGATTTTGCACAAAGTCTGAGAATAAAGTCTTGAGGACTCTTGAACAACATAGGAGTTAGGGACATTGATCCCCCACACAGTAGAAAATTCATAAATAATTTTTGTCTCCCCCAAAACTTAACTACTAGTAACCTACTGCTGACCAGAGGCCTTATTGATAACACTAACAGTAAATCAACACATATTTTGTATGTTATATGTATTTGCACTATATTCTTACAATGATATCTAACTTCTTATAAATTCAGTCTTTCTAGGCTACAGGATTTGTCTACACTTTTTACTTTCAAATTCAAAACCTTCGAAAAATTTTCCAATATATTTATGAAAAAAAATCCACATATAAGTGGACCCATGCAGTTCAAACCTATGTTGTTCAAGGGTCGACTGTACATTACTGAAACAGATCATCTTCATAGACAAGAATAATAATATAGATGGAGATATCACTTCAGAGATAGCTCTTATACACAGGTTTTTTTTTTGTTTTTTTTTAAATATTTTTATTTATTTCTAGGAGAAAGAGAGACAGCATGAGCAGGGGAGGGTCAGAGAGAGAGGGAGACACAGACTCTGAAATAGGTTCCAGGCTCTGAGCTGGCAGTCAGCACAGAGCCTGACGTGGGGCTCGAACCCACGAACCGCGAGATCATGACCTAAGCGAAAGTCGGACGCTTAACCGACTAAGTCACCCAGGCGCCCCTTATACACGTTTTTTTTTTTTAAAAATGCTTACTTATTCACATTGAGAGAGAAAGACAGCAATCATGAAGAGAGGAGGGACAGAGAGAGAAGCAGAGAGAGAATCCTAAACAGGCTCCTCACTATCAGAGCAGAACCCAACACGGAGGTCAGTCTCACAAACCATGAGATCGTGACCTGAGCTGAAACCAAAAGTTGGTACTTAACAAACTGAGCCACCCAGGCACTCCACCCTATTGGTAAACCAAGGAATACCGAGGAAGAAAATATCACAATACTCAGACAGAAAGAGTGTTTCCAACAGTATATGTCTAAAGTTTGGCCTGAGCCACCTGCACCTCACCTGCAAATGCCTACTTTGTCACACTGCATTGCACAGAATAAGAGAAAATGATAAAGAATGCACGAGCATGCGGTGGGTTGATCATGGTGCAGAGGACTTTGAGGGCAAGAAGAGGATCTAGAAAATGGCAGATTATCTGTAACTTTCGGTCTGTGAGCTCTCCTAGAAGGTAGAGCAATGGGGTGATTATTGCTATTATTTATAGAGCAATTTCCCCCTGATTTAGACATACAGTCTAGCAAGACACATTGGCACATACAGATAGTATATAACAGTTATGCCTAGACATTGCTTTCAAAATTTTTCTTACCTTTTTTTGTGCACCCTGAAATTAAAAGTGGATGGAGGGACTTGAGGGTAAAAGGAAGAGGATCCCTTCCTGGAAGAAAAAAGTGAGGGAAATAAGTCAGTCAGAGAAGGACAGATACCACATGTTTTCACTCATAAGTGGAACAGGAGAAACTTAACAGAGGACCATTGGCGAGTGGGGGGAATAAAATAGCTGGGGAAAGGGAAAGAGGCAAACCATGAGAGATTCTTGAATACTGAGAACAAACTGAGTGCTGATGGGGATGGGGGGGGAGGGGAAGGGGGGTTATGGGCATGGAGAGGAGCAGTTGTTGAGATGAGCACTGGGTGTTATATGGAAACCAACTTGACGATAAACTATAAAGGAAAAAAACAATAAATATTAAATAAATTTAAAATAATTTTAAAAAATAAAAAATAAAACAAATGCAACCAAACAAAGGAACAAAGTGAGAGAATGAAAATACACTGTGAGAGCCACAGTCTTTCACATTTGATGCCTTTATTTCTTATGAAGTATATCCAAAATTGAAAACCCGACCCTGGAGCGTATTCAAGTCATGGTGAATGTCCCCTTGCCTCTGTGTCACAATGGGATGAGTGCTTAACCTCTCTGATCTATGGTGTGGTTTTCAGGTTAACATGAGATTTAGAGTACATCAACATTTCCCAAGTTGTGTTTGACAGAACATTAGCTTTACAAGATGTTAATAATCAGTATTGTGAAGAAAAAAAAACCACAGAGTTCTGTGGCCAATTAACTTGGGGGGAACACAGCCATTAAACAAACTTGAACAGGTTTTCTTACTGTAAAGATTCTCAGAACTTTTGCTATGCTAATGTGAGTTCTGAATCTCCAAAGAGTAACCAAAAGAGGAGACACTCCACAGTCTCCTCTTACTTGGCCATAAAATTTTGGGACTTGGTTTTGGTTTGGGCTTATTTTTGCTTTGTTGTATTTTAGTTAGCACCAATGAAGATCTGGAGAAAATTTTGTAACACTAGATAGTTTTAAGGTTCCTTCCAATCCAAGAAAGACTAGCATTCTGCAAATGACTATTAAATGACCATTGTGCATTTTATGCACATGAAGGACAAGCATCATGTTGCCGACAACTGGAATGTAACTTCATGGGTGTGTTTTCTCAGTCAATCTTCATAATAACACTGCAAGGTGAGGACTATCACTTTAATTTTGTGAGTTTTATGAAGCTTTGAAAAATTAGCAAATCTCTCAAAATATTGTGGCTAGAGCTATGGAACCTCTAGTAAAACATACAGATGTAAGGATACTGTCTTAATAAGATGGCATTTGACTAAAAACTTAAAGGAAGTGAGATAAAAAGTTGAAGGGGATAGTCATGCACATATCTATGGAAGAGTGTTCTATGCAGAGGGGAAAAGCCAGCACAAAAGCCTAAAGATGAAAGTGTGCCTGGCTTGTTTCAGGAAAAGTAAGGAGGTCAGTAGCACCAGAATGGAGTGAGCAAAGAAATGAGAAGTAGGACACATAGAACCAGAGAATTGATGGGACATCAGATCCTGTAGCACCTTGTAGTAATCATAAGAACTCTGACTTTGACACAGAGGGAAATGGAGAGCAGAAGAGTGATACCATCTGGTTTATGTTTTAAAAAGTTCACTCGGTCTAGTAGGTTGAGAACAGATCCTAGGAGGGTGCCATAGTCATTATTGCTATCCACAAATTATTTCTGAATCCCTGGGACACGGTTGGATTGTACTTTCTTGCCCCCTTGAAGTTAGGCATGGCCATAGCTTGACCAATGAGATGTGACAAGAAGTTCTATGTTTCACTTCCCGGTGGAAGCTTTAAGGGCCTTTAGGCAATTCTTTCTCCATCACAGGACAGGAAATGATGGATGCTTTGTCAGTCTGGTTTGGTGAGAAACTACAATGAAGAGATTCCCTCCTTTAAGTCATCTATGTTTAATGTGAAACGAGTGAGAAATAACTTTGTTGGTTAAGTCACTGAGAGATTGATGATATTTATTTGAACACCATAATGGAGCCAATAATTACTGATAGAGAAGCCAAGGATAGAGCAGGAGAAGTACAGGAAGCCACCACAATAATCCAGGTGAGAGAGATGTTGACCAGAGTTAGAGTATTCCCAGTAGAGATGGTAGAAGTGCTTGGAATGGGGATATATTCTATAGGTAAGGCCAACAAAATTTCCTAACAGATTAGATGTAGGATATGAGAGGGGCTGGGGAGTCAGCCTTGACTCCAGGTTCTTTGGGCTGAGCAATTAGAAGGATAGAATTGCCATCAATTGGGGTGAGAAGGATGGAGTAAAGAGGCTTGGGGGAAAGGAAGTTTATTGTGTTTTATGTTTCAATTTCTATTTTATCCTTTTGAATTTTTTTTACAGTTTCTGATTATCTGCTGAAATTTTTGAATTTGGTTTTTATTTCCTTGAGTATAGTTGGGGAAGTCATAAAAGGCTCTAAGCAGAAGAGTGACTGTTGGGAGCCATTTCTGAGCTCATAGGTTGAGAAATAACTCCTTATGGGGTTAAGGTGAGTTGCACGGACTCTTACGGAACAGATGGTAACCGATATCCACCCCCACCCGATTGTTTCTGCTTGGAGTACCAACCCCCAAGGCATCTTTGTTGATCAGTATGGAGAGTGACTTATTCTGGCCCTGAATATGATGATTGCATCCTGTGAAGGAACCTATTGAGGAACTTCTTCTTCTGTGATTATGGTAGCAAACACTTGTGTTTCCTGAAAGACCTGTTTTTCTTAATACTTCCCCTTAAGCAAACAAGCTATTGACCCCTGCCCACAGAGAACTAACTTCACCCTTTTTATGCTAAAAACATTGTCTTGTATGCTAAAGATACCTTCCTTCCCCATAGGATAAGCATCTACATCCCCTACCTCAATCACTATTGATAAAGGTTATGCAGGAGTCTTCTACAAATCTATGTTCTGGGAAATTCTTACATATCAAAGAAATTTTTCATCAGAAATCATTGTCTAAGGCAAATACCACTTCTGTGCAGTCCCCCAAACACTTAATTATAAAATAAAATTGAGCCCCAGTCAGAGCAGAGATGCCTGCCTGGTGACCAGAAAGATTCTCGTGGCTCCCTCATCCCTCCCTCGCTGATACCGTCCATCCTTCAAGGATCCCTAGGCCTGCTGAAGCCGGCCTCCAGCAAGTGACAGCCTCCAATTTATGAATCCTGCACAAAACTTTGTACAAAGGGATAGTGTTTTCTTTTGTTTTCCTATGCTTTTTTCCTATGCTTTTTTT
>NW_027528872.1:2298702-2429052 GCF_008692635.1 Crocuta crocuta
TGGTGTTTGGGGGGGGGGGGGGGGGGGGCGGAGGGAGTGAACAAACTAAAGTGACTAGGGAAGATATTAACAGCATTTTATGTGACTCCCTTTTGGAACTAGGGTTCAAGAACAAACCATTTGGAACTCATTGATTTTAGTTTTCTCTTTATTGTTTTCCACCTTGATTGAGTCCTTTGACTGTAAAGAGCAGATTGATTCAGACACGTCTAATTTTCTGCCTGTTTGATGATTCCCAGCTATCATGTTTGCTTCCTGTCTTCAATCATGAGGGTCTCCTTCTTCTGGACGCTGCTAAAATCACACCACCTAGGGAGGAGAGCTCTCTGGACTCCAAAATCCCTTGTCCTGAGGTGGTTTTCACTGTGAGATTCCACAGCTCTAAAACCAAAGTCAGCACCCCTGAAGTCCTTTGCAAGGTAGAGGTTGCAAACCGGCAGCGTAATGACTAAATCCTCTCTCAGATTCCTGGTACTTTGTTTGATCCACAATGATTAAAAAAAAAGGGGGGGGGGACGCAAATTCAAAAGTTTTTTTTCAAAAATCAGAAATGTTGGCAATATTGGCATACTTTCTGAATCCCTGACAACAGTTTGTTAGAACTGAGTAGTCACTGCCTCTTTAAATGGTGCAGGACCCTGTCCCCACTTGGATAGCTAAACTCCTATATGCTACCTACCTGGCTCTTATGAGTACTTGTGCTTCTGCTCTCTGTTTTCAAGATTACAGGGGACTTTCATATACATTATTGTATTTAATCCTCACAACCTTATAAGGTCAACATTTTATAGATTGCCTGTCCTAGTCAGAGCAGTATTAATTGCACTTCTTATTTGGTTGCATTTCAGATTTCTTAAGTTTTCCTTTTTTGGATTTTTGGATTTTTTTGAAGGCAAGTTTTTTATTTTTTTGAAGGCAAGGATGAAATGTTCTGCATCCTCTCTCTTTTGAAACAAATAGCAACCTAGACTCTGCTCAGGAATATCCACCAAGGGAGGTGTCTGATCTGTGGCACAGAGGGTAAAGTTGTGATAAGAGTGTGGACTCTGGTCTCCCACTACTTCACATGATCACTGTGTCTCCTTGAGCACATTATTTAATCATGCCATGACTTGGTTGTCACATCTGTAAAGCAAATATAGAAAAATAATATTTATTATTTTCTCAGGATTTTTCACATAGAGTATAAACTGGAAGACAGTAAGTGACAAAGAATCAGTTTGAAGAGATAAACTAAAGCCAGGTCAAGGAGGGCTTTCACTGCATGGCAAGATCATTTTATTCTGTAAGCCAGTGACTTTCAAACCATACGCCTTGGAGCCTTAAAGGTCTCCCGCTCAGCACACCTCTAGGCACTGTCTGGAGGAAAAGGAGTGAGTGGTATGGAGTTCAGACTCCCAATTAATGTTGAGGGACATTCGGGGCCGCTGAGAGCTTTTAAAAAATTTTTTTTACTTTTTTATTTATGAGAAACAGACAGCACATGAGAGGGGGAGGGGCAGAGAGAGAGGGGGACATGGAATCTGAAGCAGCTCCAGGGTCTGAGCTGTCAGCACAAAGCCTGATGTGGGGCTTGAACCCATGAACCATGAGATCATGACCTGAGCCAAAGTCGGACATTTTACCGACTGAGTCACTCAGGTGCCCCACCACCGAGGGCTTTTAAGTGGGAATTGAATTGACCAAATTCTGAATTTAGAAAATTATTCTGTATGGAGGATGGACTGGAGGGGACAAGTCTGTGATAGATAGGAATGTAAGTAGGAGATGATATGTTTAGTAAATTGGAGAAGAGGAAAGTTCATAAACTACTTAGCAGGTAAAAATAATGAACAATGAGTTGGGTGACCATAGCATTAAGGAGAGAGAGAAATCAAGCCTGACTTCCATGGTGTAGGTTTCACTGATGGTTATGGAGAATTAAAGACAGGTTATTTAAGGATGATAAGCAGCTTTAGAGAAATGGCAATGAATATATATGTTATGATGTACTCATGGGGCATCTAGGTTGAGGTATTGATTAAGTAATTGGAGGAGATATTAGGCAGTCCAAACAAAGAGATCCCCCCACTTAGCTATTTAAGAGCTCGGATGAGCTTAGGAACATACATTCTACCTTAGAGCCCATTTCCTTAGAGCTCACCAAGTGAGCACAGGAGAGTACTGAAGGATGATTATACATGAATGGATTTTGAACACCTTTAAGTTATATATAATAGTCACATTTCACTTACCAATACTTGCAGTCAGTAGAAATGAGGGAGATGAGCAAAATATGATTGAACTTTAAAGTCAAAAGTTCTCCAGAAGCAGGAAAAACCCAACTTGAAGCTCCTGTAGAACCCACAGTATGAGTTCAGAGCTTCTCAGCATACCTTGCAGAGAGAACGTTTGGCCCTGTTTTCTAATTTTGTTCCCTGGTGGGAATATTCTTAAAGGATCGTGCTCTAAGCATTAATGGTAAAAATGATTCCCAAAAGTTGACTCTTGGGCTTTCTGTATTGTCCAGGCAGAATTTGCTTCTTTTTGCAAGTATTACTTTGTCAATGCATCATTCCTTGGATAATTCCTTATTGTCTCAAGTAAATATTATTTGATTAATTTCCATCTAATTGAGATTTCTTTTTAGGTATTTTTTTTTAATTTGAGTATTGTTGACAGACAATGTTATGCTAGTTTCAGGTGTACAACATAGTGATTTGAGAAGTTTATATGTCATGCTATGCTCACCACAAGCATAGCTACCATCTGTCTGCATAAATCGCTATTACAATATCATTGACTATATTCCTTATGCTGTGCCTTTTATTCTCCTTTTAGGTATTCTTAAGAAGATTAAATGGGAGATAAAACATGTATACATGAAAGTGGAGACTCTTCTATCAAAGGGAAAAAAAGGTTAATGCATTCTGTTACTTGTCCCCCCATTTCTTGATCCGAGATGCAGCTATGGATTAAGTAGCATGATTAGATAAATATGCTATGTTTTCCTGTTTGGTTTGTTTATTTGTTGGTTTTTTCCAGGTTTACTGAGAGGTATCTGATATATGTCACGTAAGTTTCAGGTATACTGCATGATAGTTTGATTTACATATATTGTGAAATGATTTCCACAGTTAAGTTCAGCCAACATGTAGCTTCTTACAGGGATACAATAAAAAGAAATGAAAGAAGAAAAGAAAAAAATCTCCTTGTGATGAGAACCCTTAGGATATACACTCCTAACACCTTTCCTGTATATCTTACAGCAGTGTTAGCTATCATTATTACTGGAAGCCTGTACCTTTTGACCATCTTCCTCCAATCCCCACCCCCGACTCTTCCCCTGGTGATCAGAAAAGTCTGATCTCTTTTTCTAGAAGTTTGTGTTTTTGTTGTTGTTGAAATTGTTGTTTTTAGATTCCACCTATAAGTGAGATCAAACAGCATTTGCTTTTCTCTGACTTATTTTACTTAGCAGAACGCCTTCAAGATCTATACATGTTGTTGCAAATGGTAAGATTTCCTCATTTTTTTATAGCTTAATAATATTATACTGATTTGGGCCTGTAGTTTTCTTTTCTAATAGTGTCCTTTCCTGGTTTTGATATCAAAATAGCTCTGGTCTTGTAAAATGAGCTTCGGAGTGTTTACTCTGCTTCAAAAAAAAATTTTTTTTGGAAAAGCTTGAGAAAATTTGTTGTTCATTGTTCTTGAAATGTTTAGTAGAATTTACCAGGAAAGCCAACTTGTCCCAGGATTTTCTTTGTTAGGAAATTTGTCCTTACTAATTCAATCTCTCTACTAGTAATTGTTCTATTCAGACTTTCCATTTCTTCCTAATTCAGGCTTGGTAAGTTGTATGTTTGTAAGAAATTTTCTATTTCTTCTAGGTTGTTCAATGTCTTGATGTCTATTTTTCATAGTAGCCTCTTATAATTGTTGGAATTTCTGTAGTATCAGCTGTAATGTATCCATTTTATTTACAATTTCATTGATTTAGATTATTTCTCTCTCTTACTTTTTAAAAAAATTTTTAATGTTTTTAAATTTAGTTTTGAAAGAGGAGACAGAGAGAGAGAGAGAGAGAGCATGAGCAGAGTGGGAGGTGGGGCAGAGAAAGGCAGACACGAATCCAAAGCAGGCTCCAGGCTCTGAGCAGTCAGCACAGACTCACAAACTGAGATGATGTCCTGAACCAAAGTCAGATGCTTAACTGACTGAGCCACCCAGGTGCCCCTCTCTCTCTTTTACTTTTAATTAATTGATTGACTGATTGATTAGTTAAGAGTTTGCCAATTTTGTTAGCTTTTCAAAGAACCAATTCTAGGGGCGCGTGGGTGGCTCAGTTGGTTAAGCGTCCAACTTCGGCTCAAGTCATGATTTCACGGTTCGTGGGTTCGAGCCCCACATCCGGCTCTGTGCTGACAGCTAGCTCAGAGCCTGGGGCCTGCTTCGGAGTCTGTGTGTCCCTCTCTCTCCGACCCTCCCCTGTTCATGCTGTCTCCCTCTCTCTCTCAGAAATTTAAAAAAAAAATTTTTTTTTTTTAAAACAAAGGACCAACTCTTAGCTTCCTTAATCTGTTCCATTGTTTTTCTATTATTGGTTTTATTTATTTCTGTTCTAATCGTTATTATTTCCTTTCTTCTGCTAATTTGGGGCTCAGTTTGTTCTTTTTCTAGTTCCTTAAGACCTAGAGTTAGGTTGCTATTTAGGATCTTTCTTGTTTCTTAATATAGATATTTCTTTTTATGAACACCTTTTTAAAAATATTTTTTAACGTTTATTTATTTTTGAGGCAGAGGGAGACAGAGCCCGAGCTGGGGAAGATCAGAGAGAGAGGAAGGTACAGAATCTGAAACAGGCTCCAAGCTCTGAGCTGTCTGCACAGAACCCGATGCAGGGCTTGAACCCACTGACCGTGAGATCATGACCTGAGCCAAAGTCGGACGCTTAACTGACTGAGCCATCCAGGTGCGCAATATGAACACCCTTTTTGAAACTACATTTGCTGCAACCCATAAATTCTGGTATATCATGTTTCTATTTTCTTGCGTCTCAATTTAGTTTTTATTTTACCATTGGTTTTTCATTGACTCATCGGTTGTTCAAGAGACTGGGTTTTTGTTTTTTTTTTTAATTGATTAACATTTATTTAAGTTTGAGACAGAGAGAAGCAGAGTGTGAGCAGGGGAGGGGCAGAGAGAGAGGGGACACAGACTCCGAAGTAGGCTCCATCCAGGCTCCAAGCTGTCAGCACAGAGCCTGACTCAGGGCTTGAACCCATAACCATGAGATTATGACCTGAGTCAAAGTCCAGAGCTCAACTGACTGAGCCATCCAGGCATCCCAAGAGACTGTTGTTTAAGTTCAATGTGTTGGTGAATTTTCCACTTTCTTCTCTTATGGATTTCTTGTATCTCAGCCTTGTGGTCAGAAAAGATACTTAGTATGACTTAAGCCTTGAATTTGCTAAGACTTGTTTTGTGACCTAACATTTGGTTTATCCTAGATTTTATTCCATGTGTACTTGAGAAGAATGTATATTTGCTGTTGTTGGATAGAATATTCCATATGTTGTCCAAATCCACTGTTACCTTATTTATTCTCTGTCTGGATGATCTATTAATTGTTGAGAGTGAGGTATTAAAGTTCCCAAATATTAGTATTTATTTCTTCTTTTAGCCCTGTTAGTTTTTGCTTTATATATTTGCATGCTCCCATGTTGTGTGCATAAATATTTACAATGGAACGACCTCTTGATGTATTGACTGGTATATCTTTATATAATGACATTCTTTGTCTTTTTGACCATTCCTAATTTAAAGTCTACTTTGCCCGATATAAGTATAGCTTATACAATACTATCTTTTGGGGGGGGGGAGTGTTTATAATTTGCTTGAAATATCTTTTTCCATTGATTCCTTCTCATCTGTGTACATCTTTAAAGATAAAGTGAGTGCCTAGTATGCAGAATAATAATGGATCTGGTTTTCTTGGGTTTGTTTATTTGTTTATTTTATCCTTTCACCCATTACATTCCTTTTTATAGGAAAATTTAATCTGTTTATATTTATAAGAATTATCGATAGGTAAGGACTTAATAGTGCCATTTTGTGAAATTTTTCCTGGTTATTTTGTAAATCCATTATTCCTTTATCTCTTTTTCTACTGCTTTTTAAAAAAATTATTTTGATGTCTTTTGGTATCAGTACTCTTTGACTGCATTATTTTGTTATTTTGTATAATTACTGCAGGATTTCCCCTTGTGGTTACTATAAGGCTTACCTAAAATCCCTTAAACTTATAAAACAATTTTTAAATGATAACAACTTAAATTCAATACAACTCACAAACTTAACACTTTTCCTCCCCCTCACATAGCTAGACTGTGAATAAGATCCTCTTGGCTGCTGTTCCTCTGATGTGGTATCCGTGTGTCCTCTCTTAGAGCAACAAGCCAAACACCAGCTCTCTCCTAGTCCCCTGCTGCTGCTGAACATGTGGCTGTGCTATGGCCAACAGGGTAGAAAGCTTCATCAGGCAAGGAGGAGATGTGGTACTACCATCATTTTCAGAGGGACACTAGAATACCTGCCGAGGTCTCCTAAGCCCAGCAGAGCAGACCTTTGGGTGGCTTGGCTACAGGTGGTCACAGTAAGGCTGGGTCCTTCTTCATTTTTGCAAACAACTGACATCAATAAAAATTAGAGCTTTGTTCTGTGGGGAGGGTGATTTGCAAATGGCCAAGAGGGGGTGACACATTTCCTCCCTGCTGCCTTCTTCCTAGCCCATTCTACTCTGTGTATCTACCTTGTTCTGCTCCTTGTGTATTGGTCATCTAGCCTCTTACTGGCCAGCAGAAAGTATAAGAAGCAAGCATCTTGGGAGATTAGTTCTGTAACTTGTCCATAAGAACCAGAAGAAAATTGAATGTGGCAAGAAAGAGGCCCAGAAGTATAAGGAGAGGGGTTAAGAATGGGATTTCTTTCTTTTTATTCTTCCTTGGTTGTTTCTGTTTGCACAAGATGTGTTTCCTCCCTAAACCTCATGCAGCTGTATTCCCAGCAAATTGAAGAAAGGAGGGAAAAAGCTATTTAAATTTATACTATTGAATTTCTGTAGGACACCGAAATATTTTTGAAGTTAATGGGAAGCTTTGAATAGTCTGTTTCAAATAATTACAGGAAAAAAATACATTGAAATAATTAGTAGTTGCTACTAGAACATTCAGCAAAATGAAATGACATCTTTGCATGCCTATTAAACAGCACTTTATTTTCAGTTTAGGGTGTTTTGGATGAAATTAGATGGCAAACATACTGCTTCATTGAGTGATTAGAAGAACTAGTATCATTTAGAGTTACACTAGTACCACCATCAGCTTTTTTCTCTTTCCTCTTAAAAAAAATACTGTGCTCTTCCGTTAGGGAGATTTTAATAGAAATGGGACCAACTACAGCCCTTGAGACTTGAGCTTAAGTGGCTTAGGTGTAATCCCTCTGGATGCAAGGAAAGGCATTAAGCAGAATCTGATTATTCCCTATTTTCTAATTCTGGGATTCTCGTTTTACTCTGCTTAGAGAATACATAAAGCTCCCCACTCCACCACCCTCTCCAGCCTCAAAGGAGGATAGTATTTGCCCAAAACAGAAAATGGTCTTAATCTAATGGGTAAAACTTAACTGGTCTTTAGCTCCACCCCACCACCTTCACAGCATTTCTCTTCTCTATTTAAAAGAAAAATAAAACAATTTTTAAAATATTGGCAAGGTGTCTGATTTTCAACATTTTAATTTATGAAAGCTGTTTGCCAATCCATGACCAAACTTGATGTCCCTTTCATCCCTTCTTCCCCCTTCTCCTTTCTTCTGTCTTCCTCTTCCTCTTTTCCCATCTCCATCCCCCTCTTTTACCTCTTAGTCCAACTTCTTCACCTTCTCCTCTTGCTTTCATGCTTTAGAGTGAGAAGAGGAAATGGAAAGCAGAAAAAGAGAAATTGAGGAATACTTGTAATATAATAGTGTCACATATATTCAGGTGTCTATTGCATAAAATGGTGTTTATTTTTTATTTTTTAAAATTTTTAAATGTTTTTTTTAAATTTATTTCTGAGAGAGAGAGAGAGAGTGAGCAGGGGAGGGTCAGAGAAAGAGGGAGATACAGAATGTGAAGCAGGCTCCAAACTCTGAGTTAGCTGTCAGCACAGAGCCCGATGCGGGGCTCGAACCCACGAACCATGAGATCATGACCTGAGCTGAAGTCAGACACTTAACCGACTGAGCCACCTAGGTGCCCCTATTTTTTATTTTTATAATGCATGACTTTTGAGGAATATTTTTGAGCCAGGAAGGACTGAAAAAAGCTGTATAAGGCTGTTCTACTTTTCTCCAATAGTTTATCATTGTGTTCTAAGATATTTATCAGAATAACTAGCAGCTTCTTAATTAAAAAAAAATGTTTGAGAACCCTGATATTTCATTCTGAACAGAGAAAAAAGAGAATGGAGAGAAATGGCGAGTGAGAAATTTGGGTTCAAACTGGAGATGGCTCTGCTTCAGAGCCTGACTTAGAGTCGCCATGTTTCTTTCCTAAGGCTCACCTGTGTCTTCTCATATGGCTGGGACTCTATGAAATCATGCCTGGTATTTCCTTCTCCCAGTACACACACTCACATGCTCTCCCTAGGCCTCGTTTGTCTGGTGTACCCACCATGTTGCCCTACTTGCACCCCTAATTCTGGGTTGTGCCTTCATCCCCCGGAGAAAGGGGCATTATTTGCTACTCTTGCCTGGAAAGTCTCACTCTCCATGAGTTCTCGAATGAGACACTTAAGCAAGGTTGTGATGTACTCATAAGGGAGCGACCAGGTCTATGAGCTTTATTTTGTGATATATGGTATTTAACTAGCTCCCCTCCAGGGATCAATTTGTAGTTTATCCTATATTTGAATTTTACACAAAAATTTGAACATTTTATGTATAAATAAAAGGAAGAAAGGAGAAGTAGGCTCTGGAGCTGATGTGGGAGTAAGATTCCTAATGATGGTCCTCCAGTCTGCATACCTTTTGCTCAGGGCACCCTTGTTGGCGTACTATTAACTTGGTCCTGACACATGGAGGCAACAATGAAGAGCCGAGGCTGCTGTGTGGGCCAACACTTGGGCCCCTGTTGAGAAGAAATCTTCTTTGCAATATCACCCATCTCCATTAGCTCAGTGAGGCCACTTCTCCCTTCCCTCTGCCTCCTTGATCCCCACTTTGTCTCTGATCATCCTCTCTTCATTCCTGCCTGCCTGTCTCTCATCCCCACACCTGCTGTTTTGTTTGACTGTGCTCCTCTTCTCTTACCTTCTATTAATAGAGCCCCATCAGGTCACACGTTTTCTTTTCCTTCCAATGATACATTAATGTACTCTCTCCTTTCTATCTCCCCTTCCTTGGTCCTACCTGTGGTGACTTCTCCCATCACCCCATTTGAACAGCTTCCCTCTGAGTTTGATGTAGGCACAGTGCACAGCTTAATAGGTAGCCTGACCCCATGCAAAATGCTCCTCTGCAACTTATTTCCCAATACCCTCCAGGGACAAGCTCTGAACCTGGTGGCTACAGATCCAGGGTACTGTTTCCTCAACTTCAAGAATGACCCTTGGCAGTGATGACCTGCTCCTGCTGAGGCAGGAGGCAATTTCAGGCCCTGAACCAAAAAGAAACCCTTCTAGTGAGTGCTATTTGAGGATACCCCTGAAGGAGCTGCTGCCACTCAAATCTGTGATTGTCCAGCTCACCTGCTGACTGTCACCCACTTCTATCTTTAATTCCAATAATTCTTCTTGACTCTAAGATCTTAAGGAGATGTCAGTGTTTGTTTCTACTTATCCCCTTTACCCCTGGGCTGCTTCCGCAACCCGTCAGCTTCAGCTATGAGGCAGGCCGGTGCGGTTCTGCTAGGCAGCAGTTGCTGCAGAAAGGAACAGAAGGAAATTTGGTTTTATAGGGCAGCAAATATACTGAAAGCCCTCAGGGAAAAGCCACAGCCTCAGTTCCCAATCCAGGTCGGTTCAGAAGCTTTATGCTCTGGATTTATAGTGTCTGTACTGAGCCAATTTAAACAATTTCAATCAACATGCCCCATATGATAAATTGCATGCAACTCATCCTTATAAAAGAAAAAATTGGCTTGGATTGAATCTGAACTTTGGAGATCCAAGAAGTTTCAGAGTTTCTTCTTATAGTTATTAAAGCTAACTGTGCAAGAATAGGCCAGTACATAAGCAAACAACAACACTATGCCTTGGAAACATGACTGAGGCAGGTCAGTAGCTCCATAACAAATGCCTCGTGGTGGGGTACTTGGGGTGGCTCTTTGGATTTGCACCTTACCAGCAAGCTGACTTGAGGAGAGGTAAATAACCTCACCAAACTAACTGAGAATAATAATCATATTTACCTCACTGTACAGTTTGCATGTTAGAGATACAATAGAAGACCTCGTATTTATTATGCATTTAGTATGTTCCAAGTAATATTCTAAGCACTTTACATATATTGATCCATGCAGTGAAAGTTGAGCAGTTAGTATAGTTCTCAGCACATAATAGGTCCTTAATAATTGTTGGGGTCTTTGCTAATAGCAACAGTCATAGACTGTTTAATTGGACAGTTTTTTTTTTTTAAATTAAGCTTATTTATTGTGAGAGACAGAGTGAGTAAGCATGAGCCGGGGAGAGACAGAGAGAGAATTCCAAGCAGGTCCACACTGTCACCACGAAGCCCGATGTGGGGCTTGAATCCATGAAGCGGGAGATCATGACCCGAGCTGCAACTAAGAGTTAGACGCTCAATTGACAGAGCCACCCAGGTGCCCCAAGAGTGGACACTTTTAAAGCACACATCATGTATCAAGATCTGTTTAAATATCTTACATGTTATAGTCTAAATATTTGCCAACAACTGTGTATGTAGGTGCCATTACCATTACCCCATTTTATAGATGAAGAGAAGGTTAGGTGAAACTTTGACCAAGGTCAAGAACAAGAAGGGAGATAAGCTATTGAAATTTTGGATCAGAGAAAGCATAACTGAGAAAATGTGTTTGAATAAAAACACAAAGTTGCTGAGGTAGCTAGTCTTGAAGATATGGAGTAAGAGCATCCAGGCATAGGAAACAGGTGCAAAGGCCCTGGGGCTTGTATTGTTCAAAATAATTGGACTAATTGGATCCATATTCCATCATTACACCAAAATGCTAAGCTTAGTAAACAATCCCACTTCCAGGGATAAAGGAGCAAGGTTTTGGGAGTATATTTTGGAATTTTCCCTTTTTAGTACAAATCCAGCTGTGGGGAAGACCATGACTGCCTTGGGACAACTTGTTCATATGACACATTTAGGACATGTCAGTACCCCATTCCTGAAAAACGAGTTTGCATCTTCTGCTTGCAGTTAGACTGAGAAAGGGAAAGGGTAAAGCTGAACACAACCTTATTTAAAATCACTTTGATCCAAGGATTGTAACCATTTAGTGTTTATTGATTTTTCTTTCCTATTTTTAGGAAGGTGGGAGCATGTTAATTAAACATTTTTGAGTGAAGCAGGTTTCCAGGGAGGATGGCTTAAGAGTCCCTGAGAGCCAGATCCTTTGTTTACTTTCTAACACAGGCTCCTCAGAAATGAGGTGCAGGTGGATGTTCTGGTTTCTCATCTCCCAGTCAGATTCTGGAACCTGGCAGAAGACACTGATTTCCATGCCTTGTCTTGCCTTGCCTTCTGCCCTTGGCCTCCTATGTAGAGAGTCATCAAAAGGTGGTTGAAGAGTCCATGTTTTAACAGGAAGTAGGAATACCCCTTCTCAGTTTACTGGACCACCACTCCTTTCATGTGAGCCTTTTGGGACAAGACTGTTCTGGAATCTCAACTGACTCCACATACATGACAAGCAGCCCCAGAAAATGGTCAAAGTTCACTCTGCAACCAGCCCCTAGAAAGGAGCGGAAGCTGAGTACTCGTGTTCTGCTCACTAGACCATCCCAGGTGTCTTAACAGCCAAAGGGAAAGAAGAGGGATGGAGGTGCCCTCACTGGAGGACATGCAAACACACAGAAATGGATTTATGTTTCCCTTTCAACATATTTCTTTCTTCTCCAACTTTATATTTGTCCTTTATTCTGTGTTAAATTTCCAGTGCTATTTTATTATACGTTTAACAATAACAACTAACATTTAGGCTGACACTATCCTACTTAGTCTAATGAATTCTTTTAAAAACTCTAAAAAACATATGTTATTGTCCTCATTTTCCAGACAATGGGAGTTTAGCGACACTATGTACCCTACTTAGGATAAAAAATTAGTAAAAGGCAGAGTGAGGGTTTTACCCAGATCTGAAGACTCTGGAACAGAAACTCTCAATCATTTTGTCATACAGCTTACTTCTGTCAATTTATCTAACACCTGAAAATGTGTATCTACTCACACACAAGTATATCTGCATAGACATTACATGCATATATACATATTACCCAAAGGACATTGTATCTATTTATACAAACACATACACACATTCACGCACACACATGGCTACACCCTGTTATGGAAGGATTGGAAAGAATTAAAAAGATGGTGCCATGCACTATGTGCTGTTGTGTAGAGCAGGGTGTAGGTAGGAAAGATGAGACAGGAAGTGTACGTATTGCGGGTGGGAAACCTGAATACCCAGTGCTCCAAATGCCTCAGGGAGACCCTAACAAGAGGAGGCTGAACTGTGCATCCACGTGCTGTGGGCATTTTCAGTGCAGGCAGGCTGTAAATAAAGCTGTTGTACAGTATAAACTCATGATTAAATAGGCAAGTGGAGTGACAACTACCAAGATGGTTGTTTCTGACTTTGCTCCTCCTCACAAAAACAACTAAGAATGTTTCAGCAAGATGCTAAGAAGACAATCCTAGAACATGAGGAGAGGCTGAAGCACCCGCTTCATCACAGACACCAATACAAACAGCATTATGGGGAGAAGAGAAGCAGCTACACATTGGCCACAGTGCCTTCCCGTTTCCCCCACCTCCCCAGGCTAGCACAGAGGTCTCCTCTTAGCCTCCAGCTTATCCAGTGGGAAGAGAGAACCTAGAGAGGATAACAGGTTTCCCCTAGCATTGTGGGTCAATATTCAGAAGCCCCTACTCTGATCTCACATCACAGAAACTGCAGTGGAATATGCAGTTCTGACGGTGATAAAGGAGGAGGAACTTGCACCAACCAGCACATGGATCTTGACCGGATGAGTTCATACCTGCAGTACCCAAGTAGTAATCCCAACAAGCAGCTTCACTTCACTCATCTGTAGAATCAAGTCAGGGGTGTATTGACCAGGGAACTCAACAAGGGGCAGAATCTGCCTTATTCTGATCCTCAAATGAAAAATTCTGTGACCTAAACCTTGGTTTGGTCATGCCCAGGTAAAGTGCTGAGTCACATCCTCACCCAATAGAGAGTACCTTGCAGCCTTTTCCAACCAGAAGGCTGGTGACAACTCCCAGAATCTGTGTGGCCCCCATAGCAGAGCCAGAACACCGGAATTCATTTGTATCTTTGGCTGAGAGTAGCTCCTGGTCCCTTCCAACAGGAGACCCTGTTTGGGAAACTGGCAGACAAAGTCAACAGAGCAAAGCTAGTGTTCAGCCATGGAACTTGGAATATGGGTCAGCTTGAGTTCAGACAAAAGATAATTTTATCAGTTTTATAGTTGCTTCTTCCACAGTACCCAATCAGGGAATCTAATTCATATCATCACTGGATAAAATCTTCAATTTGTCTGACCAGGGAACCTGCTCAAAGCACATGAGAAACGGCACAGCTTATTCAACTGCCCTATGCACAGTGACACTTGAACAGAGAGCACAGCCTCTGGCTTCCTTCATCTGTAGAGCAATATTGGTGGTCTCATCTGACCAGAGAATCCAGTGCACACTTAGGCTTGATTCAAGACGACAAACAATGAACTTCTCAGGCCCTGGGCAATGGTCTCCTGTCCTGTGAGGTCAGAGAGGCTAATTCATGGCCACTTCTGGTACTGACTATAGTATTCATTCCAGACTATTTAAGTAGGCATGACCAGAGAATTCAGGCAGAGCCCAAGCCAGCAGTCCAGTCCAGTTCTCAGTCAGAGACACCTACCTCCATCTCTGTTCTCAGAGCACAAACGGTGGCCTCACCAAAAATAGAGCATAACAGCAGGCTCTACCTGCCCACAAAGGTAATACCAAAAGCTACAACTAGAAACCCAAACTGAGCTAACTGGTAAAGAATAATCTCTGTCAAAGCAAACTTGAAAAGTTTGGAAGAGAAGCCTGATTACTCAAATGTATTCCAATGTAAGGAATCAAGGATCATAAAAAAATCAGATAAAGAAAATTGATAAAGCTTTAATAACTGACCCTAAAGCAATGGAGATCTATAAACTGTCAAATAATTCAGAATAATCCTCTTAAGGAAGCTTAGTGAACTATTACAAGCAAACAAGCATACATACAAACAATTAGACAACAAAATGAAATTCATAAAACAATGCACGAACAAAAAAAAGTTTGACAAAGAAAGAGCAACTATCAAAAATAGCCAAACAGAAATTCTAGAGTTGAAAATACAATAACTGAACTGGAGAATTCAGTGGAGAGTTTTAATGGTAGATTCAACGTGCAGGGAAAAAAATGATGTGGGCCTGGCAGGATGCAACATTGGAAACTATCCAGTCGAAGGAGGAAAAGGAAAGAAAAAAAATATGAAGAAAGCCTATAGCATTTAGAGGACACAAGAAGAAGAAACAATACCCACAATATGGGAATCCCAGAAAAAGAGAAAGAGAAAAGCATATAGTAAAAGCAATTTTAACTATAAGTTAAGAATTTTAAGAGCAGCACCAGAAAATAAGTTACATACAAAGGAAGTCCCATAAGACTATCTGTTAGTGGATTTTCAACAAAACTTTTCAGGCCAGGAGAGAATAGAATGATATATTTGAAATAGTAACAGTAACAATCAATTAAAAATTCTATACCAGAGCTTACTGGATATAATAAGAACAGCTCTAAAAGGAAAGTTCATAACAATGAATATCTACATCAAGAAGCAAGAAATATCCCAAATAAACAACCTAACTCTATTCCTTAAGGAATTAGAAAAAGAATAAACTGATCCCAGGTTCGCAGGAGAAAAGAAGTAATAAAGATCAGAGCAGAAATAAATGAAATAGTGAGTAGAAATACAATAGAAGCATTAACCAAACTAACAGCTGATTCATTAAAAATATAAACAAAATTGACAAACACTAGTTAGACTAACAAAGGAGAAAAGAGAAAGGGCCCAAATCATCAAAGTTGTAAATGAAAAAGAAGACATTGCAATTTAAAACACAGAAACTAAAAGGATCATTAGAGGTTTCTATGAGTTTTTAGAGGTTACTATATGCTAATCAACTGGACAAGCTAGAAGAAATAATTTTTTTTTAGAAAAGTATAACTTAATGAGACTAAATTAGGAAAAAATAGAAATTCTAAATAGACGAGTTAGTAGTAAGGAGACTGGTCAGAGAAAGGGCAGGACCAGATAGCTTCCCTGGCAAGTTTTACCAATTTTTTAAAGAAGAATTAATATTTTCTTCTCAAACTTCCAAAAAGAAAGGAAGGAAGGAAGGAGGGAAAGAAGGAAGGAAGGAAGGAAGGAAGGAAGGAAGGAAGGAGAAAGAAAGAAAGAAAGAAAGAAAGAAAGAAAGAAAGAAAGAAAGAAAGAAAGAAAGAGACATTCCCAAACTCATTTTATAAGGCTAGCATTATTCTGATTTCAAAGCCAGTAAAGCAGAAAGGAATACTACCAGGAAACAAAATTGTCAGCCCATATCCTTGATGAATACGGATGCAAAAATTTTCAATAAAATACTAGAGAACCAAATTCAACAGCACATTAAAAAGATCATTCACCATGGTCAAGGAGGATTTATTCTTGGGATGTAAGGATGGTTCAACATACATGAAACAATCAAGGTGATATATCACATTAAAAGAAAGAAAGAAAAGAATCATATGCTCTACACACAGAAAAAGCTTTTGACAAAATTCAGCATCCTTTCATAGTATGCCTCTTAACCATTAGGCATAAAAGGAACATATTTCAAGATAATAAAAGCCATGAGGACAAGCCCACAGCTAACATACTCAGTGGTGGAGAGATGAAATATTTTCCTCTAAGGCAAGGGTGTCCGCTCTCACCACTTCTATTCAATATAGTATTAGAAGTCCTAGCTGGAACAATCAGGCAAGAAAAAGAAATGAGAGATAACAGAATTAGAAAGGAAGAAGTACAGGTGCCTGGATGGCTCAGTTGGTTAAATGTTGTACTCTTCCTAGCATCAGCAATCAGACAACAAAAGGAAATAAAATGCATCAAAATTGGCAAAGAAGAAGTCAAACTTCCTCTTTTCTCAGATGACATGACACTCTGTATGGAAAATCTGAAAGACTCCACCAAAAGACTCCTAGAACTGATAATATGAATTCAGCAAAGTCTCAGGGTACAAAATCAATGTACAGAAATCAGTTGCAATTGTATACACCAATAATGAAGCAACAAAAAGAGAAATAAAAAACCTATCCCATTTACAACTGCACCAAGAACCATAAAATACCTAGGAATAAACCTAACCAAAGATGTAAAAGATCTACATGCTGAAATTATGAAGGAAATTGAAGAAGACACAAAGAAATGGAAAAACAGTCCATGCTAATGGATTGGAAGAATAAATATTGTTAAAATGTCATTACTACCCAAAGCAATCTACACATTCAATGCAATCCCAATCAAAATTGCACAAGCATTCTTCTCAAAGCTAGAACAAACCATCCTAAAATTTGTATGGAACCACAAAAGACCCCAAATACCTAAAGTAATATTGAAGAAGAAAACCAAAGCGGGAGGCATCACAATCTCAGACTTTAGCCTCTACTACAAGCTGTAATCATCAAGACAGTATGGTACTGACACAAAAACAGACACATAGACCACTGGAATAAAATAAGGAACCCAGAATAAGACCCACAAATTCATGGCCAACTAATCTTTGACAAAGCAGGAAAGAGCATCCAGTGGAAAAAAGACAGTCTCTAAGCAAATGGTGTTGGGAGAACTACACAGCAACATGGAGAAGAATGAAACTAGATCACTTTCTCACACCATACACAAAAATAAACTCAAAATGTTGAAAGACCTAAATGTGAGACAAGAAACCATCAAAACTCTAAAGGAGAAAGCAGGCAACAATCTCTTTGACTTCAGCCGCAGCAATTTCTTACTCAACACATCTCCAAAGGCAGGGGAATTAAAAATAAAAATGAACTATTGGGACCTCATCAAGATAAAAAGCTTTTGCACTTCAAAGGAAACAACAAAACTAAAAGGCAACCAATGGAATGGGAAAAGATATTTGCAAATGACATATCAGATAAAGGGCTAGTATCCAAAATCTATAAAGAATTTACCAAACTCAACACCCAAAAAACAAATCATCCAGTGAAGAAAATGGGCAGAAGACATGAACAGACACTTCTCCAAAGAGGACATCCAGATGGCCAACAGACACATGAAATGCTGCTCAGCGTCCCTCCTCATCAGGGAAATACAAATCAAAACCACACTGAGATACCACCTCACGCCAGTCAGAGTGGCTAAAATGAACAAATCTGCAGACTCTAGATGCTGGTGAGGATGTGGAGAAACGGGCACCCTCCTACACTGTTGGTGGGAATGCAAACTGGCGCAGCTGCTCTGAAAAACAGTGTGGAGGTTCCTCAAAAAATTAAAAATAGAACTACCCTATGACACAGTAATAGCACTACCAAGAATTTATCTAAGGGATACAGGAGTGCTGATGCGTAGGGGCACATGTACCCCAATGTTTATAGCAGCACTTTCAGTAATAGCCAAATAATGGAAAGAGCCTAAATGTCCATCAACTGATGAATGGATAAAGAAGATGTGGTTTATATATTGAATGGAATACTACTTAGCAATGAGAAAGAATGAAATTCTGCCATTTGCAGTGATGTGGATGGAACTGGAAGGTATTATGCTGAGTGAAATAAGTCAGTCAGAGGACAGATATCATATGTTGTCACTCCTATGTGGATCTTGAGAAATTTAATAGAAAACCATGGATGAAGGGAAAGGTGAAAAAGTAGTTACAAACAGAAAGGGAGGGAGGCAAACCACAAGAGACTCTTAAATACAGAGAACAAACTGAGGGTGGATGGGGGGTGAGGGAGAGCGGAAAATGGGTGATGGGCATTGAGGAGGGCACTTGGGATGGGCACAGGGTGTTATATGTAAGCCAATTTGACAATAAATTATATTTAAAAAAAGAAAATTCCACATTTTCCATGTCCTAAAAAAGAAAGTTGAGCTCTTGACTTTGGGTTAGGTCATCATCTCACAATTCATGGGTTTTATCCCTGCATTGTGCTCTGAGCTTGACAGTGCAGAACCTACTTGGGATTCTCTCTTTGCCCCTCCCCTCTCTTCAAAATAAATAAGTAAACATTTTTGTTTAAAAAGAAAGAAAGAAGCTGTCTCTATTTGCATATGAAATTATTTTGTATATAAAAATACTAAAGACTCAACCAAAAAATATTAGAGCTAATCAGTGAATTTAGTAAAAAGGTAGGATACAAAATCAACATATAAAAATCAGTAGTGTTTCTATACATAGACAATGAAATTTCTGAAAAAGAAATACAGAAATTAATCCCAGTTACAATAGGATGAAAAACATAAATACTCAGAAACAAATTTAACTAAGTAGGTGAAAGATCTCCATTCTGAAAACTATAAGACACTGATGAAAGAAATCAAAGAAGATACAAGTAAATGTAAAGATATTTTTGGAAGAATTAATATTGCTTAAATGTCAATACTACCAAAAGCCAACTATAGATTTAATGCAATTCTTGTCACAATTACAATGGCATTTTTTACAGAAGTAGACAAAACACTCCTAAAATTTATATGAAGCCACAAAATACTGAGTAGCCAAAAAACTCTTGAGAAAGTACAAAGCAGGAAGCATCACACCTCCTGATTTCAAGCTATACTATACTGCTATCATCATCAGAACAATATGCTCTTGTTATAAAAACAGACAAACACACCCATGGAACAGAATCGAGAGCCCAGAAATAAACCCAAGCATATTAGGTCCACTTATATTTGGCAAGGGAGCCAAGGGGAAAATACACACACACACACACACATCTATATATATTTTTATATATAGATATGTGTTTATCTATATGTATGTATATACACATATCTATATATAAAAATATATATAGATGTGTGTGTGTGTGTATAATTCAACCATTAAAAATGAGGAAAGCCTATCACTTTTAACTTATGGATGGACCTCAAGGGCATTTGCTAAGTGATATAAGTCAGACAGAGAAAGACAAACACTGTATAGTCTCATTTATATATGGAATCTAAAACAAAAATAGGGGCGCCTGGGTGGCTCAGTCAGTTAAGCATCCGACTTCGGCTCAGGTCATGATCTCACGCTCTGTGGGTTCGAACCCCACATCAGGCTCTGTGCTGACATTCAGAGCCTGGAGCCTGTTTCAGATTCTGTGTCTCCCTCTCTCTCTACCCCTCCCCAGCTCATGCTCATTCTCCCTCTCTGTCTCAAAAATAAATAAATGTTAAACGAAGTTTATATGGAATCTAAAACAAAAATAAAACCCTAAAAATCATAGAAAAAGAGATAAGATTTGTGGTTACCAGAGGTGAAAGGTAGGGAGAAAAGACATAGGAGGAAGGTGGTCAAATGGTACAAACTCCAGTTGTAAAATAAATAAGTACTGACGATGTCATGTACAATATACCTATGATAGCTAACACTGCTGTATGAATATGCAGGAAAGGTGTTAAGAGAATAAATTCCAAGTGTTCTCATCACAAGACTTATTTCCCTTTATTCTTTATTCTTTTATTTTTATTGCATGTATATGAGAAAGCGGATGTTAGCTAAACCTGTAGTGGTAATCATTTCACTATATATGTAAATCAAACCATCACGCTGTATGTGTTAAACTTACACAGCGATGTATGTCAATTATTTCTCAATAAAACTAGAAACAAACAGAGAAATAAAAATGCAGAACACTTCTGCCTCTGTGTGCCTCTGTTTGGGTGTCTGCACACAGATTAGATTCAGGAAACGAAATAATTGTGGTGAGCAGGGCCCCTGTCAAGTCTTGAGAGCAAGGCTCTGAGAATTTGCATTTGAGCTGAACTGGACTGGATATCTTTGTTTCATGCACTATGGGAAAACAAGCTTGGCTATTGAAGATACTGCCAAATGTTTTGTTTTTAAAAGGATAAACAAACGATTCCCTACTCTTTTCCATTTCGCCCTGCTGTCCCCCATGCCTCACAGTCTTCTCCATCCTTCTACACACTTCCTTTCCTGAGAATCTTTCATAAAATCCACCCGCTCATTCACTGAGCATGTACTGAGTCCCGGCTATGCCCCAGCGTGGGCTGTTGTATTTTGTTTCCTGATATTTCATAATATTTGGCTAACTCTTACTTTTATAAACAGTTGTTCTCTAGAATCATCTATAAAAATTCTATGACTTAATTGTTTTTTTAAACTGGACAATCATCCCATTTTAAGTGGACAGTGCATCACATTACAGACCTCAGTGTCCCTATGCTTTCGGTTGTACGCCCCTCCACACAGACGATCACACAGAAGCAACGACCACGTCTCTTTTTCCTTCCCCCTTGTTTTACCTCTCCATATAATCAACTCATTTGTTTATTCATTTATTCAGCAACAAAAGTTCACTGAATACCCTCTAATGCCAGGCACTGTTTTAGGCACTAGGGATAATGATGGTAACAGAATAGCCAATGCTGGTGTAGAGACAGACAGGTAAGGAAGAGAAATAAATATGTTAGGCATTAGATAGTGAGAGGGGTAAAGAAGACACAGAGAGCACGGAGAAGAGAGGAAGTGTCAGGGACTATTGCAGTTATACATAGGGTGTCCCAGGAAGGCTTTACTCCCATGACATTTGAATACAGGAAGCGAGTGAGTGAGCCATGCATTCATCAGGGGCAGAGCGCACCCTGAGACTGGGAAATGACAAGGACTCAGAGCCTGATGTGGGGGCACATCTGACACAGAGGAGGAACGGGCATGGCCACATGTGGCTGGAGTGAGGGAACCACAGGTGAATAAGATGAGGAAGGTAGAAAGAACATGGAGAGGGGTGTTGGGGCTATGCAGGGTTTGTAGAGCATTTTAAAGCCCTTGACTTTTACTCTGTGTGAGACAAGAAGCTACAGAGGGTTTGATTAGGTCTGTGTTAATGAGATTTCTCTGCTGACTAGGAAATAAACTGATGGAGGGCAAGGGTAGAAGCAGTAAGGCCAGAAAGGAGGATATGTCTGTACTCTTGATGAGATATGTTAGTGGCCAGGTCCATAGCCATAGCAGTGGAGGTGGGGAGCCTACAGGATATGCTGGAGAATTTGGGGGAAATAGTCAGGGATGACTCCCAAGACCCTTTGGGCTAATCAAGTGAAAGAACAAAGTTGACATTTACCAAGATGACTCATCATTTAAAAAATTAAAAAAGCTTACCAAGCTCCACTAACTTTATCTCTTCTGGATTTTCTTTCATTCCTACCATTCTTTCTTTAATTTATCCACCTATTGTTTCTGATCTGGATTAGAGCAACAGTCCTCTAACTGATCCCACTGTCCATTAACAGTCTCAAATCCAACCAGAGCATAGAGTGAGCTATGTAAAATAAATTTCTGCTGACATTACTTCCAGACTAAAATTGTCACTCGCCCCAGTCATTTTGCCTACAGGGAAAATCCAGTATCCTTCACATGACTCATAAGACCTTCATTCACATGACTCATAAGACCTTCATAATATGGCTTCTACCTATCTGGCCACTCTCCTCCCAGCCTGTCCTCCTTTGGAATTTATGTTGAAGAAGCACTAACAACTTGAGGCCAAATCAGACTCACACTTAGCTGTCCATGTCTTGTCTCATCTCCAAGCCCTGCTTCTCTGTGGCCTCTACTGCAATGCCTTTCTTATCCACTCTTCACCAGGCTACTTATTTGGGCCCTTGAAGACATATCTGAGGCATCACTTCCTTTAATAATCCCTTTACCCAATGTGCTCTGTCCTTTCTCTGTGCTGTTTTAATTCTCTATATAGCCTCCATTGTCATCTTACCATGTGCATGGCAATTTGCTGCTTCCACAAAGTCTGGGTTTTTGAGGGCAGAGTCATGTCCTGGTCATCTCTGTATCTGGGACTCCCAGACCAGATTTTGGTACAAAGTCAGGAATCAAACAATAATTAAGAAGTGAACGAATCAAAGAGGATTTTCTGGGCTACATTTTAAAAAGGAAGCATATTTGATTTGGATAATTTTGCATTCTGTAACGATAAAAGCAACAACATTCAAGTTGAGAAAACAAATACCTATGAAATATATCTTTTGAGATGTTTTTTACTTAACTTTTCATGCAAGAAGTCTTAATGAATTTACCAGCATACTTCAAAGAAGTGTACACTCGTTTGAATTCAATTTTTATAGCAGCTTACATGTAGGTTTCTAAGCATTTCCATATTATATAAATGTGTATGTGCATGCAGTTGTGGGAGAGAGAGGAAAAGAGGAAGTAGCGGGCAGGGACAAGGAGTGATGGAGGGAGGGGGTATACAAGGAGGGAAAGAGGAGGAGAGGCAGAGAGAGAGGGAAGGAGAAGGGGAGGGAGAGAGGATGAGAGAAACAGAGAAACTTCCGCCCTAAAATCTAACTTATTTGAGGCCAGGAACCTTCATCAATTCTCCTTAATCTACTCTGGCTAATTTAGGAATATACAGAAAGGAAACTTTCAACAAATGTTATTAACTACTAGAGGAATATCTTTCACCTATGGAGGGGAATCTTAATAAATAGTTGCTAAGTAATCAAAACAACTCATGAAAGCAGGTCTACCCCCACCACCAACTTCTATCCAAATCTTGCCATCCAGGTTGGGAATTTCCTTAAGAATTACCTTCTCATTGAATAAAAAAGTGCAAATATGCTTCCAACATTGGAAAATAGCCTCTCAGAACCAAATCATCCCCTGTACATGTCTTCCTGGGCCAAAGCCCTACAACAAACTCAATTGTTGACTTCATAAAAAAGATCAAAGCAAACATCTATAATAGGAAAAGCAACCAAAAAATATTGGTAATCTCTTTCTCTCTCTCTTTTTCATTCTCTCTCTCTCTCTCTCTCTCTCTCTCTCTCACATACACACACACACAACACACACACACACACATTTGAAAAAGAATAATTCTTCTTTCTAGGTCAATTCCCAGCTTTATTTTACTTAATTACACAAATCTAGGTAACGGGATAAGAAAAAGACAATGGGTCAGAGGGTCTGGCTGAAGATACAATAAAAATCTAGTATAAAGGACAACAAGACAGAAAGAAGTCATAGGGGATTATAAAGAAACACTTCCCCCTTTGAAGGACTGAGTAAAGATTTTGGAGACTTTCAATTAGTTGTTGAATTTTGGATTTTTTCTTGGAAAACAGTAGAGTATTGAAACAAAACCACACTGAGCTTAGGAGTATACTCAGTTTATGCTCTGGAGGTAAAGGGGCATAGTAAGTAAGGGTACAAGATTCAAAATTAATATTCTTTTTTTTAAAATATTTTTATTTATTTCTAGGATATATATTTCTAGTATATATATTTTTATATACTACTAACAAAGTGATTATGAATATTACAAAACCAGCATTGGNATTCTTAAGGATTTGTGCCAGTTTTTTTTTTTTCTGATTTCTCTCTTCTGCACTTACAGAACAACACCTCTTTTTATCCCCCAAAAGACCATAAGATATGACAGATTCTATGAGGTCATTTAAAAAGCCCCTTGTAGTGATGGCCTTGAAGTTGACGTGCCCTCTACTGAAGGCAAAACAGGGATACAAAGCAAGAAACTTATCAATAAGTGAATGGTTCTTGTTCCTTGGAATGAAGGTGGCCAAGTGACTTATGAAGGTATCTTGGAGCCTCCTTTCGAGAAGCCCCAGTGATCTTGCCATTTGACTTAAATTCACAGAAGAAACTGGGCAAAGTCCTAGGATTCCAGCCTACTTGGCAGAAAGAACTAGAAGGCAGTGTCTGACAACAGGGGAAGAGAATTGGCTCCCTACCAGAAGGAACAAAAGCCAGGAAACATGAATGGAGATATGACTAGAAAATGAGGACAGGGAAGAGAATGTAAAAATCCTGATTAAGGAAAAGAAGGCAGGATGAAATGAATAGAATGTATTAGCATTCACTGAAAATTCTCAGGGGTCTAGTAAAGAAGAGAGAGGTAGGATCTTTCAAGATAAAAACAAAGTTTCTTTAGAGAAAGTGACTCGGGTTGGTGCTAGGAAGACTAACTGAAGTGGATATGACCATAGAATCCAGGGGAGAGAAACACTAACCCAGGGTTCTGGGGAAGTTCTGACTTTAAATCAGAATTGCAAATATATGGCTTAATCATAGACTCTGTTAGGAATGGTTCAACTGAGCATCCTGGCTCTTTTTCATTTCCAAACACTGGAGGAACTATAACACGGAATAAAGTGTGGGCTGAGCCTGTGATCTCTAGACATGAATGAAAGTATGAATATCCCCTTATTCCCCAGTGGGGCCATGATGGCTCAGCCTCAAGAACATGGGAATTCTGACCATTCAGCCACAGATACGACCTCCATAAAAAAGGTGCAGCAAGTCTCCCTGGTGCCAACTATGAGGTACCATTTGTGAGGTGGGCACAAAGAAGCCATTACTCCCACAAGTCTGTTGAAGGGACCGTATTTTCACTCACATTATTTTGACCCAGCCTACAAACTTCCACTTCACTAGACTTCATGTTAGCCCAACTCTTGCTTCTGCTTCCTTTTGGCTTTACCTGGAGTAACTTCCCCCCTGCCTCCTCACATTTTGTTCACTCTTCAACAAGCAGAGTGTGTCCTCGTTCTTGCTTGAAGATTAGTAAGTAGTTCACCCCCAATTCTATGCCAGCATTGCTCAGAGTCTGACACACATCTTAAAGAGTCTGATTACACATTCCACCTTGTTCACATCTCTTATGAACGATAGATGATCCTTTGAGCAAGTTACTTAACTTCTTTTGATCCCAATTTCTCATCTGCAAAAAGGTATCAGCAAATCCAGACTTAATAAACATATGTCGGGATGGCTGTCAAGTTTCTAATGGTTCTCCCGGTGACCATGCCACCCCTCCCACCCACACCTCCTCGTCTAATGTGTGGTGTGAATGACATATTTTGGGACCTTTCTTTGCTAGTCATACATAGTGTTTAGCCTTAGAGTAGGAATCTGGTAGAAGACAAACCAATGCCTTTACTAAGAAAGCCCTTAGAGCTGGAAATGGAAACTTTTTAAAAAGTTTATTTATTTCTTTTTGAGAGAGAGAGAGAGCAAACGTGCAAGCAGGGGAGGGGAAGGGAGAAAGAATCCCAAACAGGCTCTGCACTCTCAGTGCAGAGCTCCATGTGGGCCTTGAACCCACAAACCATGAGATCAGGACCTGAGCTGAAGCAAGACACTTAACCTACTGAGCCACTCAGGTGTCCAGAAGAGGGATCTTTTATTCTTTACTCTGTTTAAGGTGTGAGGATGAAAGTCAGGGGCTGCCACATTTATTTGCCTCCACCATGTGATAAGAGTTGGTGTATAGTAGATAGGGGTGAAGTTGACATTGAGAATAGAGCAGAGCAGAGACAGAGACAGAGCAGAGAGAGACAGAAGAAGGACGAAGGAATGGGGGTAAGGATGAGATAATGAGAGAGTCCTGATCATGTTCATGCCCAGGGTTCCAGACACTGTGGTCCTGGGATCTGTCCTATTTTCTTTGATTTTATGAGCTACTTGTGTCAAATTCCTCTTCTTACTTAAGTCTGTTTCTTACAACTAAGAGTCCTGACTACTTGGCTGAGTAGTTCTTTTTTATTTATTTATTTTTTTAATTTTTTTTTTAATGTTTTATTTATTTCTAGGAGAGAGAGACAGAGACAGCATGAGCAGGGGAGGGTCAGAGAGAGAGGGAGTCACAGACTGAAACAGGCTCCAGGCTCTGAGCCGGCAGTCAGCACAGAGCCCGACGCGGGGCTCGAACCCACGAACCGCGAGATCATGACCTAAGCGAAAGTAGGACGCTTAACCGACTAAGCCACCCAGGCGCCCCTTGGCTGAGTAGTTCTAAGCATTAATTTATGTACCATGTGTTAAATGTTCATCACATTGGTTAGCTTACAGTTTGAGCACACACACAAAAATGTTAGTTGCTCATCTTTATGGGAAGCTGTAAAACATAGTGGTAAGGTACATGGACTCTGGACACTAACCTTTTGGGTTTCAATCCTAGACCTACTACTTACTTAGTATCTGTGTGTCTTAAGACCACTTATTTCCTTGTGTCTTAGTATTCTTGTTTGTAAAATGAGGGCACTGGTGAGGATTGAATAAACCAACACATAGCACGTCCTTAGAATGCTGCTTTTTATTACCCTGACCTAAATGAGCAAGGTTTGCATGGTCACTTCCTCAAGTAACTAGGATCAAAATTGTCTTAAACACAGGGTATTTGCCTTAAAATTTGCATATCAGGTATCATATGCAAAATACACACCAGGCTTTTATAAATGTTGGATAAGTGACTAAAATAATATTCTTCTATAAAATGCCCTATAGCCGTTTAATGTAGATGAGTTTTCTAAGTTGGACTCTTCACACAGACAGTCTAATGCTAGGGGCATGTTAAGAACATGTCCTTTATTGATTTCTCGGCCACATCAGTAGAACAGAAAAGGGATGCCCTGAAGGCATTTCTGAGTCATTGCCCCCTTTGCCTTCCTGAAGTTTCTCTAGCAGTTTCTCAGTAGCAAATGGGCAAAGCTATGTGATGAACACAGAGCTACTTTGTCCCATTCCCCACAGCATTGGCCTTTGGATGCTAAGTGGAACTGTTCTTACATTTGTTTCCAACAAGCATTTTGTGAAATTCTTGGGGCCCCTTTGAGGTGACAGTCATAGGAGAACCCTAGGGTAATCTTACTCTGTGGGGTGGTTATGAGATTATTTCCTTGTCCGCTGGGGACTGTCAGTAATGGCAGCTCAGAGCAGCTGCAGAATCTGAAGGAAGATGAAAAACACCCTCACCAATCTACGACGCCTTGATGCCATCAATGAATGCAGCGTCTATCTCCAGCTGATTTCATCTAATGTGATAACACTCATGATAATAAATATTGTTAAAAATAAAAGTCACTCTGGGGATTGAGAATCACTGGGACAGGTGTTCAGAATGAGGAGAGCACAGTAATTGGGTGACTTATTCATTATTGGAAATGCCGTTTAAAATCTATTGCATTTAAAAAAACAATACTTCAGCTGCTCTCTGGCCTTCCAAAGTCATTAGCTGGTGTTCTTTATCTGTTTGTTTTCCTCACTGAAGTGAGGTTTTTAATGTCACACAAGAACTAACTTGACTCTGTGCCAACATTTCAGAGTGAATGATGAAGCCTTCTGAGGCTCACACATCACTCTGCACGAAGCTTCTTCTCTTTAAAGCTCATGGTCTCCGCGGCTGCAGGGAAGGAGGGAGAGCTGTTACAATCCCTGCTTGACAACAAAGCCCATGGAATCATGGGAAAGGGCCATGGGTTTCCAAGGTCCACACGGGCTGTTTGAGAACTCTGAGGGACGGTCTATGTGACCAGATCCTCATTCCATGCTCTCTGACAGGAGATGCAAACTAATGATAATAATACTCTTTCAGGAAGTACCTTTCTCTGGCATTTTTGAAGTGCCTCATCTATCTTTATCACAATCATAAAAAGAGTACCATGATGGGAGTTGTCTCATACTGTAAATTGGAATGACCAAGGCTCCAATAAAGGAAAGGACTTCCTGATGTCATGTAACAAGTTTCTGATTGTCCTTGAACATGCATTCGCATTCTTTTTTAAACATTTGTTCCAAATTCTACATGAATCATCCATGATTTGAATCTCTAAGGCTGGGTTTGCCCTTGTCCATTTGAGGAATCTTTGCCATGTCATGATGTGGGGGGGGGGGATTGGATATGAGATCTTGCTTTGTCCTAGAAGATTTGCTTATGCTCTGCAGGGATAGCCTACTGTGTTCCTGTTGAATGCCATCTTCTGAGATGGTCTCTTCAGGGTTTTCAAGTATCAAGGGAAAATCTATCCATGAGCAGGGAATCAGGTAGGTACTTTATCTGTATTTTGATCCTGTATAAAGTTGTCTGGGGAAGTCTTAGACCAAAGCTTCACTTTCCAACTTCTAAATGTAAATCTTTTGGAGTGGTTTCCTACTAAAGGATCCCTAGCGGTTGTGGGAAAAGGGTGAGGAGTTGCTAAATGTTCCCCTCTCTGGGGAGAGCAGGCAGAACAATTCACAACCGTATACTGAAGACTGGCACCCAGGAAAGGTTGAAAATAAATAGAAAAGTTCTATTCTACTGAGCTTTTAGCACAAGGCAACATACTAAAGACTGGGGACCAAAAGACCAAAGAGGCAGAGCTTCTTCCCTCTGGGAATTCATGGGTGTTTGTTATAAGTGCCTCAGATTCTAGAGAGACACCAAGAAGGATCAACTCCAACACAGTCAGATACCTGCCAGGGAATGACTTGTAGGTTGGAAGTCAAGAGGCCTGGGTTTTATTCTCTCCTCATCCATTAAATGTTCATTTCCTCCTCATTCTTACTCATCCTGCAAAATATAATGTCAACCATGTTTTCTGAGGAAAAATTTTCATGAAATCCCCCAGTCTAGATTGTCTTCCATGTGCTTTTCTCGTGATGTTTATCAAAACTCAGTTAAAGAGATCTTTGTGTGATAGTTTGGGTATAATGTTTCTCCTCTTTCAGGCCAAAAGTATCAGGACGGCAGGCTCATGCAGGTCTTGTGTCGACTGTACCCCAGGACAGTGTCTGGCATAAAGTAGATAGTGTTAAATATGTGAGAAGAAATTTAAAAAATAGAAGTTTTACTTCCATCAGTCCTGAGCAATACCGAAGGTGATATTCGACATTAAAAAAACAACCACCCCCCAATAAATTGAGCCATAGAGTAAACCATTTAGTCCCCTTACTTCGTCCCACAGATGGGGAACTTTATATTGAATGGAACTTTGTCTTTACTGGTGACTATAGGAAAATATGGTACGGAACTTGGAAAGATGGCAAATACAACGCTTTTGTGCGTGTCTCGCCCTATATTTCAACTTGTCCATTTTTTTTCATCTAATGCCACTTATGAATGAGAGGGAGGGGGTCTGGATATACAGGGTGCACCCTGCTCCTTCTGTAGCTCAGCCAAAGCCCTAGAAAGCAAGCCAATGTAGAGATAGCCAGAGTGCATCTCATCATGGAGCAGCTTATAGGACCAGGAACTCCCAGCCGGCTGCTGAATCGCATCTCTGATACCCAAAGAGGTAAATTAAATGCATTAATCTCAGTGAAAGTCACCATTGAGGCATTCAGGGCTCCACAGAAATTTCCAACAATTGGCCCTTATTTGCTTCAATAACAAATAAAAAAAAAAAGGAGGAGGGAGAGTTTGGGTGGATATGGGCGGCTTTTTCCTGCTCTCTTTCTCCAGATGGGTAATCAAAATGAAGTTCCACATTGAGAATATGCATTTCATTTTATTCTATACTTGAAAGCAAACACATTTCGCCCTTTCTCCTGTAATAAGGCAAATCCTTTATCTGTTATTCATTTAAGAACATAGAGATGATGTTGGTGACACCAAGACCTTGCAAGTTTCATTTCATCCTCCTCTCAGCATAAAAAGGCAAATGTATTCTGGTTAAGATAGGTTTGTGCTGGGTACACGACATTCATTCTCTTACACTGTGGAGGCTGTAGCTCTATGGATCTATTTGTGTTTTTACTTCTGTTTTTCAACCATTTTATTTCTATCCATGGGCCTGGGAGAACCCTTTCCTCCGAAGTCATGCACCAAGGTTGACTACGCACTCTGAAAATAGGAATTGAGAGAAAGCTCAGCACAGTCCAATCCAAAAATGCCTGATTTAGGCTTTTTTTTCAGAACTTAACTAGGAATAGGGAATGGTAGGAAAGAACACAAGACTAAGAGTCAGAGAAGCAGGCTCAGCTTTGGCTGTGTTGGGAGATTTTGACTGAGTCAGTTAATAGATATGAAAACGTATTACTTCATTATCCCATTTAAGCCTGAAGACAATCCAGTGGATTGAAATATTACAAATTTCACATCATATTTGAGGAAACAGTCTTAGAGAAGTAAGTAAGTAATATGGGGGCATACGGATGGTATACAAGGAAGCCAAGATTTTGACCCAGGCCAAATCACTTAGACACCTGAGCTCATCAGAGTTATTTCACACTGCCATGGGGCCTGAAGTATCTGGTTTTCTTCTTGTTAATATCTAATAAGGCTTCCCCCGCAGGATTTTTGGGTAGAATCAACTTAGAAAACACAAGTACATTGGAAATTATAAAAATAACATAAAGGTAAGGTATTATTATTCTTGTAATAAGATAATGATGTATTGAACTTATAAACCCAGGTATTAATATTCTGTCAGATCATTTTTTTAAATGTTTATTTATTCTTGAGTGAGAGAGAGAGAGAGAGAGCATGAGCTAGGAAGGGACAGAAAGAGAGTGGGACAGAGGATTTGAAGCAGGCTCTGCACTGCCAGCAGAATGTCGAATGCAGGGCTTGAGTTCATGAGCCATGAGATCATGACCTGACCCAAAGCTGGATGCCCAACTGACTGAGCCGCCTAGGTGTCCCTGTCAGATCACTTTTTAACTATTTTCTGAAGATATACAGACATAATATGCTCTGTGGGTATGGGCATGCTTTCCCCAAAAGGAACATATGGGACAGTGGGAATCTCTCTAGGAAGAGACTTGATCCTGAGGCAGGAAATGAGAACTTTGGGAGGTGAGAAAGAGTCATGAAATAAGGGATTCATGGGGAAATTTCTCTCTCTCAAGCCAGATGTCAGTTTGTTCTGATGCACAGTGTAGACAGGATACAAGAAATTAAATTGGGTTGGTGTGAGCTTCTTTAGGTCCTATGGAGCCAAAAGCAGTAAAGGAACTTTGCCTAGTAATGATCCTTGTGTTCCTCTAGGCTGTCAATGCTCTGCTTATCACCCTTGGCCCAAATGTCCCCATATGTGACCATAGGATCCCATGGCGATCTATGATTCTCCACTTGAGAGCTTTCTCTCAGGCCGTTCAAGAGTGCCTTACCACAAATGCCCCGGAGTTCATGCTTCTAGGAGAAGCCCTCCAGCAAAAATGGATGCAGATAGGGGGAGAATTACGAGAGCTTCTTCACTCTTAGGCGGGGCAACTGAGGATGCACTAAATAGTCTCCCAGAGGGGCTTACAAGGATTGAGCCTCACTAGCCCACACTGCTGATCAAATTCCTTCTTATTCCTCTCTCATTTTCCCCACTCCTTTCCCAGGGCTTCCTGAGTTCACTTACCAAATAAAATATTTGCACTCGAATTCTTCTTTTTTTTTTTTTTACAAATAGTTTATTGTCAAATTAGTTTCCACATAACACCCAGTGCTCATCCCCACAAGTGCCCTCCTCCATGCCCATCCCCCCTCCCCCCACATCCATCAGTCCTCAGTTTTTGTCAGCATTCAAGAGTCTCTCATGGTTTGCCTCTCTCCCTTTCCCCCACCATTTCTGCCCTTCTTCTCCCCCTTGTTCCTCCATCAAGTTCCTCCTAATCCTCCTATACGTGCAAACATATGATATTTGTCCTTCTCTGCCTGACTTATTTCGCTCAGCATAACACCCTCAAGGTCCATCCATGTTGCTACACGTGGCCAGATTTCATTGTTTCTCATTGCCATGTAGTATTCCATGGTATAGATAAACCACATCTTCTTGATCCATTCGTCTGTTGATGGACACTTAGGCTCTTTCCATGTTTTAGCTATTGTGGAGAGTGCTGCTATGAACATTGGGGTACATGTTGCACTCAAATTCTTATTTCAGGTCTCCTCCTAAGGATTTCCAACCTAAGACATAGGGTAGGAGGGCTATTTCTACATTTGTGGTAAAGCGACAAAAAGAAGTGTGATGACTCACTCCTTGAAACCAGCAGTGAGGAGGATGTTGGGGACAATAAGCTAGTTGCTCAGGGCCAGCTCTTAGGAAGAAGCAATGCTGAACTTCTGCTTTTTGCTGCTGGCAGCTGGCAAACTGCAACCTCTTTCTGAAGAAACCAGTATCCAAGGCTTGGGTTCTGTGGTCCATGGGTGGTAAGAGTGCCTCAGCTGAAGTGAACAGAAACTTCATGTATCCCTGACTGCTTGGCATTGGACAATCATTCCAGGAGGAGGTACCTGGAGGTACACAAGAAAAATCTACACTTCCTCCTAAATTGGGAATACGAGTTCTCAGAACTATTCTCCTAGGTGGCACCAATGTGATCTATCACTATTTATATCCTAATATTATCCAGCTTGACATAAAAGATTATTAATATTTTTAGTAGTGTGCTAATGTTTTTAATCTCATTTTACTCATTTCATGAAACAAGCCTTTTCCCAAATGAAAGAGAGAGACAGAGAGAGAGAGAAGGAAGTAGGGAGAGAGGATAAGTTTTGTGAGGAGGAAGGAGGAGGACTGATCTAAAAAGTGAAATTCTTTCAAGGCTTTGCTTCTCTAACACTGACGCTCTGAAGAGAAGCTGCAGCTCTTGGATTTTAATTCAGTCCATTAATAAATGAATTATGCAATTAGTTGATATACAATTAACTGGATTCACAACGCATGTAGAGCTAACTGGGTCAGCCTGCATCTGTATGACTCTAATGTGCCTAAATGAATATGCCATCAAAGGACATGCAGTGGAATGGCGAATCAGATTTGTCTGAGGCAGGGAATCATGCCTGCCAGCTGCCGAAAGTGCTACAGATAAAGCCTTGGTCTGAATTGGCAGGAGAAACAAAAGCAGCACAATGCAGGACCCCAAGTGGCACTCTCTCTGTTGTAGCAGCATTGTTCTCTCCAGATGAGCTTGGACAGAGATCAATAAATCCCAAATCCTTCTGGGCAGAAAGATGAGCAATTGGATTTGGATTGAGATCTATCAATCAATCACTGGCCAACGTGGTTGTGGCAGCACAAGATGAAAACCTCTTAGTATAACATAGCCGTTCCCTGGGTTGTGCAATGTTGACTGATGCCAATGCAAAGTCAGTCATAATACTCAGTCCTGTGATATCTAATTCCAGCTGGAAAATGTAAGCCAATAAAATGTTCAGTTGTGGTTTGTGGGTGTGACGAATCAATCCATGTCCAGGAATTTGTCTTACAGTCAAGGCCTTTGCTGATCAAGTTAAGGTTGATATCAGAAACTCCCTGACATCTGTGACCAAAGCTGGTGTGTGTGTGCGCGTGCACTTATGTGTGTGTTTCCTCTGTAGAGAGGGAGGAAAATTAAAGGAACATCTAAATTAAGTTTACTTAATTTTGTTTTTGAATTCATTCAAAAATATTTTGGGACTCTCGAGTCTTTCCTAGTCAGAACCTATGCTTCAATAAGATCCTCACATGATTCACTTGTACATTCTGGTTCTGTCTAAGAAGCATGATTGTAAAGCACTTCACATTCATAGGAATAGTCGTTGTAATAAAATAGGGCATTAAGAGCTCTTCTTGTGTGCAGGGGTCCTGTGATATGATAACTCATTATCGATATAAAGGTATTGACATCACCCCCCTCAGCACCCTCACTGGCCTAAGAGCATCCTTTGTGCAGGCTCTGGTCTGGACTTCATCCTGATTTGCTGCATAAATCACCTCATCTGTCAGTGTCCGTTTCCTTATTTAGACAATGAAAATGTTAGACCAGATTGCCAGTTCCCAGCCTGCATTACCTCCATCTGTGAATATGATAATGGAAGGAGGTAGAATAACATGGTAGTTAAGAGCATGGGAATGAAATCCAATGGTCCTTGGGTCTGATCTAGAGTCAGCCATTTTTANTATGCTGAGCGAAATAAGTCAGGCAGAGAAGGACAAATATCATATGTTTGCACGTAGAGTCAGCCATTTTTAAAAAAATTAATATTTCTAAGCTTCCATTTTATCAACTCTAAATTGAACATATTTAAGGTGTTCAGTCGCATGGATTTTGATGAATGTATTCCATAAAACCCAAACCCAATTGAGACAGAACAGTTCCATCAGCTCACCAGGCTGTACTGGTATACTAACAACATGGNTGCATGGATTTTGATGAATGTATTCCATAAAACCCAATTGAGACAGAACAGTTCCATCAGCTCACCAGGCTGTACTGGTATACTAACAACATGGCACTATGGTCAAGAGTGCATGATGGGTGGTGGAAATGCTGTATATATTTATTGGGGTGGTATTCAGATGGGAATACATTTCTTGAAATTGTAGAACTATGCACTTAAGACCAATCTATTTTATTGTATGTCAATTATACCTCAATAAAGTCAATTTAAAAAGAAAACACCATTGGGAGGAAAGCAATTCTTCAGCTCCCTCTTCAAGAGCAGGTTTCTTGATGTGATTCCTGGAGCATAAACCCAAATAGGAGAGGAGTTGCAGAAGTGAATTGAGGATTTAGAGCATAGGATGGGTATTCATGGCAAAGCCACTGAATCTACGCTTGTGGTTGACCTTCTGGGGCTAGGAAGTGCTTCAGGAGTCATTATATTTGGCATAAGGGTACTAAGGTACAGCTTCTTCTATGACCCATGAGTGAAAGCCAGTCTGACTCCCTGGCGTGGCAATCCTCCCTTGGGCAGAGGCATCTGAAGTTTCCAGAAAAGATGGGCAAAGGCAGAACCTTAGCCTTCCTCACAGACCTGACCACCATCCTATATCCACCTCAGGGTGGAAATGATACAAGAGAGACTCCCCCACTGCAATCTTCCAGAGCTCAGAGAATTCACCTAAAAACAAAAATGCTCATACACAAACAACAGCTACAGATTTAACCCCAAGTGTCAAATGGAAAGAAGTGAGCAAATTGCTAAAGTAAGTTGAAACACAGCCTCAGGACTGCTTACCACAAGCTGTTAGTCTCTGACCCGGGTTTATGATCTGATCCAATTAGCAGGTGCTACCTTAAAATTATAGAGCTAAAAGGGCACCTTAGAGATCATCTAGTCACAGTACTTCAAACTATTTATAGCCACCAAATATTTTCCTCAAACCAAATCTTATGCAAAGATGTAAACTGATAAAAGCAAAAAAAAGCATAGGTAATCTAGCAGAATCAGAGGTGGGAATTTCAGTGTTCCACTCACCACCATCCCTACGATGCTCTCTGAGGAATGTAGTTTGACAAGCACAGGCTCTGGTCCAATGTCCTTATTCTATTGGTTAGGAAACTGAGGCCCTGAGAGACTTCTATAGTCAGGTAGTAGCAAAGGCAGATCTGGAAAGCTCCTGACAATAGTTAAAAATGCTTTCTTTGTTATTCAAAACTGCCGCCACTCATAGAAACTCATTATTCTGGGCCAAATGATTTGTTCCATTCTGAACCACTCCATGGAGAATACTGAGAACTTCATGCAGAAGTCAGCCAGCTCAGATTTGCTTAGGAGCCATGGGTCATCATTCCCTAAGTATTCCTTTCCAGGGGCAGCACCCTGATTTAGAGAATCCTCCCAGACTGGATAGAAAAAGTGCTTTTGCAGCTCAGGAGGAAAGAAAGCCTGGGATAGAAAAAGGAAAAAAAAAAAAAGTATCTCCCCGTGGTGAACCGTGTAACTGGCCCAAGGTAGGGGAAGAAGGGAGTGTGATTAGAGACATATGGCAGAGAATGAGAGTCAGCTGGTCTGGTATTCCAGAACCACATGAAGGACAGCCCCTTGTGATCCCTCCCCCTATGCTTAGTATTCAGGTAAGCCACTAACAGAATACAGGAGCCCACAAAGTTTGGTGAAAACTACAATTGTATCTTCCTCATGTCCCAAAGAGCTTCTTGGAAAGGCTGCTCCAAGAGCGGGCTCTCAGGTCAAGGTAGAAACTGAGCCAGGAGGTCCCTTAATCTGGTGTCTCCCATGGCAGCTCAGCCTAACTGGGAAATGCAGTGATTCTGCCACTTAAAAAGCCGGGGAGCTCACATCATCCAGGGGCCACTGACCCACCATGCTTCTTCCGTGAAACGTGCTAGAGAACAGGAAGCTGAATTACCATCCCTTCAGAGTAGGTCGAAATGGCCCTTCAGAATGCCGAAGCTCCTGCCACTTGCCCCACCCCTTGGCATCCCTGGATCCTTGTTCAACTTCAGGTGTTCTAGAAGGAAGAATGAATCATTCTAAGTGAGTATCAGTCTGTTCTGATGTGCCAGTCCCTGAAATAGTTATTGATGTGCCCTGGTGTTTGAACCCTGGAAGATACTAAAGTGCTCCCCAAGCAGATGCCTTCAGCCTGGGGCTTGTACACTCTGCATGCTAGTCTCTATCCCAAATTCCCACCCCCACCCCCGGCCTTTAACAGCTGAGTTTTGAGCTATCTGTAGTCAGCTCCTAGGCTGAGCCGAGAAGCAAAGTGAACCCAAAATGGTCCTCTGAAGAATTGAGTAAGCCTCCCAGACTGTTAAAGAGGGATTTGGGACGCGTGGGGAACCAAATACTCATAGTTTAAAAAAAAATTGCCATCCTGGAACAATAGCTATAATGAAAGTAGAGAATGTTCCCAAAAGATGTTTTAAGATGAGCTTAGCATGTTTCAAGGAGCACGGCTGGAGTCACCCAAGTGTAGAATCAGCTGGGTCTCTTTGCTCTTCAAAGTCATCATGGTAAGTGAAATTCCTGATGGCAGCAAGGGTGGAAGTTGAGAAAGCCCACAAACCCATGTGTGCTGTTGAACAGTATCGCCATTGTCACTTGCGGCTGGAGGCTCCTGTACTACGCAGCACAGACTGAGTACCTCTCCATCACTGCAGACAGTTCTGCTGGGCAGTGCTTCTCTGGACCTTTTGTTCAGTCATTTATTTGTCTGCCATCACATATCTGAGTATCTACTAGATAGGGAGCTGCATGCTAGGTATTACGTCAGTTTGGGCTTCAGAGCAGTAGTAGTTGGCCTGACTCTCAAAGGCTGAGCAGTAGCTCTTGGTGGGATGAGGTCAGGAAGATAGGAAATGCCTGATGGAGAGAAATAACATCTGCGGTGACAGCTCTCCCTCCCTATGTTCCTCTGGACTCTCTGCCTTTGCTCAGTTCTTGGCACTTCTGCTGCAGTTTTTGTTCTGTCTTGTTTTGTTGTGGTGGTGGTTGTTTTCCTTAGCCATCAACTCTACCTCCAGCTGGGTGGCCTTGTCCAGCCTCAGTTTCCTTAATTCATAGAATAGGTGTAAGATCCTTCTCAAGCACAGCAGAGGGAAGTATGCAGCCCAGTATGTGCCACATAATAAAAGCTCAGTAAATATTAGTTTATCCTTTTTCTTCATCTGTTTAAGCTGGAGGTCCTTAGGAACCACTGTTTCTTAGTTTCTCTGCCCAGGCCCCGGCCACTGAGACTGTGCCTTGTGGCCCCCTCGTGTTCTGCCTATGTGCTTGGCCAGACTTTTACTGTTAATTGCAGCTATTTTCAGCCCATAGTGAAGCCTCTTCTTTTTCCTTGCTTTGTTTTGCAGCAGGTGGTTCTCATTATTACTCAGTGAGGTGGTGGCATAGACACACTCTTCTGTGCTGTGCAATTCTTGAGCCATGTATCTCATGCTCAGGGACTGTGGGCAAACTCTGCTCCTTGTGCAGTTTGGAATCTTCACTAATAACCTTTATTCCTGTGGGATGCAACCTAGGGACAGGGAAAGGCCACGGATTTCGGATTCAAAGTCAGGATTCTCATCGCTTATTAGTAACATAAACTTGGGCAAGTTTCTTATTCTCTCTGTACTCCTGTTTCCTCAGCTGTTAAGTGGAATTAATTCTACTCAACTCATAGGACCCTTGTGGGGAGTGATATGATGACACACAGTAGGCAATATGTATTCAGTGTTGTTCTCTGAATACTTTCTGGTGTTAAGAATTCAAAAATTTTAGTGTGGAAAGGCAGCTCTCAAGAGATCACCTCATTTATTCAACAGTCATGTATTCTTCATGCATGATGTGTGGACATTTTCATTGCATGGTCTTATTTGGTTCTTACACCTGCCTATGAGAGAGGAATTTTTATACCGTGATGGAGGTGAGGAAAATGGGACTCAGCAAGGTTGGTAATATTTTTGGTGTCACATCGTCAATGATGGCAGAACTGGGAGTCCTTTTCCAGCCTGTCTCTAAGCTCATGCCCTCACTCTTTTCTCTTCCCACTCCACGGTTGTGTCCTAAGGAAGGAAAAGAGCTGATGGGAATGGTTAGGTCTCTCTGTCGCAGACATGTGTGTGCATTCCACATCTAAAATCACAGGGAAACAGCCATGTGTGTGTGTGCATGCCACACCTAACACCCCAGGGGAACAGCCATATGTGTGCATTTCACACTTCACAGGGAAGCAGATGTGTGTTAGCAGAAGAGGAGCTAGGGACTCAGGGAGAGGCACTCATGGAAAAACACCTGGGCAGGGCCACTGTGACCTTTTTAGCCATGCATTTTCTACAGGGCTTAATTTTTGAGGCAAGCTATTTTCCAGAAGGAGCTAGCACTCAGGGAGCAGCCTGGGTAACTACAATTGGACAAATTAGCTTCATACAAGTAAAATGACCCAGTGGGAATAGTAATCAGGAGATAGAGCCCCATGTCCTCTCTGCTAGTTCTCTGGGTGCTCTTGTCTGCCCTAGTTAGATACCCAATTGTTTCCCTTGGTCCTGACCTCACTTCATCACCCAGGGCGAACTGTGATCATCAAAACTTTCAGTTCCTCCTGCTGATTCACCTGTCTTTCCTGAATCAGCAGAACGGGAGCATAGGCACTCCCTAGAGAATCCTGCCTCCGGCTCTGCTCCTGGAGAGGCAGTGACGATATCAGAGCCTATATTTAAAGCCCGGGTTCCAAAAACTCTACTCTCAGATTCTATACATAGCGTCTTTTGTCCATTTCCACTTGGTAAATGTACATCTTATACAACATACCCCGCAGACACAGTGCCATGGTCTGGGCTCAATTTTGGGAGGTGCTGGGTCCCAAAATCACTTCCCTTTGGATAAAGACATAAGGATAATTTTCATGAATCAGGAGTTTAGGCAGGTGGCAGTTTTAGGAATGGGATGGGAAATGAGCACACGTCAATATGGTCTGTTTGCTGGCAATTTCACAGTGCTTATGATGGTGGGTGCCCCATGCAATTTAAATCGTATGGACTTGTTTTATTTACAGAGTGTTTCATAGTTTTCAAACACTTCACACAGATGAATCAATTTATCCCCATTTTCCAGATATGAAAACTGAGATGCAGGGTGGTAATCATACAGCTAGCTCCCTGTGAGGCCAGGACTAAAAATCAACGATCAGTCCTCATTCATTTCTTCATTCAACAAATATCTACCGAGTTCCTGCTATACACTTGGTGGGATTCTAAGTGTTTGGGAGACAACAATAGGTAAAATACACGAAACTTCCTTTTCTACAGCAGGGTTGGGTGAGACAGTCATTGAAAAAAAATTAAGAAGTAAACAACACATCCTGTGAGGTGAGGGGAGCCATCAGGGAGCTGGGGAGAGGTAGCCACTGTAACCTCAGGAATTTAAGCGAAACCTGAAGATTTGGGCGAGATGAGGGCTATCCTGCTAATGCTCCAGATTTTTCCAGTTTGCATTCCCACCCTGAGCCACAAGTTGTGCACAGGAATACTGTCTGAGAAGATGAATGGGCGATTTGTTAGAAGCTGAGACTTTCTTGGCTTGCCCCAGCCAGCCGCTGATGTCACCTTGCCCGAGGGTTGCTTCTGAATGGCAGAAGAACAGAGGCAGAGCTGAGCCCAGGCGCTGTCCTTCCTCATCAGAGAGGTGATCCTAGGACTCAGGAAACAAAAGGATGTCTGTGTCACCACGAGAAAAATCTTAATGAGAACAGGGAATGGAAAACAGTGGGGGTGAGGTTTTAGCAGAAGAGAAAATAAGGCTAGTAGGGCTGCCCCTCTTCTTCATGAGTCACCAACCAGAGTGGGGAGCCCCTTCCATAGTGCACACACTATCCCTCACTCCTGAACCCACTCCTTCAGGGACACAAGCAGGCTGGAAGCTCCGCCCCTTTCACTCACTCTCCTCCTGGGCATCTGGTTCTTTTCTTTCTCTTGACACCCGCATGCTCAGATTCCACAACCTCCTCCAGGCACCTATGGCCCCATCAGTCCAAATTGGGGTTCGGTCCTTCTTTGTCTTCTGTTTGCCTTCAGTTCCCTCTCAACGTGCCCCTTCGCTCTTCCCCACTCGCTTTGCCTATGCTGGGGCCAAGCCTGCAGCCTGTCACCCATTTATCAATGCATTCCAACTGTAACTCAGGTATTGATCTGTGTTTGTTGTTTTTTTCCTGTAAACTCGGGCTGTAAAGGTTTCATTAGCCTGCCTCACAGTCATTACATCAAGTAATAGGAAACATCCATCTTCCTTGGGCTTCACTTCTGTACCCAATGGAGATCGGTTTGAAGAGCGTTAATCAAGCTATGAAAATCATTGGCAGCTCATTCCTTTATGATGAAAAAGCTGGTTTGCAGCCTCACTGGGTAGCAGAGGCCTGACACCTTTAGATACCTACAGCAATTATGGGCTGTGTGGTTTCCTGCTTAGGGAGACTATTCTTTGCCTAATGTCTGTATGCAAATCTCATTCCTTGCTTTAATGTGATTCTCCAAGTCATGTGTAGTAAGAACAAGGCATGGGCAAGGCTGGGCTCCTCTGCAGATCCCTGAACAGAAGGGAGGGCTGTCGGTCACTGCCATGGATCCCTGACAAGGCCAGACCTGTACAGAGGTAGGAAAGAAATGTACAGAAATGGTGTCTTGTGTACAGCTGGAGCTCAAGTATCACTGACTTGCTCACTTACTTGGCTCCTTCTACCCAGCCTTTGAAGTAGAGCTCAGTTCTTCAAAGATTTTTCTGGCTGCTCAGTGTTAGTGGAGGCAGGGATTGTGGGTAGAGAAAGAAAGAGACAGGCACACGAGCTAGGAGGGAGTGGCAGTATCCCAGGTCAGTGGTGGAGGTGGCCAGGGCCAGGCTGGTGGAGGTGGCCAGGGCCAGGGCCCAGCTGGAAGGGCCAGGGAATGTGGAGATAATTTAGAGACATATATCCAATTCCACTACAGGTCTGTGAGGTCAGTGTTATAAACCCATTTTCCAGATGAAAAGACTGAGCTGCAAAGAGTTTGAGAAACATATCCCTACCCACAGCTTCCTAACCGGTGTTCCCTTTCACTTAAAACTAAAGCAATGTTTTCTCTACAGCCTTGACAGGAGTTTTTGTTTGACAGGAACAGCTGGGCAGAGCTGATGAGGAAAATAGGAGTAAATGTCTATTGTGAAAAGAGCCCCAAATCTAAATCTATTAGCTATTGATAGCTAACCAATCTGCTCCTTGCACATATATTTCCTGGGTTCTTCCTTTTCTGTCTTAAGCTTTATTGTTTATTTCTCAAGTCTTTGAAAAACCTCAAACAGCAGAGAAAAGAGCTGCTATCCCCAGGGTATCAGAGGGGGAGCCTGAAGCACAGCAAGCATGAAAATTTCTGGAAGTCACCTGTTTCATCTTAAAAATGTATATGAATGTTGTATTCTGCTTCACAATGCATCTATGTTTATTTTAATGTTTAAAAATATGTTGTAAATTGCAGTCAAGTATAATGACATGAAGGTGCAGGATTTAAAAAAAAAGAAAAAAAAAGCTTACCTTCCCAAATCATCTCTCATAATATTACAGGTACTTTGTACTGTTACTTACCATGTGCCAGCGTGGTTCTGAGTGTGTTACTTGAATGACCTCATGGTGAAGTTTCATTATCTCCATCTCCAGATGAGGGACTGGGTGCTCAGAGAAGGAAACAATTTGCCCACGGACACACAGTTAATGTGTGGCAGAGTCAGGATTGGGGTCCGGATATTTCTGTTCTAACACCTGCGCATGAGGCCACCTGCTGCATACCCGCAGGGACTGGGTAATCCAGCTTGGAAAGCCGATCTAGATGGTGTCTGAAAGTTCATGCGGAAAAACAGCATTGCTCATGGTTCGGGTGGGTTGGCCACAGTGCATACTCAGTCTTTGGTTTTCAGGTTTGAAGAGAGCAGGATAACAGAGGAGAGGCTGAGAGGAAGAAGGTAGTGTAGTTCTGGGACTGGCCCCTGGAGGGTGGTAGCTGGCAGTCCTGTCCAAGGGTGTCACCAAGGCTCAGGTTTGAGTAAGAGTGGTGGATGGCCACAGGGTCTGGGATTTCTGGGCAGAGTTCTGACCACCTACTCATAGTAGGGCCCATCTCAGGACTGAGGAACTGAGGTCCATTTTCAGCCTTAGCTGGAGGGGTTGACAAGAAAAAGTAGGTACAAAGCCCACTTAAATAGATCATGGTTCAAAAAAGAACACCAACTCCAAGAGGGAGGCCAGTGAATCCAGACTTAACCGTGTGCAGGGCTTGATCAGACAAGAGAGCAGAGGCTGTAGCCTAGTGGGATCTGAGGGCTACTAGCCCATCCCACATCCTTCACGGTAAGGGTTTTGCAAACTCCACCAGCCTGCAGGTCTGAGACACTGTTCTCCTGCTTTCTCTGGCCCCGTATGGCTTAAGAGGTGGGAAGAGATGGCACTAAAATTAAAAAGTGTGCAGGCTGCAGTTGTGGGATACTGAGGAAGACAGCAGAGAAGGGGTCTATACAGAATTTCCTTTTTTTTTTTATTTTTTAAATTTATTTCTAGGAGAGAGAGAGACAGCGTGAACAGGGGAGGGTCAGAGAGACAGGCAGTCACAGACTGAAACAGGCTCCAGGCTCTGAGCTGGCAGTCAGCACAGAGCCCGACGCGGGGCTTGAACCCACGAACCGCGAGATCACGACCTAAACGAAAGTTGGACGCTTAACCGACTAAGCCACCCAGGCGTCCCCAGAATTTCCTTTAATGGGTCAAAGTTTCAAATCCCCTTCCCTGTGACCTACACCCCCTCCAATTCTAATTTAAATTACAGTATGCTACTGTGGCTGTTCAACTCTTGTTTATATTTCTGACAAAGGAAAACAGCTTTAGACTAGTCCCCAAGTAATCACCTTCACATGTTAAAACCTATTTTTTTAAAGATGTGTTTTGTGTTGATAAGAATGCAAACTGGTACAGCCACTCTGGAAAACATTATGGAGGTTCCTCAAAAAATTAGAAATAGAACTACCTTATGACCCTGTGATTGCACTGCTAGGTATTTTTCCAAAGGATACAAAAATGCTGATTTGAAAGGGATACAAAAATGCAATGTTTTTAGTGGTGCTATCAACAAATAGTTAAAGAAAGGGCCCAAATGTTCATCAACTGATGAATGGATAAAGAAGATGTAGTGTGTGTGTGTGTGTGTATAAATGTATAAATGTATACACACACACACACACACACACACACACACACACACACTGGAATATTACTCGGCAATCAAAAAGAATGAAATCTAGCCATTCGCAACAACGTGTATGGAACTAGAGGGTATTATGTTAAGTGAAATGAGTCAGGCAGAAAAAGACAAATACATGATCTCACTCATATGTGGAATTTAAGAAACACAACAGATGAACATAGGGGAAGAGAAGGAAAAATAAAATAAAAATTAGACAGAGAGGCAAACCATAAGAGACTCTTAAATACAGAGAACAAACTGGGGGTTGCAGGAAGGGAGGTGGGTGGGAGGATTGGCTAAATGGGGGATGGGCATTAAGGAGGGCACTTGCTGGGAGGAGCACTGGGACTCATATGTAAGAGATGAATCACTGGGCTCTATTCCTGAAATGAATACTACACTCCTAACTAACTTGAATTATATATATACACACACACACACACACACACATATATAACCTATATATATATATACATATATAACCTATATGTGTATATAGGTTCCTAGGAGGCTTAGTCGGTCAAGCATCTGACTTCAGCTGAGGTCATGATCTCACAGTTTGTGAGTTGAAGCCCCCCATCAGGCTCTGTGCTGATAGCTCAGAGCCTGGAGCTTGCTTTGGATTAGGTATCTCCCTATCTCTCTCTGCCCCTCCCCCACTCATGGTCTTTCTCTTTCAAATATAAACATGAAAAAATTTTATTTATATATAGAAATAATGCCCAAATCCTACAAGCCAGTTTGGCTACCTCCTTTTTCTCCAAAGGTTCTGCACTCTATTTATGGGATAAAAAGAGAATCTGGACGCAAGATGGAGGGGACCATGTTTGAAGGTCTCCCTTTTACTCATAGATTTCTTGACACTTTCTGCCATTCCTTATTCCCTGCTTACTCCAGCCACGAGAAAATCCTGCTTGGGTCATTTTCACTCAAAGTAACAGAAGGTCAAGATTCAGGCAAAGAGAAGAATGAGTTCATTTGCAACCTCAGGGCTAGAAGCATAGTATCATTGCAAATCCCAAACCAGTTAAGAGACAGGAAGCAAAGACTACAAGTAAATTGTCAATAACCATCTTGGGGAAAAGGTTAATCTGGAGCTTCAGGGAACTTGGTTGAGGGCTGAGATCATTCAGCACCTGTTCAATATGTTAAAAGCCAGTCATTTCCCAGGGGCATGGAACACCTAGTTCCAGAAGGGATAAAGGAAGAGTTGGAGAGAAAAGAATTTTCTATCAAATCACATTTGTTAATTAACATTTACTGAACTCAGCTCTATGCCACACACTATGCTATGTATTTTGTATGCATTTTATGTGATTTCCTTTTAAAAGCATAGGAAAAAACTGACTTTTTGTTTGTTTGCTTGCTTGTTTTGTTTTATGGTTGAGGAAAGTGTGACTCAGAAGTGGATTGACCAAGACCGCCCAACTAAGATGTGCTACAGTTGGGACTTCAGCTCAGGTATGCATAACAACAAATCCTGTAGTCTTAACCGTTACATTTTATTGTCTCTTTATACTACTTGTAATAACTTTACTGTTGTTGTCTTCAGTTGAGTTAAAACTTATATTATTTCAAATTTCATATATAAGCAATTTGGGTTTCCTACCTGATTATGAGTTCCATTAGGAAAAGACAGTTTTATGCTGCTCTAATATCACCCCGAATGAGAAAATACCCCAGATATAATAATTTGCTTTTTCACAGTATTTTATAATCCTCAAACATTTCTGCATATGTCTATTTCCTCACTGCGTTCCTATGAGAAAAATAGGCTATTATCTCTAACTCACAGGTAAGAAAGCAGAGGCATCAGGAATTTTTGCAATGTGTCTCAGTAAGCAAATGGAAGAAAATGACCTGACTTCTTTGTTCACTTTACTTCTAGTGCGATGCCCTTTTGTATCAGGCACTATCAGCTGCCTTCCTAAAAGCCAGTTCTCCTTGCTAAAAGGCAGAACCTCACCCCACATCTGTTTAGGAATCAGAACGATCCTTTGATTTTAGGAAACATGAGCTCAGCGCTTAATCCAATAGTTGGCATTAATCCCATTTTAATTAATGAGATGTTAGTTAATGAGAGCATTTTCCTCCCTGATAAGAAAAATACCCTGTTCTGCTCCATGTTTCCCAACTGGAATGCAGGACCTGATTCTTGGTACTGCTGCAGCCATCTTATGACCATGAGGAGATAAATAGAATTGCAGACGTGCATGACTTGAGCCCTAACATCTTTGAGCTACTGAACCAACATGAGCCACTGCCTACAGTCACATCTTTGTTATAATAAAGCATAAAATAAACTCTGGTACTTGTAATAGAGTTTCTACTGAATTCATTTTCCACTGCACCAGTGAAATGACACTTAGCTGATGTGTGTTTGGAAGAAGATAATCTACAAATGTGCTTTGTGCAGCATGGCCAGCAAACAAATTCACTGTATGAATGCAAGTATCATCTTTATTATTACTATTTTATTTTAAACACTTACAGATATGATTTTGTATTTTCATTTGGATTCCGTGAATCCAATTCCCCACAATGGAGAGTGAACATACTTCACGGAGAGTAAAGGCTGCTTTGAGAGTTAAAGGCATCAGTTGTTGCTGAGCCAGCTGCTGGGCCTGTGGTTATTAACTCTTATTACAGGCAAGTCTTTCTCTGCCTCAGTTTTGCTTTCTGTTCACTAGCATTATAATATCCACTTTCAGATGGACTAGAGATAGGAGAGGAAATTAAAAGAGCAATGGAGAGGGATGCTCAACACTTATTAAGATGCTTATAATGTTCTTGCATTGTGTTTGGCATTTTACCTGTGAAATCTCATTAACTGGTGACCTTACAAGGTAAACATCCTCTCTAAACACTGAGGGATGTGTTGGGGGTGTGGCAGGGTAAACTGAGATGTGGTGACTCATCTCACACCCACCAGGGATTTGAGCGGGCTATCTGGAGGTGGAACCCTTCTTTGTCACTTTGGGGAGCTTCAGGTTATAAAACAGTCTGCAGTCTGGAAAGGCCTTTCTTAGGCCAGGGTACTTGGTCACAAGGAGCAAAGTCAATAGAATTGATTTCTTAGATAGACCAAATGGGAGTCTTTTCATCCTTATGGCGACAGTGTGTTGAATTATAGGCATAAAAGGAATTTTGAAAGAAAGTGAGCTCTGCCCCCCAACTCTACAGTTAACAGTCAGATAGAGAAAAGAATTTGGCTCTCTCCCCTCTAAGGACAACAATGTTTGGCCAGGGGAAGCTGTAGAGTTTGCCAGGAACAATCAGGGAAGGAATTGCTCAAGGTGCAGAAGAGAAGAGAAAGAATTCACAGAAAGCAGTACTAATGCAGAACAGCCATTTAGAGACTTGAGAGCAAGAAAAGGGGCTCAGTCAGCGTTCCCAACACACCCTCCCCCACATACCCACCTCCCAGACACTATGTAACTTAGAATCAATTCCTGAACCACTGAGACAGGAATGTTTGACCTTCCTCAGGAACTACTACAGATTTGATAAATAAGTGAATAAAACTCAGCCCCTGCCCTCAAGGTGCTCAGTGTCTGTACGGAAGCTTACAGGCGTAAAACCATAAATACCAAATGTGGCAAGCGTGGCATTGACCTTGTGATTTGTAGCTGGAATCTCTGAGCTTTACTTACGTCTTTATTTTAATCAGTAAAGTCTTCCTACGAGACTGAGATACAGTTTGTTTTGAATGAGTGCTGGAAACCTGGAGTTCTTCAAAGAGGCATACTATACTGAAATTTAGAAAATATACATAAAGCGGTTAATGCACTGCCTATTATATAGTAAGAAGGAAACTGGTGTTAAAAAGTTCAAGCTCCAGAGCCAGAATGCCTGAGTTCAATCCTACCTTCTCCACTTACTAACTTTGTGACCATGGTCAAGTTATTGGGCTTCTCTGTGCCTCGATTTCCCCATCTGTAAAATGCAATAATAATTGCATCTACCTACTGAATTGTACAGAGGACCAAATGAGTTAACATGTGTGATGTTCTTAAATGGGTCTGGCACATAGTAATTGCTTGGTAAATTTCAGACATTAATAGAAATTTGTCCCATACACGGCAAGTAGGCATAGTAGTAGTAGTAAATTGGGGTTAGAAAAGCTGAGACACATAGAACTTGTCAGTGATGGATTATCCACTGGTCAGACCCAGAAAGTGAGAACATGGAATGTGAGAACGCTATACTGTTAATAGGAATGGCTATGGTTTGATGCAGGATTGACAAACTCTCAAATTCTCAGTTCTCAGATTTACCTCTGGCCAGGGTAGACCACTGTGCTCCCAAGAAACTCCAGAAACACAAAAATAACAACAAAAAAGAAAAGGTAAAGAAAACCATTGTGGAGAATATAATTTACTGAATGTCTCCAACCTCAGCATTAAGTTAAGGTGAATTTGGGATAGGGGCAGCTACTCTGATGTAATCTGAAGTGACTTTTCTGTTTGATATAAAGCCATAGAAAATGCACCGGGACAGTTTAAAGAACAAGCAAGGTGAGTGAGCTGCATTAAAATGGGAATGAAAAATAACCCAGAAAATGCTATTTATTGTAAAAATTGCTGGCATGCTTAGAGCTGCTTTGATCATCTTTGCCTCAAAGAAAGCAGAGCCAACAAAGTGAAGTTTCAGAAAAGGGCAGCAAAATGATCAGAGGCATAATGGGTGAAAGGAGGTCTTTATCCCTAGAAGGAAAGAAACAATTGGAAAAAAAAATTCTTTGGCTTAATAGAGATCTATTGGATAATGAATGGTGAGTAGCGGCCATTCAGGTGCTGCCCTCTCCCCTGTCCCAAATCACAAAAATGAGAAGGAATTTGAAAGGACTGAAAATAGATAAATGGCCATCATATGTTTAAAGCCTCAACTGGGGGAACTGGCAGCCTCGGGGCATTTTTGAAGCAAACAATAGAGTGACTTTCTACGAAGATCAAAAGTTCTGCTCTTGCCCAATAGCAGCTCATCATCCAGGGGTGTTTGCTGAAAAACAGAGGGGCAATGCCCTGCACTAGACCCTCTGCAATAGAGAAAGCCTTCCCTGTGGCTGTTCACAAGGACCGTTGGTTGAAATGGAGGCAGCGGGGGGAAAAAAAAGAGACTGAATTTATTTCCCCTTTGGGATTCAGAAAATGCAATAGGATAAAGTTGAGAAGACACTTTCAGATTTTAGATGATGTGAAACAAGTTTTCCTACCCTCCATGCCCCCTACACCCCCTCCTCATGGAAGAAATAATTGCATCCTGGCTTTAGCCACTCAAAGTTGATCCTGGACCAGCTACAGCATTTCTGCGGGGGAGCTTATTCAACATGCAGAATGCTAGTCCCATCCCAGACCCCAGAATCATACTCTGCATTGTGACAAAATTCACTGGCGATTTGCAGGCACATCAAAGTTTGAGGGTTTACTATAGTCTCAGGACATTCAGAGGAAACATTAGATGTGCCTCAACCCCAGCTGTGCCATTCACTCACTTTGGGAACAGCCAGCTATCTTATCTCAATAAGTTTCAATATCTTTATCCAAAAACTGGGAACTAAATTCCTATGAGTATTAAATTAGATAATGCACTTAAAGAATTGGGAAATAGACCTGACTCATAAAAATAAGAATTCAAAAAGCGTTAAGTAAACATTACTCTTGATGCTTATAATCATCCAATACCAAGAAATGAGAAGACAGCCTCAAGAATGAGCCTGTGTTATAAGAATGGAAAAACCTTACAAATAAGATGAACAAGAGATGAGGACACCAACTCAACATCCCAACTGTGAGTGAGATGTGTAAAACAGGGGACAGTTGAAACTTGCTACACTGTTCCAGAAATACGCAAATGGCTTTATATAAATAAAGCCTAGCTGTGAATAGACTTGAGAGACAGATAAATGGGTTACAAGTTCAGCAAGGAAGACAATACACATGGCTCTTGTGTGTCTGTGTGTATATTCTTTTCATGGTCACTTATCAAACATTTTGGTATTATTTGACCTGTTCCTGAAGTTATTATTCTAAATAAGTATTATTTTGCTTTTCAACAACAACAAAAATATTGCATGGTAATCACCTAGAATTTCTTGCTAACTTTACCAAAGCAGGATTCAACCTGAGACTAACGTTATTCTTGTAGTAGTTATACAATCCCAAAATTATTAGAAAAAAACAGCCAGTGATGACAGTAAAATGACAGTAAAATAATAGATTTTCACCAGCTTCAAATGCCCAAAATAGTGGTTAAGAATGCATTACACTAGAAGAAATGATACGAACTACACCTAGAGTTTACATTATGTAGAATTCTAAGGAAAGATGAGACTTGAATTTGAAGCTAGAGCCGTCAAGGGACCTGAGGCCAGTCTCCTGCAACTGTACCCTCCGCCTGAACTGGGTAGTTGATGGAGCCACTGTAATCTCTTTATTTGTGCTCTCACCATTTGGATATACTTTGGAGTATACACTCCTTCCCATCCTTATTCTTGATCTAATTAATAGCATGGGTATTAAACAGCTACCTGTTATTCACAGATAGGTGTGTACCCTTGTCAAAGGTCTTGGCTAAATCATCTGGACTGTCTCTAATAACAATGCTAATGACCTTCTGCATTAGCTTCAGATTGTAAAATATCTTTCTTTGATGTTTGTTCAATATTTTCATGAGAACTAGAAATATCTATTACAGACTCTTAAGATACTAAAGGACTCCTGAAACACAGTGCCATAATTCATGCTGGGGGACTCAGGTATAACCACAATACTTGGAGCTCTGCTCTACCGTTGCCCAGGAAAAGAGAAAGAAAGAAATGCAGTCCTGAGCTATCACTATGATTGTCTAGAATTTTTCTCCCAAGGAATATATACACACCCAGAATAAGAAATCATAGATCTCTTGGGAGATTTATGTGGTTCAGTAACTTTCTAAACAGAATGGTTGCTAGTCTCTGTAGGTGAGTTTTGCAGCCAAACTGCCTACTCTGGTACTGAGTTGTCTATTTTATCAAGATGCAGATATTCAGGAGGACAAATACAAGAACAATGTAACTGATCAGTAATGTGGATTAACCAAGGAAAGACTTAAAAAACAGCCGAGAATCTTTCCAGGGAGTATTAAAGAATCAATAAAAGCTGTTTCTTTTACAAAGGAATGTGTCTACTATTAATAAACTTAGTGGCCCTGAGATTATGAGGGATCCAGGAAGATGAACAGAAAAGATATCCCCTTGTTTCCTCCCAGGAAAATGAATAAATATCTTCTGTCTGTTTATTCAAAATCTCGGGAGAGAACACAGTCATGTCTGGACTTTTCAGAAGGCAGAACTTTTGAGTTCTAGTTCTTGTTCTCATTTGGTCCAAATTTCTTATATCCATAAATGCCATTCTAAATAGCTGTCAAGTCTATTTACACTTACGAAATTTGCACATTCTGAGGCCTGTGGACTGAAAGGTAGCTCTGATGTCTTTCCTCTCCTTCAGTCCAGACCTCTCAACCCATATCCCATGTCATAAGTCTATACTGAGATTGTCTTTATCACCCAATGTTATCGAACTTAGAACTCATAATCTGCCCAAACCCCCCATGTATCTTCATTCCAAGTATCTCAAGCCTGCTCCTAATGATTGATTCTGTTATCAGCACTACCCACTATATGAAGTCTAGACATTTTTTGCCATTTATGATCCATCCTTCCTTTTTCTTGAATATAATTTATTACTTGGAAATATTTTTTTCCTGAATTGTCCATCACCCCCACTCAACATCCATTCACTTTATAATCGACTTAATAAATATTTTTGGGCACCTATAACATTCCAGATCTCAGTCAGCACTTTTGACAGGCTGGGTCCTATGAGTGGGAAAGAGTCAGAAAGTAACTTTGCAGTTTGAAACCTGCCTTTTTGTTTTAGCTCATTCTCCAGTTGAATTGATGTGATCTATTTCCGTTCCAGTTGGCTTCCAGAGAGTAAGTGAACTACTTTGCAGACGGATAAAATCATCCAAAGTCTCTCTAATTTTTTATATTCATTGTTTAGAATTTAAAAAAAAATACTAGGCATGTTAAAAGACAAAACCAAAAGGAAAAAAGATGCTAGGAAACAGTCATAAGTGATACACACTTGGGTTTTCAGAAATGAACTTTAAATGGCTACAACTAATATGTTCAAGAAAATGGATGACAGAATGGAGAATTTCACCAGAGAATGCAACATATATCAACATAACAAATAGAAATTCTTGAATGAGGAAAAAAACACCCTGAAATGATAAATCCCACAGATGGACTTCACAGCAGATTGGATCTAACTAGCTTTATGAGGCCAGTATAACTTTTTATGGAATGTGACGAAAACATTGCATAAAAAATAAAAAGTGCAAACCATCTTTCTCAAAATCACAGTTTCAAAAATTCAAAACAAACTAATATAATTCAGCACATAGGTATACTAAATGAAAAAAAATATCATTCCATTAGATGACATTCAACAGCCATTTATGATATAAAATGAAAGAAATGTATCAAAATAGAAATAAATAAGACATTCCTCACTCTTATAACAATTATCAACAGCAACAACAAAACTATAGCAATAACATTTAATGTAATTTTTAAGACTTTTCTTTGAGACTAAGAACAATAACCATTATCACTACCTTTATCTAACATTATACTGGAGATAATAGCCTATGCAATAACATAAAAAAAATAAAGGGGGTTATCATGATTAGAAAGAAAGAAATAAAACTATCATAATTCACTTTGTTCAACTGTCAATGGCATGATGATGAGCCTCGAAAATTTGAAATAAACTATGGAAAATAACTATTAAAATTAATAAGTAGATTTAACAAGATCAATGAATATAATTATAATTTTATAATTATATAAAATATATTTTTATATACTACTAACAAAGTGATTATGAATATTACAAAACCAGCATTGGTTACAATCTTATTTAACATCAAACAAGGAGGAATAAATTTAAAGAACAGATACAACAGGTATCTACAGAAAACTACAAATTATTACTGAGAAAAATTTAAGAAATCCGAAATAAATGAAGAACTATGTCATGTTTAATGTTTTGTTTTGTTTTTTCTAGGAGAGAGAGAGAGAAAAAGACAGCGTGAGCAGCGGAGGGTCAGAGAGAGAGGGAGTCACGGACTCTGAAGCAGGCTCCAGGCTCTGAGCTGGCAGCCAGCACAGAGACCGACGCGGGGCTCGAACCCACGAACCGCGAGAAGCGAAAGTCGGACGCTTAACCAACTAAGCCACCCAGGCGCCCCGAACTATATCATGTTTAAACACTGGTAATTCACTAATCAAAAATTGTGAAAATGCCACTTCTTCTCTAGATTCCAGGCAATCTGAATCAATATCCCATCAATATCTTTTGGTGGAAAATGATCAATTAATACTAAAATGATGAAAATACAAAGGATTAAAAATAAACAAGTCCATCTGGAAGAATACTAGAAAAGTTGGAAGATTTCAATTGCTAGATATCATGAGTCATTATAAAGTTATACAACTACAATAACTGAGAAAGTGTAGTGTTGTGCAGGAATAGGATAAAGAACTCAGAAAGAAATCCACTATATATCTATATATCTTTCTCACATCGTAAGGAAAAGCAAATTTGAAATTTATTTTAGTTCCTGATGTAAAAGAAAAACAAAACTGTTAGAAGTTAAAAAGAACACTATTTACCTTGATTTAGGGAAATTTCTTGAAAAGAACATAAACAATACTAAGAGAAAAAGATTGATAAAGCAGACTTCATTATAACTAAAAACTTGTTACCACAACTAAGAAAGTAAGAACTCAAGTCTTAGAGCGGAAGGAAATATTTGCAATATATCTAACTGACAAAGGGATGGACATCAAGAAAATATGAATTGTAAAATACTGAAATCCTACCACATCACTTACTTTGAAGAGCCCACTAATATCAAGTGTTGTGGAAGAGAGAGAACATCTGGAACTGCTATACATTATTTATGGGAGTGTAAATTGGTATAACAATTTTGGAAAATTCTTTTGCAATATTTCTTGAAGGTAAGTTCATGACCCACAAATTCCACTCCTAGGTAAGTGCCCAATAGAAATGTGTACATATATGCAACAAAAAATGTACATGATAGTTTTCATAGCAGCACTATTATTAGTAGATACCAACTACAAATAACTCAAACATCTATTAACACTGTGATATTTAAATTATGATATATCTATGGAATGGAATCCTAAACAACAATGACAGTAAACAAGCTCTTGTTGTATGCAAACACAGATGAATCCTGGAGACAAACAATTGAGCCTGAAAAATGAAATAAAAAAGTATACACAACATATGAATCCATTTCTGTAGGCTACCCAAAACAAACTGATGGTAGTAGAAGTCAGAACAAAAGTTACTTCTGGTGATCAAGTAGGTAAATAGGAAGAGACATGAGGGGAGTCCTGTGGTGTTGGTAATATCCTATCTTCCCCTCCCCCCACCCCGGATGGTAGTTTAATGGACGTTTTGACTTTATAAAAGCTAATTTATGTGTAAGCTTTTTATTTGTGCACTTTTCTTGATAGATATTATACTTGACTTCCAAACTTCCTTAAAACATGACTTTCAAAAAGAAAAGAATAGGGTCAGCTTTAGCTCAAGCGGTTACTTCGCAACTGGTTGCTTCAAAAAGAAAAGAATAATTGGCAGTGTCTATATTTATTACATTTATTATTCAGGTTAAACAAACTGAAGACAATAAACGAATATCATATCTGTAGAAAATGGGCATTATTGACAACCTTGACAAGAACAATTTTAGTTTCCTCACGCTAGCTACAACAATCTTCAACTTGCTTATTTTATTGCATTAACCTTCGAGATCGTCCTGACTTGAATATTTCCCCAATTTTAATTCACCAAGAATTTTTATGCTAGACAACCCTTATTAAAGACTTATTTGCATCATGTGCTTTCCTCAGAAATGTAATAGTTTTCTATTTTCAACCTTACCATGGCCACATTTTTCTCCGTAACATTAAGATCACTCCATCTGCGTACCTTTCTCTTTTTGGAAACTGACTTTTGACTACCTGTCATGAGTTTTCCACCTTAGTCTGGCTGATTTCTTTTCCAAATCCTATATGTTTTATTTTCATTGCCATTCACATTTCTTTATGACTATTATTACTCATCCATTCGCAAACAATGTTAAAGTTCTCTTCTGCTACTGTAAACTATTACAGAAATATTAGAATGTCTTCGAGTCCTAGGTGAAGTTTCTAATGTCTGGCTAATAGAGAAAATAAATCTCTTGCAGAAACGAAAGATTTCTGAGAAAGAAGTCAGAAAACTTGTAACTATGCAAATTTAGTCACAGAAAGAGTTACTTTCTTACTAGCTCTGAATCTGTGATATGACAAGTTTAACCAGGGCCTTAATCGTGACCTCAGAAAGGATCCTTGTGAATACTGGCTTTTTTGATTTTTGTTTTGTCTTGCTTTGTTTAAAAGTTATGAGAAGTATCTCTTGGCTTGAAATTAACCAATCCCATCTCCTCCAAATATATCATCATCTTTCCCTCAAAACTTCATTTCCAGGGCTCTGTACGCCTGTTAATATTATCATCCTCTTAATCATCCAAGTGCTGAGACCTCTTCAGCTTCCTGGTCTCCTTTTCTTCACTTAATTACTTTTCAGCATCCCATGAGTCCAACCTAAATATATCTCTTGCACCAAACTCCCTCTCTTTCAATCCTATTGTCTCTGAGTTGCTTTAGATCCTTACCAGATGCTTAAACTGTTGAAGTAACTTCATAAGTGAATCCTCTGTCTTCTATGTATTCCTTTGCAGGTTTCAGAACGCTAGAAGAATCTAAATGGGAAGAGTCCTCTAAATACTCCATTGGTCCTATGTTGCCTACAAAATAATACTAATGATATAGCCTGGCATACCAGGTCCTACATAAACAATACCACTTCACTTTTCTAGCTTTGCTTCCCTTCATGGCATTTTCTCTAACTGTGGACTTCCCCAAATACCCTACACATGCTTACTTCCCCTGCATTTGCCCATGCTGTCTCTTCCCCTGAAGTGCCCTTAATTACCTCTAAACTTATGCATTCCCTTTTATGTCTATGAAAGTCCTGTGAAATCCTCAAGATTGTATTAAAATTCAGCTCTCCAAAACCCTTCTCAGATCTCCAGCCTGTGTTCATTTGAGTCTCTTCCTCCCATTTACCCATGTCTTCTGATCATGGCTTTATTTAAGCATCTAGCATGGTCTGGATTATATTACATGTGTTTCTCTCCCATTCTAAGAAGTACATCTCCAAAGAAAAAAGTGGTTTCTTAAATACCCTCATGCTTCCTTCTCCATTATGTTTGATCTGGCAGGTTCAACATAACTGGTTGTTAGGTAGTTGTTAACTGGCTTATTTCTTAATGCAGTAGCTTTACTCCTCATCTACATAGACTATCTATTGCTTGAATTACAGCATTTGATTTTCAAAACAACATCAAGTAGAATGGTATTACGGTACATAAAGAGCAAACTTATCTAGGAGTCAAATCATCTGGATCTGGGGCTCTTTCTCTGCCACTAATTTTTTTGTGTGTGACTTTGGGCACGTCATGCCTTGTTTATGGTTCCTCATGCTCTGAGTTCTAAAATGAAGGGATTGGACTAGCTCAGCATTGCCAAAAGCATGTTTCATGGAACACCAGTTCCTCATGATACTCTCTCCACCAGAAATAGTTCTATGGTCAAATAAACTGGGGAAATATCAAATAATATGCCCCCTTGTAAAGATTTGCACTATACCAGTTTTTCAAATTGCAGGTTATGAACTAAAAAATAGGTCATGAAATTAAGAGGGTTGCAATAAATAGTTCTTAAAATAAACTAGAATAGAAGACATCAGAGATCATCACATATAGAAAAGGTAAATATTGTTTCATGAAACTCCTATTTAAGTTGTTTATGATTGTGTGTGTGTACATTTGTGTATGCTTGTTTCTTTTTTATGGAAGATTTTGGCCAAACATGCTTTAGAAGCACTTCACAAATTTAAAAAAAAAGGGGGGGATGGGGGAGAAGGGAGCCTGGGTGACTCAGTCTGTTAAGCATCCGACTTTGACTCAGGTCATGATCTCACAGTTCGTGGGTTTGAACCCCACATCGAACTCTGTGCTGACAGCACAGAGCCTGGAGCCTGTTTCAGATCCTGTGTCTTCCTCTCTTTGCCCCTCCCCCACTCTTCCCTCTCTCTCCTTCTCTCTCTCATTCTCTCTCTTTCTTTCCAAAATAAACATTTAAAAAAAAAACTAAAAAAAAAAAAGAAACACTTCACTTATACACTAGCATATTAAAGGCTGTAAATTATCTTGCAGTAAACTGCCTATTTAAATCTTTTATCCCAATCATTTTCAATTTTAAACATTACCCACCCACCCCCACACACTTTTTTTTCTTGATGTAACATTTATTAACATGTTGTGAGATACCATTATTCAAGAAAACTTATATCAGGAAACAAACATTGGTTTATATGATCTCAGAAGTGTCTTTATCTCCAACTATACCACGATGCTGTGAGCTGGAGGCAAATATGCCTGTAGTAACCAAATGTTGCCTTTTGGAACACATAAGAGACGCCAAGGTGCTCCCTGCTTACAGAAGAGCTCTGGGAAATTTGGATCCCCCTCAACTCGTCCTTTTTCCAGACTACTTTCAGAATAATTTTCTTTTATTATACACGTACGCAACAGCCTGCAAAAAGAGAAACTCTCTCAACCAGCTCACTAACCAGAGCAAGGCAAACCCAGTAGCAGGTGCAGAGGTATGCCTGGCACGCCAGCCAGTAAGACCAGCCCAGGGGCACTCCGGCTGCCCTAGATTACCCTGCTGCCTCCTTGTTCAGATGTTCCTTTCTGCCCACTGTTCTTGAAGCACCACTAGGAGCACAGTAGCAAACGTCTCGGCTTCCCACAGAGCTTTCTCTTCTTGTTTCACCAGCACAGCCCCCAACGCGCTTGCTCAGCCGTAGGGAGATGCCGCTGGAGATAGAGACCGTGGAAGGGCTTGAAACCAAGCTCCTGGCTGCAGGCAGCTCCCAATCTGGCACCTGGGAGTAGTGGGATTCCCAGTGTTTCCACATCAAGTCCTCACATGAAACGGTTAAGACATTGGTAGCTGTGAGCGGAAAAATGAAAAGTCCAGCATAAGGAGTCCAGTTCCTAAGAAAACTTTGCTCTCCTCCCCACATGCCCTGAGACCAGAAAATACCACGTCCACAGGAGGACAACTCTTGCCCGTTAATATCTTTTTATTTTTTTTAAAGATATGTACCTATTGTCAAGATATAGAATGTCAGATATAGACATATCTGACATATATATATATATATATATAGTCAGATATAGAATGATCCACAGCCATTAAGACACAGCTCTAGAAATGTGTTCACGAGCTCTTAGGGGACCAGGCTTTCCTCGAAGCCCGCACTCCTCCCTCAGGCTCTGGGCATGGCCTTCCCCTGCTTGACTCTGGAGTATGACTTCCCAGTCTGTCCTTTCTGGCACAACAGCTTCAGTACATAAAGAGGCAAACTACTGTACTAGGCTGGCAGAGAATCTTGGAGTAGAATTGTATACAAATTTTGGAGTGGAATCACAGGGACACAGCCTCATAATATTCAAGTTGGTTTGGCATAGTTTTCCTTCAATGTCTGCCTTGAGCAGCTGCTCAGACCTCCTACTATATCTCTTTAGCCTCAGCCCTGAAGTTCACAGACCTGTTTCTCTTCATTCCCTTGGTGCCTGAGAAGTACAGCTTATCCTGCTTGTGGCCCAAGACCACCCCCAAACTCAGATTAAATTGTTTTTCTACTTTTAAATCACTCAAGTGGCATCACTAAGTTTTCACTACAGATTACCCTGAATTAAATATTTCCCTCAGGGCACCTGGGGGGTGCAGTCAGTTGAGCATCCAACTTCAGCTCAGGTCATGATCTCGCAGTTCATGAGTTCGAGCCCCGCATTGGGGTCTGTGCTGACAGCGTGGAGCCTGGAGCTTGCTTCAAATTCTGTGTCTCCTTCTCTCTCCCTGTCTCTCCCCTACTTGCATTCTCTCTCTCTCTCTCTCTCTGTCTCTCAAAAATAAGTAAACATCTAAAAATTATAAGGAAAACAAGAGCTATTTTTAAAAAAATGTATTTCCCTCTAGAACCCAACCCAGAATAAAGGGTCAAATGAAGTTCCTCTTCAGTAGTAGTCTTCTCACCATACCCGATGCACATCTCTACTTTATCCACCTTTAATCTTTTCTCTCACAGCACTTGTGTATGTCTGTGCACATGTCTTCACAATTCCACCAACAACTCTTGAGAGAAGTACTCGTGTCCAGGTTAATGTCTTCCCAAGACAAATTTCAGTAAAATCACTTATTTTGGTTCAGAAAGGGATTAAAGAACTTTAGAATGTTAATGGACAATGGATTTTAGACCAGAAGTGACTTGAATGTATGACTCAGATAATGTATGTTATCCGTGCTTTCATTATAACAATAAGAGTAGAAAAAATATATATAATATATTTAAGGAAAAATGATAAAAGGGTCTGATGTTTTCTCCTGAGACAAACAGCTTCCAAAGATAGGTTTATTAGTCAGAGCTCTCCAAAGAAACAGAGCCAATAAGAATGTGTGTGTGTGTGTGTGTGTGTGTGTGTGTGTGTGTACAGAAGAGACTTATTTCTTATAAAAGTTTTTTATTTATTTTGAGAGAGAGAGGGCGAGAGCATGCACATGCAAGCAGGGGAGGGGGAGAAATAGAGAGAAGGAGAGAATCCCAAGTAGGCTCCAGTGTCAGTACAGAGTCCAGTGATGAGGGGCTTGATCCCATGAACCACCATGAGATTATGACCTGAGCTGAAAGTAAGAGTCGGACACTTAACTGACTGAGCCACCCAGGTGCCCTGGAAGAGATTATTTCTTATAAGGAGTCGGCTCATGGGAGTATGGAGTCTGAGAAGTTCCAAGATATGCAGTCAGCAAACTGGAGACCCAGGAGAGTTGATGGGGTAAGCTCCCATTGGAAGGCAGGAAGAAGCCAATGTCCCTGCTCAATAGTCATGCAGGAGGAATTCCTTCCTACTTGCAAAAGGCTTAGTCTTCTTGTTCTATTTAGGCCCTAACTGATTGAATCAGACCCGCCCACATTAGGTAGGACAATCTGCTTTACTTGGTCTACAGATTTGAATGTTAATAAGATCCAAAAACACCCTCACAGACACACACAGAATAATGCTTGATCAAAGGTCCTGGTACCCCTTCACCATGCCCCATTTTATATTGATACATAAAATTAATCATCATACAAGGGTTATTGGAGCTATCATTGCCTTTTTCCTTTGAAACACAGAAAATAAGAAACATGGCCAGTTCAATGGGCTAAGAGAAGCATGGAAAATTAATTGACCAGACGATGAGCAATGAGGGGAAGAATCATTACATTTGAGAGAGAGAGAAAAGAAGGCAGCAGAGAAGGTGGCCTTTACAATATGGCTAATGTTGTTCCTAAAGGGGTCAAGTTGAACATTAGTTGGTATTGTCACTGTAACTAAATTGACCAGCACAATCAGAATAACATATGGACAGGGAAGTGGGTGATCACAGAACCATGTAGGCAGAGCAGAGCCTTTTAAGGTTCTAAGAACCCAAACCCAAATTTAAGAGACAAATGACTGAAGGGAGTATTATGGACTACATATTTGTGTCTCCCCAGCACGCATATATTGAAACTTTAACCCCTGACAGGATGGTGTTAGGTATGTTAGGTATTTGAGAGATAATGATGTGTTTGGATGAGGTCATTAAGATAGAGCCCTCATGATGGGATTGGTACCACTGTAAGAAGCGAAAGAGACTAGAGCCTTTTCTTTCCACCATGTGAAGCTACAATGAAAAGGTCACTCATCTGCAAACTAAGAAGAGCAACTCTCACTGGACACCAGATTTGCCAGCACCTTGATCTTGGACTTCCCAGCCTTAAGAACTATATTTAAGCCACCCAATCTGTGATATTTTGTTATAGCACTGTGAACTCACTAAGACAGGGAGATCCTGCTTTGAAAAAGTGCATGCAAAATGCACTCCCCCCCCAAAAAAGTTATGTAGATGAGTAGAGCTCAGTTGTTAAGGAAGCTCAGGAAGGCCACAACCAACACACATCAGTGATATACATCAAATATAAAGAACAGCAGATTGAAGTAGTATTACTTTTCCTAACAAGACAGAAGCAGATGTCTCGTATCCACAGTGCCATGTCATGTGCAGATGTGCACGCACACAAATATAGAAATAGCTGAAAAAGTTATTAATAGCATAACACTAGCAGCTGCAGCTTTTAAAAGAGAATGCTTAGAACAAAATAAATTGAACCCAAGCAAATACAGAGCAATATTGTGGTGCACTGGTAGCCAACATGCTCGAGAGGTATTGTTATCACATGAGATGACGCCCAGCCTACAGGGACCAATGTGGAGCCTGAGGGGAAGCCTATGAAGAAGAGGCCCAACTCTGAGACTGCCTGTTGCCCATCTATAGCTGCAAGAAGCTATTCCCTTTGTGAGATAGCATCATACCTGTGTTATAAATACTTCAATTCCTGATATATGTAGCTAGGTTAACTATTTAATATGCCTCTGTTTAATTCAGTCATCACCTCATGTGAGCTTTCTTCAGTTCTTTGGTTTCCAAATCTCCCATTATATAATCAATATGTTAATGGGTTACATGGTATGGGTGCCTAAGGCATACAGATGATGCCCCTCTACCTTATAGAAACACTTTTGTAACTTAACTGTTCTTAACTTGTGTATCAGTTTTTGCTGCATAACAAATCACCCCAAAACTGTGGCCTCAAACAACAAAAGATATTAATTTTTACAAGCTCTGCTGGGTTGCCTAGGCAGTTCTTGTCCAGAATGGTTTTTGGTTGGCTCAGCTAGGGTTATACACCCTAGGATGGCTTTCCTTACTTGCTGATGGATAATGTCTGGGAGGGTAATAAAGAGGACTTGTTCCCATTCTCTTCTTATCCAAAAGGCTAGCCTGGACTCCTTCACATGGAAGTGGTCACAAGATTCACCAAAGCAGCAAAAGAGGGAAAGCCACAGAACACAATCCATTTTCAACCCCTTCCTTCTGTTACATTTGCTATTGTCTCATTGACAAACACAAGTTGCATGGGCAACCCCAGAGTCAGGGTGGGAGAAGATAAAGCCAGAGGAATTGCTGCTGCCATTCTGTAAATCGTACACCATAACTGGGTATTGCCAGCCATACCTGCTTTTCCATTTGTATAGCTGCCACCGGACTGCAACTCTGTTACGGCAGTCTCAACAATTATTTCTATGAATTTGCAGCTATAGATTATATAACCTGTCATGACTGATGTGTTGTCACTCCTACAGAACACCAGGATAACCACCACAAATGCATAAAAATTCCACACACTTTATAACAGCCCCGTAACCTGTTAACAAGGTTCTTTTTCAGCTAGATAATAATGATTATGTGCAAACTTATATCCAGAGTCTTGCTTTCTGCTTCATGCCCTGTAGTAACTCAATGGTATGTGGGTAATGTACATAAGGTAAGGAAAACTTAATATGCAGAATCCCAAGCCCACAGAACAGATAAATTAGGGAGTAGAGAGTGATTCATCTTATCACAATAGAATTCTTCACTCTTACATCAAAATCCTTTAAAATAGCCAGCTTCCTGAGAGCCCCTAAAATAAAACTCATCACCAAACTTTACATGTAAATTCCTGCGACTATGTCCACTGCATAGAGCATGGGATTCCCGTATTGATTATTCTATGCTTGGCTTTTGCTTAACTTAACCTCTGCCTGCTGGAAGGGTCCGTAAACAACTGTTTCCTACTTGAAAAAGTATATGAATCAAACCGGCAACACTATGCCCGGAGGACATCTATAAAGCTCATACCATTACACGATTTCAGACACGTGAACATTTCATCTCATATTACAGTCTTGTGGAAACTGAACATACATCCCTTCCCAGAAGGAGAAAATTGAGTTCAACCATCAGCCGTCAGTTGCCAAGTGGTGTGGGGGGAGGGGTTGGTACAGATCAGGTGGATCAGGGGCAAAACTGGGGTGAGCTTCCTGCACTTCCCAGGGCACTATCTCAGTGCCGACCGCCACACACAACCTACTTCCTCTCTTCCAGTTTCGCCATGATTAATTTTCCTCTCTTGATTGACACAGCCTTTACAGAGCAAGCATCTCCGTTCTCTTGCTGTGTGTTCAAGCATGGCAATGCAGGAGGCGCAGAATCCATTAATGAGAAGAATAGCAGAGCCTTGTCCTCCATCTCACAGCCCCTTCTCTCTGCTGCCCTCCGTTCTGTTCCACTGGGGCTGTTGTGAGCTAGCAGGTTACGTAACATCCTATAGAAGGCTCCTATTTAAAACTCTGATAGGTGACAGCCCAGATGACAAACAGGCTTCAGTCTGTCAAGTGAACATCTCCAACGCATCCGCATTTGCCTGGCTGCTATTTTCTTTCTTGTAGTCTATCAGGGCTGCGCTTGGCTATTCAGGCCCTTCCAGGGGATGGGAGCCGCTGTGTCTCAGCAAGGGGCTGTCAAATTGTCCCACTTTTCCTGCCTAATTCATACAGGAGTATCCATATTTATATTGATCTAGGCACATGAACGGCATACTCATGCTAGGCATCATTTTGGCAGAGATGATCCAAAGCAACTTTGCACTCACTACAAATTTCAAGTTACCCACTAAATGCATATATTTAGCCTTGTCACTGGTGTGATTTGTTTCCCCACTACAAACAGAAATCGCACCAGTGACCGAATATATATGTGATATATAGAGAGATATAGATATAGATGTATAGATATATTGAGACATATATTATACGGAACATAGAATTATATGTAGTCTCTTTAGTCTTTTACCATTTTAGAAATCCTGCCCACCATTCACTGTGATTGTCAATTTCCTAATGCAGCTTAGCTATACATTAAATGATTATAGTTCCCATTGTCAATATGTCCCCTTAGAGCTCTCATCTAAACCCAAACTTGGATACAGCTCTAACAACATGCTAACCATGGAGGAAACGAGGCATTATGTCTACTGTCTGTCCCAAGCATGTCATGTGACAAATTCACATGCCATGGTAGATTGGGCATATTTCCCCATTATCGAATTTTCCTTATTTCTACTATTGTGGGATACTTAACCTGGACCATTTAAGCTGATCTAGCTCCTCTGACTTAGAATTCAATATCTTCTACGTAAGTACTCACATTCCATGTCCCACTCTGTACACCAGGGCTATGACCAAACTGGGGAGAGATGGGAGGGTGGCATGCTCTTTCATCCAGGACTGTCAGGGAAGTTGTTACCTCATTCGACTGTCCTGTGAGAGCCCGGAGTAAACAGTCCACATCATCTTTATCCCAATCACAGGCTATTTCAACTATGCCTGCTTTCTCATTCTTTAGTGCCTCCTTGAGGGCTCAGCCCCACCCCACCCAGATGCTCTTCCATGACCTTCCAGGGGTGCTGAGATTCTACAACGCTGTCCCTAGACCCTTTGTCTAGGCACTTCATTCATTTGTAGTGCCCTACTGCTACTGTATATAGTGAGTTACACCTGGTTGGGGTGGGGGGTCGGGCTGTATATGTCTTCTCTGTTGTCCTTGTATTGGACTTGGGATATTCGGCCACTATCCATCATACCATCCACCTGTTGTTAGTTTCTGAGATGGTGTAGAGGTGGGGCTCCTGTGCAGTGAGGTCCATAACTTTGACATTGTCTTGATATCCACTTTCACTCTGGAAAACATTGCAGCCAGAAAGGGTTTTGATCACTTCTTGAGGTTGTGTGGAATCTAGCTTTTACATTATCACGCATTTTCTATTCCGTTGTTGCTATAGATTACATTTTATGCCTCAATACTTTCCTTTTCTCAAAAAGTCCACCACTGGCGAATCAAAAGTTTTCATTTTTAAGACTGTTGTTTCCGCTGTCCATTAAATTATGTATTTAATAATGCAATGGACTTCTGCATTTCAGTATCTGCCTACGTTCCCCCAAGAACAGTGCTTGTGGGAAACTGTTGTCTAAATCTTGGCATGAAAGGTCATAGGTATATGGATACTTGGTGTTCTGTTAGAGGGGAAAGAAGAAAGAGTTTATATATAATATAAACATTTTATCTATTCCTTTTTCATGAGAAATCCACACTCATTTTCTTTCAGCACAAAAACCCCTCATAAACATGTGGGCATTAGATATTGCCACTATTACATACTCTGAGCTGTACCACTACTACTACCATGAAAATGGCATGCCTTTAACTCTTTTACCATAAGGACCTTTTCATATCTAGTCTAACATCATGGGCTTCATTGTATTTGTATGTCAGCAGGACTAAATTCCATAATATAACGTGTCACTCATAGCAGCTGCTAGGTGGCCAGCCCCTTGGGGGCAAGAACAGCATCTACCTCGTTCACTGTGTCTATCTAATGCCCAATATGATGCCTGCATGCAGTCAGTGCTCTGGAAACGCTAGTTGATTGAATGACTGAATCCCATCCCTTCATGACTGCTGTAATGGTGTTCCAAGCAGAACAAGATGAAAATATCCAGATTTAGGTTTTGTCCGTCCAACATACTCTCTAGAAAGGAGACATGAATCTATAGCAGATCAGAATTTTAGAATCCTCATTGGCTCTGCTGACAGGAAATGTAAGGTGGCTTGTCAAGACGAGCCAGGACTACCACCCAAAAATCTCCACAGACTCTAATTTAACCTTCCTTTTCAAACTGATGTGTCCATTTCAGCATCTGTCACCTCTGAAAATGTGAAAAGTATTTATTTCCTAGGCTCTCTTGTTCAGACTGTCTTCTGTTTTCTCCAGAACATTGTCTGTTGGTTAAAAAAACAAAACAAAACAAGCAAGTGCACACACACACACACACACACACACACACAAATATAGCATCTAAATCCATCCTGAGCAAGTGAAGCAAATGTTAAGCATGCTGCTAGAGAAAAAGAGAACTTTCTTGAAAGGGAAATTCAAGGCCAAGGACACCTGTGTCTCTTGGTTCCCTTAGTCTACAGGCACGATAAGAAACCACCCCTAACAAAAACTTGACCTTCACAGGCCATGCTGGTGCTCAGTTAAAAAAACAGTCAAGCAGAGCATTTAACTATCAGCTCTTAACAGTGTTGCCCTCACAAGAAAGACAGCCAGACTTCATGCACCCACTCTCCTCAGGCCAAGATTAGTGTGTGCATGAGGGAAGAAGGAAGGCTCTTTTAGGACATAAGGAAGGATTTCAGGACAGGGTGGGTGGAAGCATCTCTCAGAGCTCAGAGGCGGCTAGCGCAAATTGATCAAACAGAACAGTCCTGAGGTTTGCCCGCCAGGTAGGCAGCTTTCCTAGAGTTCACCATGCTTTGTGCTTAGAATAGCCCCTCAAGGAAGAGCAGCTGTAGAGAGCCAGCTCTTTATCCGCTCAGACATTTAACCTTCCCCAAAAGTCCACAGTTTATCTCCCATACCTGTTTTTGCCTTATCCCTTCTTTATAGCTCAAGCTTTATTCCTCTGATCAACCTTCTAATATTTGCTAGATTTATAGAAAATATGTCCTATAATTTGCGAACTCAGTTTGTATTATTTAGATGCATGGATTTGAAGGTGCATGTTTATCAATAATACGTGTATATCAATGATAGTGATACTAGACACCCATATCCATGTTTTATGAAATCGTAAAGTACTTTCTAAATACTTCTGGGAGTGCTAGAACCTCTGAAACCAGACTACCTGGGTTTGAATCCTGCCTCTATTATTCCTTCCTGTGTGGCTTTTGGACCTTGATTTTATCTTCCTCAAAGTGGAAATAATAGAATTCTATTTCATCTAGTTCCTTTGAGGATTAAATGAGTTTATACAAGTAAGGTCTTTAAACACTGCGTAGGTATTATGTGCTTAACAAATGTTAACTAATATTAGTATTAAGGGTTCCTGTGCAGCTTAGTCAGTGAAGCATCCAACTTAGGCTCAGGTCATGATGTTGTGGTTCCTGAGTTCGAGCCCCGTGGTGGCTTCTCAGTGTGGAGCCTGCTTGGGATTCTCTGTCCACCTTTCTCTCTGCCCCTCCCCTTCCTTCTCTCTCTGTCTCTCTCTCTCTCTTTCTCTCTCTTTATATTTATATATTTTCTTTTTATATAAAAGAAATATCAGTATTATTTATCCTCTTCTTTTATCATTGCTTTTACATCCCCGAGATATTGCTGAGATGCCCCACTGAACACTCTCAAGATCACAGAAAATTAGACTTCACGCGTGGAAACTTCTCATCTTTAGGTCTCAGTTCAAAGGTCACTTTCTGGGAACAGATGCTCCTTTACCCACCCTGGGTCCACTGTACCACTCCTCCCGACAATTCACTTTCATCAGACCACTTAGGTTAATTTCATTTCTAGAATATACAACAGTCTGTACTGGTTTCACTTATTTACTTGTTAAATGTTTATACATTATTTTTGTCTAAATAAATGCCCACATGCCCAGGCATGTTTTGTTCACCTTTAGACTGTAAAGTGAGCTCAAATACGTTGTCTGCCTTTTCTTGACTATATCCCCAGGGCGTCTCACAGACAGTGCATTTAAGAGTTAATAAGTATCGGTTGAATGAATGAATAAATGAATGAGTGCTCTTAGTTTGTAGACAAGGAAACTGACACACAGTAGATAAAAGTACCTTCCGAAAGGTCACATAATCCTCAAGGGCTGGGTGGGGAAGTCTAACACTGGTCAATTGCAGAAAAAACCATGTGTGCAATAGACAAGAATAGCGGTGTACAAAGTGTAATCTCAGATCCCCAGGAGTCCTCAGCACCTTCATAGGAGCCCCTTGGGGTCAAAATTATTTTCATACTTACACTAAGAATGCTATTTGGCTTTTTCACTCTGTTGACATTAGCCCTGGTGATAACAAAAGCCATGGTGGGTGACAACGATGACCACTTAGCAGGAATCAAAAGCACAGGCACCAAACTTTCTTAGCCATTGTATTTTTCACTGTCACAGGCTCACGGTAAGGAAGATAAAAAGCCAGTTCAACTAAGAATACCCTCTAATGAAACAGTAAAAATGATTAATTTTATTAAACCTCAGCACTTAAATACAAACATTTTTAATATTCTGTGTGACAGACTGATGGACACATCAAACACATTTGCTGGCAAAACTGAGTATGATTGTTCATTCAAGGAAATGATCGTGTGTGATTAAGTTGTGAGCTCAACTAGCCACTTTTTCTAATTGAAGAATAATTAACATTCATTATTGTATTAGTTTCAGGTGTAAAATATAGTGAATTAACATTTACAAACATTAACAAATGGTCACTACAATAAGGGTAGTTAGCCACTTCTATCACCATACAAAGTTGTTAGCCACTTTTTTTTCCTGGAACACAATTTTTGCTTTCTTGAAAAAAACAAATTTCAGACAAACCGTGGTTCTTCAGACTTGGGCATTTGGCAGACATTTTCTCAAAAATGAGCAAAAGAGCCTACCACTTAAGGGAAAACAACTTAGAGTAGTTGTTGCCAATGATAAAATGTGAGCATCTGAGCAAAAATAAGAAATTTAAAAAAATGTGTGTCTGCCACACCGTAGGCTTGACAGCATCCTGATACTCAAATAGATTTTTCTGTGATCAGTAGTTATATTAATGAAGCGGGGGGGTGTGATATTGGATTATGAAATGTGTCAATTTTTGGACTATCTGAATAACTCAACAAACCAGTATTTTCCAAATGGCCAGTGCCTGATGTTATGAAATCATATACGGGCAAAAGATCCATTGAGAGTGCAATTTAGATCAATGAATTTTTATATAACAGACTAAGAGAGTTCACTGACGTGGTTTCAGATTCCTATTGCTTGTAACTTTTAAGAAACTACTGCAACCTGTCAAGTTTTGGTGTAGTAACAAAGAATTACCCATAATTACTTGAAAACCGTATTAGAATACTTCTCATTTTTCCTACTACATATCTGTGTAAGGCCCAATGTTCTTCATATACTTCAACCAAAACCAACCTGTTCCAACGGATTCAATGAAAAAGCAGGTAAGAGAGTCCAGCTTAAATATATTGTCAGGCATTAAGGAGATGTGCAACATGTAAAATAATGACCCTTTTCCTACTAAATTGTTTTTATTTTGGAAACCGTGGTTATTTTTTATAAAAACATTTTATAAACAGTTTATTGTTATCTTACATTGATAAATATTCCTTTTTTCAGTTTTTCTTTATATTATTAGTATCACTATCAATATTAGAAACATTGGTAGAAGCGCCTGGGTGGCTTTTGATTTCAGCTCAGGTCATGATCTCATGGTTCACCATATTGAGCCCCAATTTAGGCTCTGCACTAACAGCACAGAGCCTCCTTGGGATTCTCATTCTCTCTCTCTCTCTCTCTCTCCCTCTCTCTCCCTCTCTCTCTCTGCCCTTCCCCTGCTTGTGCTCTGTCTCTCTCTCTCTCAAAATAAATAAATAAACATGAAAAAATTTATAAAAAGAAATAGTGATAGAAATATGATAACTCACACGTAATAATCCTTCTTTGAGGGACTTAGTTATCTTGAAGTATATAAAGGGGATACCAAGACTGTAAAGTTTTAGAACTACTGAATTAGAAAATACCAGCTGGTGTTCAAACTGACACGTGTTTATGGAAGTGTATGAAGGTCTCCCGGTTGGTGAGTTTCAAGGTCATAAAGCTCCTGGGGCTCCTGGGTGGTGCAGTCAGTTGAGAGTCCGACTTCAGCTCAGGTCATGATCTCACAGTTCATGGGTTCGAGCCCCACGTCCAGCTTTGTGCTGACAGCTAGCTCAGAGCCCGGAGGCTGTTTCAGATTCTGTATCTCCCCCTCTCTCTGACCCTCCCCTGCTCACGCTGTCTGTCTCTCTCTCAGAAATAAATTTTTTTAAAAAGCTCATATCATCTTGTGATTTGTGAAATAGCTCGCACAGCCATATTAATATCATTTAGAATTAGTAAATGATCTGTAAAATTTCAAAATTAGTAAATAATATACACAAGCTATTGATCAGAATATTGGTAAAAGAAACCTTCAAGGGTAAAAAGAACACAGATTTATTTTTTTCACATATGGTAAATATACATTTCAAGTTGTCTGGGTCTCTTTTGCATATCTCTTCACTCCAGGATCCTGGCTGATGCAGCATCTAGACTTGAAGTGCTGCTAGTTGCATTGGCAGGGGAAGGGAATGTGATGAATTGTCCATCCTCAGAGAACCAGCTCTTAAGTCTCCCACCAAGAAGTGCTGGGTGGCACTTCCACTTATATTTCATTGGTCAAAGCAAATCTCATGGTCCTGCTTAACTTCCCAGAGGTCAAAGACTTGCGGTCATGCCATGGAACTGTGATCTAGGAAGTAGGGAGGTTGGGGTGCAGGATTTGTGGGAGGCAGCATGCACCAACAGCTCAAATGACTATCACAATATAATGCTCCATTCAAAACATAAAACCCATTTATGAAATTTACTGATACCTGATTCATAATTTGGTCATACATAATTTTTCACGCTTAAGTTATTTTGTGCATACTATTTTGCGTTCTTTTCACTTGACATGATTTTAAAGGTCTCTGTAGTTCTCGTATTTATCATTTCAATGTCAATATTAAATTTTACTCTATCGGTAAATTGTAATTTTAAACATTTCTTAATTGTTGTTTATTTGGATGGTAGCTAGGCTTCCACTATCACAGATGGCATAGCAAAGCATATTATTATAAGAAAATATTTCTTAAAATGGTTTACTTGTGGGTACTGAGTCAAGAATTAGGATAGATCTTTGGGAGGGCACATCTTACCCAATGCTCACCATTTTATAGGCGTTTGTGGACAGAGATCTGTCCTTATTCATTTCTGTATCCCCAGAGCCTAACAAAATATCTGGAATTTGGTAGGCACTCAATACATGTCCACTGAATGAATGGCTTTTACCAGATTGCTTTCCAGAATTATTACACCAATTTGCAATGTCACCAGTACAAAATTATACTGCTCCAACGGACTCTTATAATAGTTTGAGCAGTGATTTTCTTCTCATTTGTATAATGATTAGCAGGGCTAAAAAGAATTCTAAGATTTTTCTTTTGCCATTTGTATTTTCTTTCGCGTGTGTTCTACTTAGTAAAGTGAGTCTGGCAATCCCTCTTAGGAATTTATATATTGTCCCCACATACTTTTGCTTGCTAAAATTTGGGGGAATTGACTGTGGGCTCATGAAGAGAAGAGAATAGACCAGTAATGAGTGGAGATGGAGCCAACAGACCTAGCTGACAAAATAAAGCACAGGACTTCGTAACTGTTGTTGTTATTATTACTGCTGCAATTACTACTAGCACCCCAGCAGATACCACGTATTGAACACACTTTGTAAACATTATCTCTGCTCTATATAACATTATTGAAAGGTAGATACTATTATAGCTCCATTTTTTTTAGGTGACAGAATTGAGGCTGGAAAAGTTAAAATTGCCCAAAACCACACAAGTAGGAAGAAGCAAGTTGGGGTTTGAATCTATGTTTGTCTGAACTTGGAGCCTGAGCTTTTCCTCTCTACTTTCTGTTGCCGCCCACCACTAGCTTGAACGCCTCATCAACAACCTTAGGGAGCGTTCACTTGGGCCCATGGGGCTGACATGGCACTGTGGGTGAGGTGCCTGCACACAAGAGTCCCTGAGGTGATTCTGTTGTGATAGTAACAAGGACATCTGACCTGAGGCAGGTTCCCCAGCAGCATCTGAGGTCATGTAACACAGGATCTAGGCCTCAAGAGCAGGAGTGTGCGGTAGAGAGGTAGGTTATCAGAACCCAGGGGAGAAGATGCCATCTCAAAGCAGGTGCCATTCAGTGGGAGTGCAGAAGGACAAGCCAGGGAGGGAGGCAGCAGCCCAGGAGTATAGCTGTAGCTTGCTGGGCATTCGGAGCTCACAGTGGATCTCAGATTTGCGCAGCAGATGAATTCTAGATCTCACCTTCCACTGAGAAGCACTGGTTTTGAAGCCTACCGATGGAAACTTCTTCCTTAGTTCCCTAACAGGCAGCCCCCAGTCACATGTGACTATTTACATTCAAGTTAATTAAAATGGAATACAATTAAAATATCTGCTCCCCCCAACACTAGCGGCATTTCAAGGACTAGTATCTACATGTGGCTAGTGGACATTGTATTGGGTTTCACAGACATAGAAGGAGCCCATCATCACAGAACGTTCTATTGGACAGCGGCTAGACACTTGCTTCTCAAGGTGGACCAGCAGCAGCAACAGCAACTTCTTCACATGGGAGTTTGTGAGAAATGCAGAATCTCAGGCCCTGCCCCAGCCCTACTGAACAGGAAGCTTCAGATCGCAAAGATCTGCAGGTGATGTGTACGCACATTCAGGTACAGGGGTACCTGTGTGCGTGGGTTCAGGAAATCCGTGGTTGTGCTCTGCCTGCTGAACACCTGCTACCTGAGCTGTGTGGGGCTGAGGAAGACAAACTCATCTTTACATTGTCATTTTTGCAGCAACCGTTTCCCCCACTCTATTGCTTTTTCCTTTTATTTTAGTTTTGTTCATTTTTTATGAACATATTTTTGGAACCTATTAATATTTAAAAGATTGTGACGGTGGGAGCCTGCCCTGGTTCTTACTTGGGAACAGTCATAACCCTCCTCCCTTCTTCTAAGCCCCAGCTCCTCCTTCTTTTCCACATTCCTCCCCTCCCCCTTTTTCTTTCCCCCTCCCTATTCCTCCTTCTCCCCTCCCCCTTTCCCTCTTCCTTTTCCCTTTATGTTTTGGCTCTGTAGCTAACATCTCTGCAGCATCCCTCCACTGAAGTGGTGATTTCACCAGTTCAGAGCTGTGCAGTTTCAGCAGCATCAGAGAAGCGACTGGAAAGACGCTGCACAGCCCCTTTTGCAGCGCAACCTTTTACGATGCTGGAGAGCATTTATACATTCCCAGGCAGCGATGGGGACCCATCTTGCAAGGCCTCATAAATATTTAACAACAAGCACTTTGTAAAGAAGAGTGTTATTAAGGGCGGTACTGCCAGCAGCTTCAAAGGTGCCGGTATATCAGGAGCTGCTAATGCTGTGTGGACACAACCCTTTTGCAATAATAGCCCCAGGCAAATCAGCTCCTTATCTTTTAGGGGGAGTTGGGAGAGAATTTAGAGGAATTTGCAATCCCTGCTCCTCCAAGGAAATAAGCAGGCTCCTCTCCTAATAGAGAAGTGCCTTCCAACAAATCATGCATATAACAGAGAAAAGATAGTGACCAGAAGAAAAAACCACATACGTATGTGTGCATGTGTGTCTACATAGGATGTCTGCACAGAGCAGATGCCTGACCACCCAATTTTTTGCAGGGCTTTTATTCTGGTGCTAACAGATGAATCTTTTATCCCCATGGAAGCCAGACCTGGGCCACTTATTTCAACACTTCAAGCTTTAATGATACTCTCTCGGTTTTCCTTACTCCGTGGATTGGATACAGCACATTGCAATTCAAATCGCCCCAAACACCGTAGTAAGCATGAGGTGATCACATTTCTTCCTAAGTGTAAATGGCTCTCCACAGGGGACGCATTCTCCGAGCCTGAGCCTGGGGGCTAGGGTAGCACTGCCCTGGCAACTTCTTTTTCCCCAGATGATCATCACTACTGGAGGTAAATGTTTGGAAGATTAAAATCCCCAATCCATGAAGCAAATTCCTGTTAGGTTCAGAAAATATCCTCCATTGGCCATTCCAAGCACAACCAATAAATCACAAGGGATTAGAAGATGAAAGGTTGTATGTGTGTGTGTGGGGGGGGTGTTTGTGGGTGTGTGTGGTGTGTATCATGCTTATTGCATTTCCCCCCCAAAATAACTCTTGTGAAGAGTTAAAAAACAAAAAGCTAAGTTGAACTAGCTCAAGGTGACCCGCAGAAGCCATTGAAGGAGCACTTGAGTGTTTTCTACCATAAACACTGCCCCCCAAGGTCTGCCGGAAAAGCAATTGACTTTTGAGCACTCACATGGATTATGTTCCATATGAATAAGCAATGTTTCCCTGGAAATCACCTTCCACATACAGAAGCAGAGCCCTAGGACCATATACATGAGTGGGAATTGTTTATGTAAAGTAGGGATCCATCTGCCTTTCTGTGAGTGATTGTGTGACTTAGTGAGTAAATTGCCCAGAGCCTGGCCAACAGCCCTGTGTTTGCTGAGAACAGGTGAGAAAGAACCTGGAGAGGACCCTGTGTGCTGACTGAACCATGGCCTAATGTAGCCCTCACAAACCTATCCTACATATTCATGCAGTTTCCAATGTATATGCTTTGTTCCAAGTCATAATCAAAAAGTTCATCTTTAAGTTAGTTCCTTGGGACCTGGAATAAACTTTCCCATAGAAACCATGTTATAAATAGAGCTCCAGCCCAGCCCATCAATGATTATCTAATCCGTAATGTGGTTTCAGTATTCTATAGTTGCAAGGAAACTTTGTGGAAAACAATAACTGTGCCATACCAGTAATTAAACCAAACAGTGGAACAATAAAATGAAATGCCTTTTTCTTTTTACATGAAAGCTCATTCGTGAAGAAAGTAAGATTAATTGGAGAAGGATAAGGAGTTAAATGGAGACTGTGTGGTGCTCTCGAAGGAGGCTTTGGGGTTACCTCAAGGGCTGTTGAGGTTGATGGCACAGGCTCTTTACTATGTCTCATTTCACTTCAAAACTTATGACTCGCCTTCTGCTTGATACAGGTATATAGCCAGCACTACTTGTACTCATCCTCCATAATTAGAGTCAGTTTTTATGTGTCCCTCACCAGTTGAAAAAAGAGGAGGGAAACAGGGAGGAGGAAGGAAGAAAAAGGAAGGAGAGAGTCTGGAGGGAGGAGAGGGGGAAGGAATTTTCTCGATACAACTAAGCAAAAGTTCCGAAATGAAGACAATAGATCGGGAGTTTAAAGAAAATCTGGAAGCAAATAAAGTGTATTCCGGTGTCCAAAGAAGGGGAAGAGGAGGGAAAGAGGGAGGGGACACGAAGGGAGGGGACAGAGAGGGACTGAAGAAGAAGGGATGGGAGGGGAAGAGAGGGGGAGGAAGGGGAAGGAAGAGGCCTGACCCTTGAGTAGTAAATTCTGCAGGAAGGAGGGAAGTAGGAAAGCAGGAAGGAGGGTGGAAAGATGGAAGGGATGGGATGGTTTGTATGAAAGAAAAAGCTTTTAGAAGAAGGGAGCCTAGGGTTCTCCCATGTGTCACTGAGAGATCAAGAACTAAGGGCTCTATTCTTAGACTCTGGCAAAGAGAGACTCAAGAGATGTAAACTCCAGTTTGGACCGTGAGGCTTTAAATGTGGCACAGCTCCTGGATCACGTGGGTCAAGCTTCTGCTTTATTATGCAGAGAGATTTAATTCTCTTTTGTCTCCATCCTTTACTGCAGACTAGGTTTTGGAGCCTAACCCAAAGGCCTATTAATTGGCTTTCCTAAACAAAAGAGCCATCTTCCCTGAGATAGAACCTGCACTCCCTTATAATGCACAAGTGGATGAAGTCATTTATTTTTTTAAATAGCAATCTTTTCCCCTCAGGTTACATTTATTATATGTGTTTCTTTACAATCCACAAAGAGTTTTCATATAATCCCCACCTGGCAGACCCCATCCTCCAAACTAAACTCTCATTATTCAGGTAGTAGCTGTTTAATAGTCGAAAAATATTTTAATCGCCACCAAAAGAAGTAAAAATAGGAAAATATTGCCACCTGGAAGGCTGGATCAAAGCCAATGACAATTATCTTCCCATTACTGGCTGTAAGACCCAAGGAAAAGGAACAAGCAGGAAACAGGAAGACTGTGATATGCAGAGTTAGCCAAAGGCCAGGCTGGACTGGACTGGGATCTTCACAACACCAGTCGTAGCCTTGAGCACTGAAGGTCTTGAGTCGCCTTCAGATTTCTATGGACTCCCCTCCCCCACAGCCCTATTCTCTCCAGCTTCAATCCCTGAACAATGGTTTATATCTTATTTTCCTGACTCCGTTCCTGGTATTCATGGTTTAACTTGACTGTCTTTGGTCTTCCTCCTCTTCATAGTTTGGTGGTGTGGAGTGGGGGTGGGGCGGTGATGTGGGACGTTATGGGGGTGAGGAGTTTTACCTTGGATTTTCTTGACCCTCCAAGTCCTGTGTGGTAACTGAGCAAAACGGATGATGTAATTGATATGGTAACCGATCAAGTCTTTTTTTGTTTGGATTTTGGTTTTTCGGAATACCTGCTTTAAGACTCCATTTGTGAAAACAGAGAAGAGTGGATTGCAGATTTTGTTTTGCTATTATTTTTGTAGTGAATCCTAAATATGAAAGGATTGCTCAGAGAGTAAATTTACATGAATTTTTAAAAAGAGATCAATTGTAAAGGAAGGCATAATAAAGTATAATGCAACTGACTATTTAATTTGAAGTTGATTGATTTGACCTGACTTATAATAACACAGTTACCATATAAAATATACTGTTCCTTTTTCCTTATAACCTCATGTCAATTTAAATATTTTTCGTATAGTGACAGTATATAAAAGTTTTAGTTTTTGCAGAGGTACCACAATACAGTAGGCAGCAAATTTCAGAGTGGTCAGAGCAATGTAGATTACCAAAGGAAATGAATGAAAATCATTGCACAGCCTAAGCACTTCACATGTTTTCAAGACATAAAAGAATCCAGGGAAGATTTGATGAGTTTTTCTTTAGAAGGGGCTGCACCATGCTTCCACACCCAAGCCCCTCGGAGAAGGAATATGCCTCCTTCTAACCAGGATTGCTGGCCAGGTTTTTGGTGGTCAGTGTGAAGGAGAGCAGACTTGTGCCTGACTCACCGGAAAGGGGTAAATCAGATCAGCCTGTGGCCAGAGATGGCCCATACCAGAAAAGGAAAAGTGGGTCAGCACCAGTTTGAATCCTGCCTAAGAGGCCGCCTGCCTCACAAGGGTCCATGACAGTCTCCACTTGGGACCTCACATTTATTCTCTTGATGTGGGCATGTAATGGAGAAAATGAAGGAAAACTCTTTGAGGTCATACAGGTCATAATGGTGAACTGCCCAAACTGCCCAGGCCTGGCGCTCCCCACACCCACTTCCTTTCCCTACCTCTGCATGGCGGGCCATGACCCCAAGTCACCCTACCCCTATACATCCAATCAACTTTAAACACCTCTGCCGGTATGGGTGGGCTTCTTTTAACTTTATAAGCAAAGGACCACCTTTGTTCAGGGCTCAGACCTCTGGAGAATGATCTCCTCTGAGCCCACCGGTGTGAAATAAACCTCCTCCCTTCCAAGATCTCCGAGTGCTGCTTGGTTCTTTCACCAGTGATCCAGACCAGATTTTCCCAACATTTGGTTCCCTGACCGGGAAACCTAACCGTGCGGGCCCATTGTTGCCACCGGTTTGGGAAAATGGTGAGGCAGTGACGAAATGAGGAATCGAAAAGGAGAAGGCTCACCCTGCCTGAATTTAGGCAGTCTCCAGCTCGGTCACAACAGGCGGGTCCCACTCCACCGTTCCCACCAGACTCGAGGAGACTTGGCAAATGAGGACTTGGAACCGACTTCGGAAACCAGTAAGACCTGGGCCCTAAGTCTGTCCTGTCCTGTCCACCCGTAGTGGTGGAAGGGGGAGCCGATCAGTCCCCAGAGACTTCAATGGTCTCATCTGTAGGAATCCTGTGGGAGGGAATGTAATAACCTCTGTGTGTACGTGAGTGTGAATGTGTGCCTCAGTCTGGGTTGCCTGCCGGTTCGATTCTGTGGCTCCAGGGTGGGCACCCTTAAGGTCTCCAAAAGCCTACAGAGTCTGAGTGGGCCCTTCTGCGAGTCTGTGGTGAACTGCATACAGTCTATGGCAGCATTGGAATAGTTTCCAATCCTAAATCACAAAGCTGAGACCGCTACGGCTAAGCGTCACCTAAGTCCTTTGGGACATGGCCAGACGGGCATCTGACTGGTCTCCTCTTTAGAGGGGCACCCCTACCCCTTTGTCTGTCTTTGTGACACCGCCTCACGGGAACATTATGGGGTTGGGACAGAGCAAACCCACAGTTCTTGAAACTATGATTGAGAACTTTGAGAAGGGCTTTTCTGGAGACTATAGAATTATGTGAATTAGAATGGCCCAGTTTTGGGTAGGATGGCCCTCAGAGTGAACCTTAGGTATCCCAACCATCCGCCGCGTCTGGCCTGTTGTAGCCAGATTCCCAGATTACTCTGATCAGTTTCTGTATCAATTTCTGCTAAGAGATTGCCGAACCCCTCCCTCCTCCTTCGAGTGCAATTTACCTGCAACAAACAGGGACACTGGAAGAAAGAGTGCCTGAATCAGAAAGGGCTGGCCAAACCCAGGCGATACTGGGACCTTGAGAAGGGGACCTTACTTGTCAGGCTGAGATAAAATCATGCTAAAGGGGATGCTGACTCTCTCTGTTCCTCTGCCTAGTAGATGTGAGAGGGCTTCTCTCTTTCATTTCCCAAGTTAACAGCAAAGCTGACAAAAACTTAAAACTGGGAATTCTCGGGGTGCTTGGGTGGCTCAGTCAGTTAAGCTTACAACTTCGGCTCAGGTCATGATCTCACGGTTCCTGGGTTTGAGCCTCGCATCAGGCTCTGCGTTGACAGCTCAGAGTCTGGAGCCTGCTTCAGATTCTATGTCTCCCTCTCTCTCTGACCCTTCCCTGCTCACACTGTCTTTCTCTCTCTCTCTCAGAAATAAATAAAACATTAAAGAATTTTTTTAACTGGGAAGTCTCTTTCTTTGCCTTATGCTGGCACCTCTCCTCTTTTGCCCTCCCTTCCCCCCCTCCTTTTTCTGCACCACCTGTGGGGAGGAGGTGAGGTGTGGGGGGACCTGCATAACTGATTCCTCAGGGCCTGAGGCAACGTCAGCTCCTCCTCCTCCCCTAGATGTTGAGGAACAAAGAACACCGAAGTCAGATTTCCCCACCGACTTTCCATGGCAAAATTGACTATGGGGAACACAGTGTCTCACGTAAACTCAAGTAAAATGTATTCAGTGTTTTATTTAATTAAGTTTGTTCGTTTGAGAGAAACAATGTTTATCAACATTAAAAAACAAACGAACAAACTTGTATTTGCTGAAGGTCAAATAAGCTCCTGTTATCTCTATTCCAATTTGTTAACAAAAGGTTAACTTAAAGTGATGGTTAGTTTTGTCTGTCTCATAGTTCCCATGGGTAATTCTTGGGATAGCTTTCAAAGCCTTGGTAGCCTAAAACATTAAAAGTTTTCCTTACATGATAAATTAAGATTGAATTCATTGGCTATCTAACGAGATAAGAAACTAAAGCACTGATTACTAGATGCTTTTGACTTGTCCGAAAAAAACTAAAGATACTTGGAACTGTGCTGGAGTCCCGCTCCAACAGGCCCAGGTGTCCCTGAAGGATGGGTGGTGTCTGCGAGGGAGGGATGAGGGAGCCCCGAGATTCTTTCTGGTCACCAGCCAGACATTTCTGCACTGTCTGAGACTCAAACTTTATTTTAGTATTAAGTGTTTGGGGGATGGCACAGAGTGGCATTCAGATGATAAATTTCTTTGATCATTAAAAACTTTCCAGAGCATTGATGTGCATAAATATATGGGGAACAGCCTAGAAGTGGCATTCTGATATAAACAGGATGATGTTTTTAGCATAGTAAAGGCAAAAGTTAGTTTTTTATGAGCAGGGGTCAATAGCCTGTTTATCGCTTAATGGGATATATGTAAAAATGATATAAGGAATGGAAATGCATTTTTGTTGAGGGTAAAAGAGAGTAATTTTGTCCTAAATGAAACTGGTTATTTAGAGAGAAATGGCTTTGGAACATAGTTTAAAGCAAAGAAGAGTTGCAGAATGTTCTTTGGAAAGGAATTTTATGTGTGCTCATGATGGACTAAGGTTAAGATAAATAAAATTTTAAAAGTACACTGGTATAAGGTCAAAACTCTGCTTTTCTCTCTGTTCAAAAGACAAAGCTTTCTTGGATTGTTAATCTGCTCTTGATAAGGCAATGTAAACACAGGTTTTCTCTTTTGTCTGCCAAGAAAACCAAAGCTTAGGTTTCATCTTTATCAGGTCTTTGATTGCTTAGTTAAAACTTCTCAATGTTAAAGGAGCTAGGTTTTTCTAACGACTATATAATGTTATACATTCGCCTTTAGGATCTTTTATTGCCACTTTGGTTGAACAGAAAAAGTTTTAAGATTTGTAATGATCTTTAATCCTATTTAGGATGCACTTTATAATTTCCTAAGGTATTAACAAACTTCCCAGGATTTCCATGGTATAAAAGATCTTTTGACCAATTAGGCCCTTTTATTTGGGATGTTAAGTTACTTGGAAAAGCACTGTGTACAATGGTAAACCTTAGGTTGTATTGCACGGGTAAGTGCTGTAACTGCTCAAGTATATATGCAAATCCTAAAGTTTTAATGTTTTGGTATAGAGTTATTATATCTGATTACTTGAAATGTTATGTGTCATGGAAATAACTGAATTTGTCAATTGTATCATAATGAACTTTCATCAGATATTTAACAATGTCCATTTCTGAGATTTTGTCATTCACAATTGTTCTTATTCTCTCACAAAACGTGTTTCTTCTTCAAGGAGATTTATGAAAAGGACTTGTAAAACAAATACAGGTAATTGACACCTTGGAGATTAATAATAAAATGGGTAAGACTTTCCAGAGCCAAAAGTTGCATTTAAACTGAATAAGAATTAGAAACATGGGACTAAATAAACTGAGGAAGATTGTAGTTCTGTGACTCTTATTGAAAATATTGCTGGTTCTCTAATGTTTGCTTATCCCGATTAAGAAAACATTTTCTTAAAATATCTATGATATACAGAAATGTCCTAAAGTATTCTTTTATAAACTGAGGCATTTATCTTTTCTCTCTACGTAAACCCCTGAAATTTCAAAAACTCTCAGGGAGTATTCTTTCATTTATGGCAGTTACAATTGTTCGCATAAGTTCGATAAAAATCTGTTCATCTTGTAACAGGACACCATTGGAAATACTGGTTGCTTACCAAGGCTTTGACTGGAATGTCATATTTGAGAGTCAGGCATAGACTCAGATATGACCAGATAGCTTTAAGGAACTAAGGTTGACTTTATAAAATCATGGAGCCATAAAGCCTTTTGGAAATGTTGGCCTGATACCTTGCTTACAGAGTTCCCAGCAGCCTCCCCAGGTGAGTAAAGAAAGTCACTTCCTGGCAGGTGCAGGAACCTCAGGATATCTTGGGGACCTCATGAAGAGGAATTTGCCCAATCCTACAGGTATTGCAGGCCTATCTGATGGCAAGTACTTGGCTCGCTTCTGGCCTGGAGAGGCCACTAAAAGTTCAACCTGGAGATCCCTTATAAAAGGTCCCAGCAAAGTAAACTTTGTAAGACCCTCATGAACAATCCCTACTCTTGCTGAGCTTATGTAAATAATTAGGCCAGGGTTGTTAAGAGTGGACTTGTTTTACAATTGCATTGGTCTCGATTTAACTATCTCTGGAAATGGGGGTTTTGAGAAAGAAAACCTGTTTAAACAACGCACTGTTATGGATGTTAAATTCTAGTTCTGATTGTCTTTAAATGCTTGTTTGCCTAAAATTAGACAACTTGAGGTAATCTTCAGAGAAATTGTCACAGTATTTCATGTGTATACAATCTTCTGCGCTTGTTATTCTGTAGGGATGATAATAAGACCCCATGGGCATATGATTATTTAAACAACAGGAAAAACAGGAGGATCTTTAAATATGCAAAACCATATCCTCCCTAAACCTGATCTGACATTTGCTAGAAACCCACCCCATATAAACCCAGGAGATCTGGTTTATTCAAGGATGGGGGTCACCCCTTTCAAAGCCTTGGAGGTGGACTTCACAGACATACAACCCAACAAAGGATTCAGCTCTTAAAGTTTCAGGCCTCACCCCATGGGCCCATCACTCTGGAGTTAGGTAGGCCAACTCAGAAGAACCCTCAGCCTGGCGAGGTGATCCAGATCCAGTCAACCAGATTAAACTGACCCAGTCAGCCAGATTAAACTGACTGTCAAAAAGACACTGGCCCCTGAGATCTCCAGCCCTGCTCCAGCCACACCCCGGAAGCTGGCTGGTCTATGCACAGCAGAAGCTTGAGGAATCCCGGGTCCAATGAGATAAACTGTCCTTACTCTTTGCCACTGGGTTGGCAAATGTTGCCCCAGAAAGTTGGGGAAACAGCTAAACGTTCCTGTTTATGCTCACCTTCCTGTATGGATAGGGTGTTCTGTTGTCTTGATTGCCTCTAATCTGGGCCCATTTGTAAGAGCAGGGCACCTTCAATGGAAGATTCTGAGGGGTTTAAAAGCTTAAATGTAGTGTAACCTCTTTTGGTCTATTGGGTTGCCTGCCAATAAGGTTGCTAATGCCATTTTGGGGAAAATGTTCGCACTAAAAGGTTAATGCTTGAATTAACCTTCAGCCTTAAGGGTCAGACTAAGCAAGCAGTGTTGTTACCTGTACTCCTAGGGGCAGAAATAGCCATGGGGGTAGGGACTGGCATAAGAGGTATAGACTCTTCTGTGGGACTAACAACTGGCTGACTCCTGGGTGTCCCTACAGAGCCAAATAAGTTCCCTGACAGGAAATGCCCTCCAGAGTGACAGGCACTTGACCTCTTCTCTGCCAAAAAGGGGGAACCTGCATCTTCTTACAAGAATGTTGCTACTATATCAACCAGTCAGGGATCGTCACCTCCAAAGTCCGCGAACTCCATGACCGTATTCAGCATTGTGCCAAAGCCTTGCCTCCTGGGGCTTTGATCCCCAACCTTGGACTTCCTGGTTACTCCCCCTAGCAGGTCCCTTGCTGTCTACACTCCTCCTGATAACCCTCGGCCCTCGCATCCTAAAAGGGCTAATCCGTTTCATCGAGAACACTGTCTCCCCTCATACCTCGGCCTGAATCCTTGCCCTCGGGGGCTATCGTCCCCTCGATATAAGTGATGATCTCTAAGGTATCCCTTCCGATCATCGACAGGGGGGACATGATGGAGAAAATGAAGGAAAACTCCTTGAGGTCATGCAGGTCATAATGGCCAACTGCCCAAACTGCCCAGGCCTGGCGCTCCCCACACCCACTTCCTTTCCCTACCTCTGCATAGCAGTGACCCCAAGTCACCCTACCCCTACACATCCAATCAGCTTTAAACACCTCTGCTGGTATGGATGGGCTTCTTTAAACATTATAAGCAAACAACCACCTTTGTTCAGGGCTCAGACCTCTGGAGAATGATATCTGAGCCCACTGGTGTGAAATAAACCTCCTCCCTTCCAAGGTCTCCGAGTGCCGCTTGGTTGGTTCTTCCACCAGTGATCCAGACCAGATTTCTGTAGCCAGTCCCACTGCCAGTCTCCATCAGAAGTTGTCTTCAGGCTGGTGTGGGGAGGGGAGAGGCTACTGTCTTGCTGGCTGGGTTCATTTGATGTTAAACCAAGTTCAGAATCGTGATGAAAATCTTAGGCTGCGTATTCTAATTTCCTCAGACTGCATTTGTGACTTAAATAGATGATTGGTAACTTATGAACCAATCCGATATGGAACCAGCCCACCTCAGTGCCCTCATTAGGATTGCTTACTGGCAGTGTTCACCCTGATTGTTCAGTGTGCACACCTCTTTCATAAGAAGCAAAAAAAGGCACGCATCTACAGGGACCTTCATCCAAATGCAGGTAGGGCTTATAATAGAATAGAAAAAACTAAAAGTTTTTATATATTGAATAACATGTGAGATTCGGAGTTTTAAACTAATTTCATGTGGCTGCTTCCACAAAATCATTTCAAACTTGTTTACATGTTCTTTAATACGTATTATTGGTCTCATCATTTTTGGCTAGAATTTCAAGGACATAATCCAATTAGGAATATTCTGGAGGCACTAGGGTGGCTCAGTTGATTGAGCATCAGATTCTTGATTTCGGCTCAGATCATGATCTCAGGATTCATGAGATCAGATTGAGCCCGGTGCTGGGTCCCATGTTGACAGTGCGGATTCTGCTTGAGATCCTCTCTCCCTCTCTCTCTGCCTCTCCTTTCTTCACATATGTGCGTACTCACTCTGTCTGTCTGTCTGTCTCTCTCTCTCTCTGTCTCTCTCTCTCAGAAATAAATAAACTTTTAAAGGAATATGAAAGGAGTATTATGGAATTGGGTAGAAACAAAAGACTGCACAGAAATGGAACTAATTCAGAAGTCAGCAGTCATCAAAAAGTTTTTCAAAACATCAGTTATGATCCATTAATTATTTAGGAAATGAATCCAGTGGCTTTTGACCCAGTGGATTGTTTTTGAATGAAACTGAATGGATGTTACAGAACAGAAGCTAACAGAACTAAAATAGAAAATGTCAAAGCACATCATTCATGTTAAGGGTAAATATTATTCAATGATGGTTTTGTTTGTTTTATGTGTGTGTGAGTGTATATTTGTGCAAATGTGCCGGATTAAGGACATAAAATATAGCACATACTGTATCTCACAGTTACAAAACATTTGAAATATTTATTTCAACTGCATATACAAACTCCATGGAAAACTGAGTGAGGAATCAAAGGTAGGACCAGAAATAAAACAGAGAAAGTGAGAGACGAGGGTGTGACAGGCAGGTGAGGCAAATTTCAGATGTGAACATTTTAGCTGCATTTTGTTTTTTCTATAGTGGAAAGTAGTGCTCAAACCCAGAGCTCCTTAGGGCCATGTTATATCTTTTGCCTTTTCTAACTGAAGAAAGAAGCAAAGGGGAAAGAAAGGGAAGGAGAAGAGAAAAGAGGAAGGGGAAGGAAGGGAAGAAAGAAAGTGAAGGAATTAAAAAGTGATTATGTTTGTGAAGACAATTGAAGACATTTTACGCCCACTCTCTCTTTTCAAACAATCTCAACCTACTTAGCCTCTGGGGGAACGTGTGCCTATAAAAAAGCCACTTTGAAAGGATAGGAATCCCACATTACAATCAATGCACGATGCACTTTGCTGAACTGTCACACGTGACACAAGAGGTTGTGGTAGTAACAAAATCACTGTACTATGTATAATGCTCAGGTGATGTCCTTACTGTACTATGTATAATGCCTTTGCAAAGTTATTTTTTTTTGAACACTCATCCCATGCTGATCAAGTGAAGTATGTGGGACTATCTCATTGGGAATAGCATCCGCACTCAAGGTGTATGCTGACTGGAGAAGGTACCAGCATAAAAGGATGGACTACACTTGGGGCTTCTACCCACTGTTGACTTCAGATAGTGCTTTTCCCAGGATATTTATATGAATGATGCCTCTGGAGTTGTAAAATTCAGGGGCCTTGACCATGCACCTCTTGCCTTCTTGGGCACCTGCCATAATACCTGCTGCTGGCCAGGACAGCATTTGCTGTGCTATGGGCAGCCTTGCCCTCTGTAATGGAAGTATGAGCACTGAGTCCCCAGTCTCCCATGGGTGTTGACCACTACAGAGGTCACTGTTCAGTCTTCATCTGCTCTTACATGGCCTTCACCTGTGCTGGTGGGGTCTCCCGACTGCCAGGTAGTATGTATAGCTTCATCTTTACACTACCTATACAGCATCTGGTAGGTCTAATCCAGGAACATCTTTTTTTTTTTTTTTTTTTCTATAAGATTCTGAAAACAAAACTCTCTCCCTGTCTCCTTCTCAACCTCATTATTCAGGGGCCAGTGAAGCTTCCAGGGCATCTTCAGTGGAGCTCTTTCTAACTCACTCAGCTCTCATTGACCTTCCTCTCTTCTGAATTACCACAGCACTGAGATGTTGCACTACCTAATTTAACCCACTAAATGCTGCCCTGTGCTGCTTGCTGTGGTCTCATGTATTAGTGTGAGTCTACAGTATTAGTTAGACTGGGACTTTCATAGTCTTTGGTATTCTTTGCAGCACCTACTACCCTGCAGTGTCTGAAAGTACAGGCCACACTCAGACTTGGTTGTAAGAAATCAGTTCTTGGAACATCACTCTCTTCATGTGTGAAAAGTAATTTCTGGACCAATGGATCTCTCTTGGAGAACTTATGAATGGTTGCACATAGTTTCTGGAAACAAGAAACTGAAAAATAAAAGCAACATATATGCCAGGCAAGATATAAAGGGCTTTGTGCGCATCATTTTTTGTAACACTGACCACAACCCTATTTTGGTAGGTATCTTTAAACACAATTTACTTAAGAAGAAATAGAAAAATCAGAGGTGAGTCGCTCCAAAATTGTACAGCTAGTAAGTGGCAGAGCCTGGATCCAAAATCTGTGCTCTCTTTACAAAAGCAGTGTCTCTTATATAGATTAATCCTGTTCTAAACTTCAAATAATTCAGGTAGAATGGAAGAGTGCTTCACATCTGCCAGGGAGTTATTCTAGTTCCTCAGAAGGTCTAAGGATATTCCTTCCCAGGAACTGTAAGCTAGTTATCCAGGATCTAGTAGGATTCACTCTAGCATTGGTCATTAATAAGAAAATCACCTCCAACCATCAAGATGAGAAGAAGTCTGGAAACCAAAAAAAAAAAAAAAAAAAAAAAAAAAAAAAAACGATGCAGCAAGTGAATCATGTATAATCTAGGGAAAATAACAAAGAAGTCAAAGATCCAGAAAAATTGGAATCAACAAATGATAAAGTAGCAAGGTGAAGTCGGTGAAGAAATGCATGAGTGAAGAAACACAGGAAAACGGTCAGAATGTGTATGTATAGCTATTAACAGACCTGATATTCTCTTAGAAAGGCTGTTGTGTCATTGGTACAGGAAGAATAAAACTCAAGACATACACAGCCAGAACGCTTAGTACGCCTAAGCCCAGGAGAAATGATGGTAATGATAAAAAAAAAAAAAAAAAAAAAGAATCCTAGAGCGCCTGGGTGGCTGAGTCGGATAAGCGTCCGATTTTGGCTCAGGTCATGATCTCACGGTTCGTGGGTTCGAGCCCCATGTCCGACCCTGTGCTGCCAGCTCAGAGCCTGGAGCCTGGTTCGGATTCTGTGTCTCCCTCTCTCTCTGACCCTCCCCTGTTCACACTGTCTCTCTCTTTCAGAAATAAGACATTTTTAAAAAATCCTTATTGGCACTTATTATGCTGAATACGGTGTTAAATTTATAACACAAATGTATTTATTACCTCAACTAATGAAAAGCTGGTGAGGTTGATTGTTTCAGCAAGTGTTTATTGATCTTTTACTACAGGGTAGGTACTTTTCTAGCCAATGAGGGTGTGGTAGGGAACAAAAGAGACACAGTTCTCTTTATTCTTCATTGTTAGAAGTAGTTATTCCTTTTTTTGTTTGTTTTTTCTTTTTCTTCTTCTGAGAGAGAGAGAGACAGCGTGAGCAGGGGAGAGTCAGAGAGAGAGGGAGACACAGACTCTGAAGCAGACTCCAGGCTCTGAGCTAGCTGTCAGCACAGAGCCTGACACGGGGGTTGAACTCATGAACCGGGAGATCATGACCTGAGCCGAAGCAGGACGCTTAACCGACTGAGCCACCCAGGTGCCCCAGAAGTATTCCTATACTACAGATGAGTTAACCAAGGTTTACAGAGGTCAAGTAATTTGTACAAATCACACAGATAGTCAATGTCAGAAGGCCTGAGTTTGAATCCAACTCTGTCTGACTCCAGAATTCAAATGGAACTCCCCCGTCCCACTGACTCCAGCTGTACTCAGAGCACAGTGTCAAGCATGTCAGCTATAAGATCCCATTCTTAATTATCTTACTTGCTGGAGCATTATACACATGGTCTTTATGGTCTGTTCAGGTCTTTGATCATATTGTCATTTACTATTTTCTAAAAGTTTCATGGATATAAAACTTGCTTGCCCAACTAAATTGAAAATTCCTAGAAGGTTGGGCAAGATAATATATTCTGGAGCATTTCTCAAAGAGCTGGGTGCATTTCACATAGGTTCTAACCACCTGTTGATCTGCCCGGGCACAGTGCTCAACACCATGGGGAATAAAAAAGTAAAAAAATAAAATACTACCTCTGCCCTTTAATGTCTTATAACTTTGTGGACACTGTCATTAAACACTGACTGATAGAATTTTAGTTTCAACAAATCCCACTCTTGAGAACTCATAAATGACTGGTTAAATTTCCAGACTAAAAAGAGAGCAACACATGTATGTTTTCAAAAAGGCAGAAAGGTTAGGGTTCAGAAAACTAGATATTGGTAACAACACCTAACTTGTCTATGAGAAATAACTTCAAGACCAATGAAGAGAGAGTTAATTGAGAGAAAGATCATTGGGTGTTCGATGACAACAAATGTATGTTGTCTGAAAAATCCAGCCTGCTTTATCTTAAGAGCAAGATGGACCATGTAGAAACGGTGAATTAATAAATAATTATAGTTTTACTACAGCCAGATTGTTGATCCTGCCCTCTGTGGTATGCTCATAAATAAGCTAATATGACATAGCCTCAGTGACTATGCTAGAAGGTGGGTACACTCCAAAGAAGCTGCAGAAGAGGTGCTTGATGGGAACTGGTCTTGAGTCCTGAGGTATTTCCAATTTCCATCGATGATGTGGAGGAAACGGGCACAAATGAACTTATTAAGTCATGAATAGCCCCAAAGTGTAGTGCTGGTACTCCCTGTTGAACAGCCCTGGAATTCTCTATAGCTCAGACAGATTACTGAGGAGATAGTTAAAACTAGGACCAGGTGGGATTTTAATAGAGAAAATATATAGGGGAAACAACTTCTGGTCTTTTCTTCCTTTCTTGACTTTACCTCTGGGAGCCAATTGTGGAGGGAGTCTTCTCTTGAGGCCTGTGGCTCTGAAGTGAGAGAAGGATTATCTGGCTTTGGGTTGTGAATCAGTCCACAGGGGCCTCGGTTTTCCCATCTGTGCAATGGGCTAACAGCGGGCCAGCTGTGCCAGCATTATCTTATGTGATTTAGCTAATTAATGATCATTTGAGGTCTTAAAAACAGAAAGTGTTGCATAAATGCATAAGTATTATTATGCTTCACATAAAGGGCAAAGATCTTGACTTGGAAAGAAAATGGGAGGAAAAATTACAGGAGACCGTATGAGAAAACAGAGGAGAGAAGGTATTAGCCAGTTTGGGGAGCACAATTGCAAGGGTTTGAGCATCATAAAACATCTGTGGTAATTTTCACTCACCTCTGCTCCTGCAGTCGCCGTGAGGGAGAACGCAGTCTGTTGTCTTTAAGTAAAGAATCAGGAAAAGCAATAAAGTGAGTGTTTGCCCTTGCCAAGGTTGAGGAAATCTCTCAAATGGCATACAATTTTGGATGTTCTAAATGAAGAAATTACTTAATCTACCTGGGGGACTGTGGCTGTTACATAAACCAATGTAAACAAGCCTCCAAAATCCAGCTACTAAGGATCCTTTGGACATACAACAGACTGCCTCAAATTGACAAATTTCCTGGGCTGTCCTTGAAACTCAATTTGCTGACACTCAGTTCATCCCAAATTAATGGCGTCGCCTGTTCAATGGCCAAAGCTGCCCTTTGGCGTTGGCCTCGAGAGTCCTTCCTGGGGTATAAAGAAGGCCATCAGGACAAATTCTAGATATCTAGGTACCATGGGGTGATGTCAATTAAATGAAATGCATTGGTCTCCGAGGCAGGGGAGGGGCACTATGACAAAGCCGTCTTCTATCGGAAGTGATCAACTGAGCCCCGAACGTGTCCAAGAGATTGGAAGTAGGAGTTGTTTCAAAAGCTGGTGCCACAAGCAAAAAGAAACACTGTTTGCCCACTTTTTTCCTTCCTAGGTCCAACCACCTGCCATCTGAAGCGTCCCTCTAATAAATTAAAAGAGCCTTGTCAAGTAGCTGATTCTATTATTAACCAGACATGTCTCTCCTGGGCTTCCTGGCAGATCAAGAAGACTGTCAGCCTCCTCCACAGGGTTTCCAAGACCACTTAGCTGTGCTCAGCAGCCTCCACAAGGGAAGGACAAGGAAGACAATGCCCTTTATGTGGCCGAGTGGCCCAGAAGAGGCTCAGTGATAACTATGTGATCACAGTTGGAGTCTTCTTGGTGCTGTCCCTCCCACCTTACTCAAGGGCACCGGTGCTGGCCATGAACGTGGAGCAGAAGTGGGATAATTTGGAGCTTATATATCCTATCTGAAGACCCACTGGACTTTTTACCTCATTGCATAGCTCTGGAGACTTGAGAAGCAGAGAATTAACTTTCTGTCCTTGAAATCCAATTGTCGCTACCATAATGCAGTACAAATTAGCACATGCCCAGGACTCAGCAGAAATCAGGACAGACAAAAAAGAAACAGGCAGGATTCTAGATTATTTTTTTGAAAGTTGACCTTTTCCAGGATAGTTTTATGATTCATGGGTCATGGGTATTTTTGTTTATAAATAAACATAGATCTTTTTATGTTGGCAGGAACAGAAAGAAGGAAGGAACAGTCAAGACGTCAGGAGGCAGATTTGAATGTGGATGGGAGCGTTATTCATATTAAGTCAGCAGCACTTCTTGGGAAGCCCCATCACTTTCAGCTGCAACTAGCCAGCTAAAGGAGCAAAAATAGCAAATATAGAAAGAAAAGGATCTTGTTACTCACATTTTTGAGAACATTTACAACCTCCACTAAATTGGAAATTCCTCCAAAGGAGAGAGGTCACTTTTAAATATTTTGTTGAAGCCTCTAGCATAATCTCTAGTGCACAGTAGGTCTTCAACGTATGTTTGTGAATGAGAAAATATTTATTTTTAAATGTTTTTTAGGTTTATTTATTTTGGGAGAGGCTGGGGAGAGAATCTCAAGCAGGCTCTGCACTGTCAGTGCAGAGCCCGATACGGAACTCCAACCCACAGACTGCGAGATCATGACCTGAGCCAAAACCAAGAGTTGGACACCCAACTGATCAAGCCACCAGGTGCCCTGTGAATGAGCAAATAGTAAGAGAGTAAATTGTAAAATGCCCAGAAATGTAGTATAGTAACTCAACATTTGCTTGAAAAACTAGAGAGGATCACATTCTAATTTTATAACTGCAACTTAAATACATTTCTAACAAAATGTAATCTATGTTAGGTGCTTGAAGTCCTCCTCTTTAGACATAAATTTCCACAGGCTCCTCTTGTTGGTGAGAACACAGTGTGGAGCTAACAATGGCTCTTTCTCTCCCCTTACTCATGTCAACTGCTCAGAAAATCAAAGATCTGTGCAGCTGCTTAGGCTGTCCTGAGCATAATTCATGTTGGTTTAGGATTTAGGCTTATAGGATTAGACTGACGATCATAAACCTTGCCCATTATAAAATCCTAAAATCATTATTAATTTAAAAAGGAGTATAAAACCTTGGGCAAAACTAATAACAAATGTATGCTAACTCTAAGACCGATACGAGGCCTAAATCCTGTCTAATTTGGAGAGCTCAGGCTGGAGCGGATTATCGAGCGAGACTGAGGATTCTCCCTCCCTGGAGAGCTCAAGGATGAGGAGGACAGCCTCACTCTTCCTGCCCAAAGTCAGGAGACTGACAAAAGATCAGTTTGATAGTCCTCTAGTCTGCAGTTCGAACAGAGAAGGATTAGGGGAACTAGAATTGACACTCTCAGGCTGAGGAATGTCCAAAGGGGGAGAAAAAAAAAAAAGCGAGGGAAAGAGGTGGGACCAAGGACGCATCCAGGGAGGTGAGGGCGATACTCCTTAGTTACGGGTCTTGCAATTGCTGCATGCTTCTCATAGATATTAAAGAGAAGAAATGGAAGAAAAACACACATTAGCATCCTGAGGATGGGGCTTACGATCAAACAAAAACTTGCTTCCAACATGACATAACATGAATTTGCCCATGCAAACAGTCCACTGCAGAGCAGGCAGAGCAAGATGCACAAATGAAGGGGCGGAGAGGCCAGTCTCAACTAGGGGTGTGTGATTTACAGCTGAAGTTCAAAGTGATGATAATACCATGTTTTTACTTTTTAAATTGTTTTATCCTATTTTTCCAGCCCATAAAGAATGCACCTTGGTGTCAACAGAACCCCTTTGTCTTTGTAAGCTATTTTGAAGCAAAATATCGGTAAATTACTTCCCAAACCACCACACAACTAGATCATGCTGAGAAAATGGGCTTTGCAGGAATGCAGTAAATTGTTTCTGTCACAGAAGAAAATACAACCAGTAGAAATCGTTATGGATGAGTCATTATGAGAAGGGGCCAAAAAAATTAACCTTCATCCGTTTTCTTTGTCTTTGTGCATGCAAGGGAGGGTGCGTGTGTATGTGTATGTGTTTATTTGAATTCACCGGCCACACTCAGGAGTTTGGAGGTGGGAAGGATCTCAGAGTTGAGCAAGGCGAGCCCCTTCATTGACATGCGCAGAGGAGGAGGAAAAAGGGACTTCAGAATATGGTGCTGCTGGGAAGGTGCTTAGCATGATCAAAGGACAGGGGTTTTGTGGTAACGGAAGGGGAGAAACCTTGTACTTTAAAACATTTATTTAGTGGGGCGCCTGGGTGGCTCAGTTGGTTGGGTGTCCGACTTCTGCTCGGGTCATGATCTCACAGTCCGTGGGTTGGGTCCCCGCGTCGGGCTCTGTGCTGACAGCTGGGAGCCTGGAGCCTGCTTCGGATTCTGTGTCTCCCTCTCTCTCTGCCCCTCCCCCGCTCACTGTCTCTCAAAATAAAATAAAGATATATTAAAATTTTTTAAAAAACATTTATTTAGTGTTATTATAGACTGAATGTGTCACCATCAAATTTCCATGTTGAAACCTAATCATCACTGAGATGGTGTTTGGAAGTGGGGCCTTTGGGAGGTGATTAGATCACAAAGGCATTGGGTCATGGGTGTGGTTATCACTCTGATAAAAGAGACCGCAAAGGGCTCCTTCATTCCTTTCCACAATGAAGACACAACAGCTATGAACCAGGAAGCTGGTCCTTCCCAGACACTGAATTGGTGGGCACCTTACCCTTGGACATTCCAGCTTCTGGAACTGTGAGAAATAATTTCTATTGTTGATAAGTCAGCCAATCTGTGGTATTCTCTTATAGTAGCTCAAATGGACTATGACATTAAGGTTTGTAAAATAGTACCAGGCACAGGATTGAATGTTTTACACACATTTGCCTCTTCTAATCTTCCGGACAGTTCTATTAGATAGGTGCTGTTATTACTGCCATTTTACAATAAAGAAACTGAGGCTTAGAGAGGTCAGATGCCTTGTCCAAAGCCTCATAGCAATGAAGTGGATAGATCGGGGTTCACATCAAGGTGGTCTGACTTCAAGCCCATGCTTTCGAGCGTGTTTCTGTACCTCCTCAAGAGGGAATAAGCTGTGTGTGGGTTACCATGGACAAAAGCCAAGACTCTGGAGTCAAGGCATACACCTAAAAGACTCAGAGGAAATTATTCTCATATACCAGGTTTGAACAAATATTATCATACCTGCCTGGCATATCCTCACCCAGTGTGTTTCCCCGAGAACCCTCCAGTCACTTGGGAAGCTGGCCTAAGGACTGCATGGAATTCCCTTGGACACTCTGAATTCACTTAACTAGCTCCTGCCTCATGCCTCTTTGTGCTGATATAAAATCCATTTCCAATCACTTGATCATGATTCTTCCTGCACCCCCATGCAAACAATACTACAGAAAAATGCTCCGTTAAAGTGTTAAACATGCCCTAATGTGTGGTAATTGATTTCACATATGGAATCAGGGACAGGGTAACACTGTGCGACAATGGATTTGACACAGGCGCTGTCTGACTTGATGAACACAGCTGCAAGGAGCTGATTCTCTGTGCAGGCGCTAATTGCCTAGCAGACCTGGCCGAGGGCCTGCTTCCAGGAAGCAGTGCTCTAGGTGGACAAATTAGAACTCAGAAGGTCACCTTAGTCCCTGTCAGGGACCATCTTATCTTCTATCCATTGCCGAGTCAGAATGGTTTACAAGTGACATGCGTTTGAGGGTTCTGTCCTGCCACACATATCTGTGGCACGAAGCCATCTCTGAAGTCAGTCAAGCTCGGGAGACACCCTGAGGCAGGTGCAGGTCAGCACCGGTTGCCTAGAGAGAGCGGGAGAGAAAAGAGTGCACAAGCCTGCAAGTGAGGTGGTTCAGACTGCATGGAGACAGCCTGCTCACTGGTCACCAACAGCATCCACATCTGGACTCCAACTTTGAGATCTGTATCTAAAAGCCAAAGGCGACAAGAAGCATATGTATGCATGTTGCTGTCTAGTTTACGAAGAATTTCCACAGACATGATCGCATGTTGAGTTTCCTCATCAACCTTGCATGGTTGGGATTCTTCCCCACCTAGAGTGAGCAGTGAATTACTAATTCTAAACTTGGGCCACACAGTTACCTGGGAAGCTTTTAAAGAGCTACGAGTACTCGAGACCACTCCTCCCATGCCCAACCCAGATCCCGTTTTTTAGCGGGTCTGACATGGGACTCAGGTGCTGGTATTTATTTTGTTTTTGTGACACAATAAAACTTTATTAATAGACAAAAAGATTTGAATTTTATATAATTTTCATATGTTGCAAGTATTATTTTTTTTTCTGATTTTTCACAGCCATTTAAAACTGTATAAACAGCCTTAGCTGTGGAAATAAAACAGACAGAAGGCTGGATTTGATTCACAGGCTATTGGTGGTCAATCTAGGGATAGCCCTTAGTGGGACATCTGGGTGTCTCAGTCAGTTAAGCGTAGAACTCTTGATTTCAGCTCAGGTCATGATCTCACAGTTCCCAAGATCCATCCCGGGATCAGGCTCTGTGCTGACAGCATGGAGCCTGCTTCAGATCCTCTCTCTCGTCTCTCTGCCCCTCCCCCATTCACTCACATGTGTGAGTGTATGTGTGTGTGTGTGTGCTCTTTCTCAAAAATAAATAAACTTAAAAATTTTTTAAGTGACGCCTATTTATCTTCAATTTGTGAAAATCTCTTCCTGCCTCCCATTCCGTGTCCCTAATATGCTCTGTACTCTCATTGTCTTCTATATCCCCTTGACAGCCATCCCGGCAGGAATACTCTACCCCAAGCAGCACACACTCACATGTTCTTTCCTTCCCTAATCCTTGTGTATAGCTTTCCAACTAGGTCTTTTTTTGTTCATTTTTGGACAATAAAAAAATACTTTTAAGGTGTACAGGGGCACCTGAGTGGTCAGTTAGTTGAATATCCAACTCTTGATTTTGGATCATATCATGATCTCACAGTTTGTGAGTCTGAGCCCTGCATCAGGCTCTTTGTTGACAGTGCAGAGCCTGCTTGGAATTCTCAATTGCTGATCCTCCTCTGCTCACTGCCCCCGCCCCCACCTCTCTCTCTGTCTCCTCAAAAATACATAAGTAAACATTTAAGGTGTACAAAGATGATGTTGTGATATATGTATACATTGTGAAATAATTATTATAATCAAGTTACTTCACATAACCATCTCCTCACTCAGTTACCTTCTGTGTAGATAGGTGGTAAGAACACTGAGATCTATTCTTTTAGCAAACTTCAAGTATACAACACATTATTATTAACTATAGTCACTATGTTGTGCATTCGGTCTCCAGAAGGTATTCATCTTCTGACTGAAAGTTTATACAATTCGACCAACATCTCCTCTTTCCCTCACCCCTCAGCGTCTCTGGGCCAGTATTTTTTTAAAGTTCCCCAAGCGATTGTTCAGGTTGAGAGCTACCAAATTAGACCAATATTTATAGATGAACTGATTTAAGAGAACTATGTCAGAACTAGAGAGGGACATAAAATCAAAATAAATAAGTCTGGGAGACAGGAGCAGAAAGACTAAAGACATAAAAACACTTATATCTGGTCTGGTCTGATGGACAAAAGATGGAGGAGAGAGACAAAGTCCTAATGCTCAGTGCAAGGTGAACACATTGTATATTCTCATTAGCAGAATGCTTTCTCGGGTGACATGCCCGTACCCAGAGCCACGCTTCCAGTCCATGTGATTTAGAAAACAAAGAACAGAGATGTTCTCTCAGATGCAGGGTGTGCTTGGTGCAAAGTGAGCACAAAGGAGGCCCGAGGAAAAGACTGTTCTCTGTCCTTGCTTTATACTCCACAGATTAACTTAAAACACTTTTTAGAAATGCCCTCAACTCCTGGGGGACTCATTTAGCAGCATAGAGCCTCCTCTAATGAACTATGAATTGTACTGATATACTAATCTGCAGGCAAGGAAAATACTCTTTGCAGCCTGAGTTTCCACAGGAGTTGGGACAATTCCTGCATGATTTGATGGATTGGCAATACAGTGATGGTGGTTGTGGTGATGATGATGATGACGACGACGACGATGATGATGATGATAGTGATGATCAACTACAATATCTACCATTTTTGAGCACCTCTTCCATGCCATAACTATGTAGTATACCTTAGCTGGACCCTTGCCCCTGTCCTCCTTTCCTTATTCACTGCCTTATGAACTTCCCCATCTTGCAAATGATGAAGGTGAGTCGCAAAGAGGCTGAACATCATGGCTGGTGTCACAAGACTGACAAACACCAGACCCAGATAGGATCCAGACATGCCTCGCTCAAACTCCTCATGTTTATGCATACAGAAGTACAGCATAAAATGGCAGTTTTCTCCCTGCCTCTTGGAGGAGAAAATAATTAATAATAATAGTTACTTTCCTGAGCAATTATTTAAACCTGGCACTGTGTTAAGCCGTTTAGACATACTCTCTCATGTAATGCTCACAAAATCTTGAGAAGCGAATATTTTATCCACAATTTACTCATGAATCATCACAGTCTCAAAGAGCGGATGGTCACTGACCTGTCCAGCTCTGAAGCCCACTGCTCTTCACTGCATCCCCTGGTGAACATAAGCAGGTTTAGGGACCTTTGCTTTGCCACTCTCAAGACTGGCTCTCCTCAGCATTGCCCTCACCCACCAGAGAGGGAGTGGATTCTGTCCTGCAACTGGAAATGTGCATGGAAAATCTCAGGTTCTGGAAGAAAGGAGAAGCCCCTGGCTCTTACAATCTTCCCAATCAAGGTGGTCCTGGGACCCTGGACTGAGGTGTTCCCAAGACACTGATAACAGGCTGTACGACAGTGGTGTGTTCAGAGCAGGACTTGGACCATCAAGCAGATTGAGGCTCGAGTACTGGCTGTGTTGTGTGCACTGAGTGAGTCATGGTGCCTCTGGGCCTCAGTTTCCTCATCTGTAAACCACTGATTAAAACAACAACTTTTAATAGTATTAAAAGTATTATAAGAAATAATGTGTGCAAAGCCATACCTTAGCCTAGTGCCTGATTGCTTGATAAATGGAAACTATTATCACACTTAATGGCTAAGGGAACTGGGGCACTGTTCCCATCTTTTACCCCTATTTTCAAAAGTGGGTAAATCTCCACCACAGTTTTCCCATCATAATGGTCAATGCCTCTGGGGATGTGTCAAGTAAGAAATTGCTGCAGTTGAGGTTAAGGAGGTTGTTTCCTGCTTTCTCCTCTAGGGTTTTGATGGTTTCCTGTCTCACATTCAGGTCCTTTATCCATTTTGAGTTTATTTTTGTGTATGGTGTAAGAAAGTGATCTAGTTTCATTCTTTTGCACATTGATGTCCAGTTCTCCCCGTTAAAGAGGCTGTCATTTTTCTATTGGATACTCTTTCCCGCTTTGTCAAAGATTAGTTGGCCATACGTTTGTGAGTCCAATTCTGAGTTTGCTATTCTATTCCATTGGTCTATGTGTCTGTTTTTGTGTCAAATACCATACTGTCTTGATGATTACAGTTTTGTAGTAGAGGTTAAAGCCTGGGATTGTGATGCCTCCCGAAAGGCAAGGGAATCAAGAGCAAAAATGAACTACTGGGACCTTATAAAGATAAAAAGCTCCTGCACGGCAAAGGAAACAATCAATAAAACTAATAGGCAATCAACAGAATGGGAAAAGATAGTTGCAAATGACATATCAGATAAAGGGCTAGTATCCAAAATCTATAAGGAACTCACCAAACTCCATGCCTGAAAAACAAATAATCCAGTGAAGAAATGTGCAGAAAACATGAACAGACACTTCTCCAAAGAGGATATCCAGATGGCCAACAGACACATGAAATAATACTCAGTCTCCCTCATCATCAGGGAAATGCAAATCAAAACCATCCTGAGATACCACCTCATGCCGGTCAGAGTGGCTAAAATGAACAAATCAAGAGACTATAGATGCTGGTGAGGAGGTGGATAAATGGGCACCCTCCTACACTGTTGGTGGGAATGCAAACTGGTGCAGCCCCTCTGGAAAACAGTGTGGAGGTTCCTCAAAAACTTAACAATAGAACTCCCCTATGACCCAGCAATAGCACTGCTAGGAATTTACCCAGGGGATACAGAAGTGCTGATGGATAGGGGCACATGTACCCCAATGTTCATAGCAGCACTTTCAACAATAGCCAAATCATGGAAAGAGCCTAAATGTCCATCAACTGATGAATGGCTCATGAAGATACGGTTTATCTCTACAATGGAATGCTACATGGCAATGAGAAAAAATGAAATCTGGTCATTTGTAGCAACGTGGATGGAACTTGAGGGTGTTATGCTGAGAGAAATAAGTCAGGCAAAGAAGGACAGATACCATATGTTTTCACTTATAAGTGGATCAAGAGAAGCTTAACAGAGGACTATGGGGGAGGAGATAGGGAAAAATAGTTGAGGAGAGGGAGGGAGGCAAACCATGAGAGACTCTTGAATGCTGAGAACGATCTGAGGGCCGATGGGGGTAAGGGCAAGGGGAAGGGGGGGAGATGGGCATGGAGGAGGGCACTTGTTGGGATGAGCACTGGGTGTTATATGGAAACCAACTTGAAAACAAACTATTTAAGAAAAAAAATAATGGTCAATCCCATCCCCCTGAGAAAACCCAGCTGCAACTGGACTTGAGAAGATGCTGAGGCACACGTGTAGGGATGGAGATAGCTAAGATAAGAGGCCCTCCGTGCTTGATGAATGTCTCACTTCACACGCCCTTATACATGGTCCAGGTAAACCAGCCTGGAGGAGGTCAGTGTCCATGTGGGCAGGGCCCCTATAGAACAGATTTTGCTATTCCTTCCAGCTGCCAGCACAGGCACACACACACAACAGGCACACACACACACAAGCATATGTATACCATGCACGTGAAATACATATATGTATGCATGCACACTAAACGTGCACACAGAAACACATGCATAAACATGCACACATGGGGACACAGAGCCCAATACCATGCAGCCCAGAGCAGTCAGGATTTCTGTGGAAAGAATCATATTTATCAGGCACTGGAGCTTCCCTGGGGTTACAGAGGTGGGCGGTCCTCAGGCATTTGCAGCCCCTTCAGTGGCTGTAGAAATCTGCTTTCTCCTCAGCCTTCTTTCTGCCAGTCACCTTCTGTCAAGGAGTGATTATGCTCCTTTCTGTCAGGAACACTGAGTGATTGTGGCAAGAAAATTGCCTTCAGTGATAGGAATTAAAAAAACGTTTTTCCTGAAAATAGTGCTCAAATTAATTAACTTGGAGGAAAGGATTGCTTTTTTTTTTTTTGGGGGGGGGGGGGGAGGTCTGTATTTAATTTATTTTTTCCCAAAGAGTTTGTGTTGTGTGATAAACGATGAGGAGACTGTTACCTCCTTGGACATCACCTAAAATCAGGGAGGCCTTGCCCAAGCCAGTCCTAGGAGACACCAGGGAGATCTGGAGCTGCAAGCTCTGGAGAGGGCAGAGGAGGCACTTGCTCAGTTCTGGTTCTATAGAAGAAGGCCTCTCACACAGGTGAAGCAGGATGTGTTTGAAAGTGGTAGTAGGTGCCGATGAAGAAACATCCACAAGAGGTACCTGAAATAGTGGAAGTAGTAGAACACGCACAAGAGTAGGTGTGTGACAGCCTGGATTCTAGCACTCTCTGGCACTAACCGGATAATCTCATTTGATTTCTCTAAGCTGTCGTTCCTCCGTTTACACAATGAGATAATGATTTAGATTGGTTCGGCAATTCAGGCCGTCATGAGGATCAGGTGAGGTCTATCTGTGGCTGCATTTTGTGTTCAGCTCCAGGATTGCTGGACAGCACCAAGCAGAAGTGTGGTTGAGGCAACCATGGGAGCGCAGGCCACAGGGTAGAGAACACAGGCTTTGCTGACAGAATGATCTGAAATCAAAACTAGTCCTATATCACTAGCTGCGTGATTATGGGTAAGTAATTTAATCTCTCTGAGCTTTTATTTCTTCACTGTAAAATGGGTAAAAAATAAACATAAAAATCATAGCATCATTATGAAAAAATATCAATGAAAAGACTCAACCTATAACTTATGGAAAAATGTTAGTTCCTTCCTATACCATAATATCTTGCAATACAACTATAAGGCGCTCAAAAATGCAGGTATATAATATATATTTGAATAGACACAAAAATTAGATATTATACGTGCATTTATTCTTAATAACTATTCTTTTTTTCTCATGCGTATTTTCAATCCCAGTCAGACCAGAAGGAAAGCCATTAAAATGTCATGTGAAACAATTGCCAGTTTCTGCAGAACTTTCTGGATTAGGGTGCCCCAAATCAACTCTGTGATCCACATCGGCTTTTCAACCTTTTTTGAGAGCTACCTTTTCTGGGTCTCATCCCCAGGATATATTCAAGAAATGCAAAGGCATTTCTTATTCATCTCAACCAGGATTTCTTAACCCAGTATGCATGGATGGACTTTTCAGGGTCCACAATCCTTTGAAATTTAAAATATTGCATTCAGTTTATGTTAAGTTTTCTTGGGAATTACATTCATAGCTTTCATGGGGGCAGGGGTGGGGGTGATTTGTGAATCTCCACAAAAAATGAAGATAAATTGGCTTAGCCCAAATAGAATATTGATGGCACACCAATTTAAAATATGTAAAATTCCCAAGCTGATTATTACATAAAGAATTTTTCAATACTCCTTTTATAAATTTTAAAAAGCTGATTTGAAGAACCCCCTTCAGAAATCGCTTTTTTCAAGTAGAAATCTACTCCACATACTTACATGCAGATTTCTTACACACACACACACTCATCCCAGTCTTAATGCTCCCTATGGCAGCTGCATACTACAGAGATCTGGAGAACTGAAGACTGCAGCATCCTGTCTCCCAGGATCATGTGGGTCTTTCAAAGCATCTTGCCAGCCTTAGCTCTGCTCTAGGCTGGCTGTTCATGGTTTGCAGGGGAGCAAAGAGAAGGAAGATATCTTGCCCTGAGACATGCAGCAAGGATGATTCCACTAATCCCTGACTAGCAGATCATAATTAAGAGAGGAAGGCATGAAGTAGGATTTATACAATCAGAGTGACTGCTGTAGAGTTTTAAAGCAGAAGAAGGCAACTCTTCCACGGGGAGCTTTGGGTTTACACCCAACCCTCTGGAATGCGGTCCTGAGATCCTGGCTATGGTCAGAAGCAATACGGCAGGCATCTAAACACCATTCTGATCAAAGGCAAGAGTGAGGTATGATGTCTTTCCTACTTTCAAAGAACTGTAGAAGACGACCATGCTATGAAATGTACTTAGCATCATTTCCATATGGGCTATAGGACATTCTTGGTTGGCTATAACCCTAGACTTCCATTCAACTATTACTATTACTGCTACTAATATATTTATCACCTTATTTTCATGACTCATTTGTGTGTTTATGCAGTAGTCAAACAGTCTGTATAGGAGACCTAGGGAAGCAATTGTAAAAGTGAGTACCCAAGCATATTGTGACGTGGATAAATTACCCCAGGTTCAAAACTTGGAGGAGTAATTAAAGACAGGTGAAGAACTGCTGATGCAGACCTGGGCTTCTCTTTCCTTGCCTCCCACTCAGTGCCTGGTAGTGAACTTTACATACAGAGAGTACTCAAATTCTTGTATAAATATTAGGGAGTACTCACAGGTTTTTTTTTTCCTCACCCTCATCTCAAGAATAGCAACAATGTAAGCAGTATTTCTCTGAGTGTAGTCCATGAGTGATCTGCTTCAGAATCACCCAAAGACCTTCTTTAAAATGCAGCTTTTTGGACCCTGTCCCGGACACACTGAATCAAAATCTCTGGAGATGAGGTCCAAGAATCTGCATTGTAACAAGCCCACCAAGTGAGGCTTGTGTGCTTTGAAGTTTGAGAACCGCTGGTTTAGACAAATTATTATTTGTTCAGTAGTGACCTTTAAGTCTTCTCTGAGAGCCCTTAATAAATCAATTAAAACACGCACTGAGGCATCTCCAAAGTATAGCACTCTGCAAAGCCTTTCTTCGGACTGATTGAGAACTGAGTATCCGGAGATTTAGACAAATCAACTTGGAGGTTAGGTTTACTTTTAACCACTTCATGAACACTGCAAGTAAGAGACAATGGGCCCAGAATGTTCTTCTCATATTCCATAATTCATCTCCTTGTCTGATGGGGCACATGGGCCCAGAGACCCCTACTTAGCACCAACAGTGAAAACAACTCTACTAGTGACTGCCATTTTCTTGATAAAACCATTACTATGGGAGGGATTGACTGACACTGATAAATGGAAAGAGATGAAATTGATGGGGAAAAAAAGAGGAGGAATGGGAAAGAAAGAATCAGAGAGAGAAAAGGACATAGAAAAAAGGGGGCAGGAGAAGGGGAGGGAAGAGAGAAGAGCCGAGGATTCTCTAGTGAGAATAAACCCCTGTTGTCTTGAAAGCATTCTGCATCAGCAAATCCTTTAATGGAGTGCGGATTGAAGGACTGGCCCAGAGGAACTAAAGGGAGAAATAAAGAAAGGCGACAAACAGAAGAAAGAGCAAAGAGAAATAAGGATTGGCAAGAGTAAAAAGAATGTGAGGTACAAAGATTCCAGAGAAGTGAGGGTTTTTTCATACTTTGCAAACACTTCATTTTACTACACTTAATTAATCATAACACAGGCACATAAATGTTTAAAGGGTGAAATAAAATGTACAGAAATATAGTCATACTCAACAAAAATGAGAACACATAAATTTAACATAAGGTTGTCATGCCAGTGCTCTCCCAGTGGCATAGGATTACAGCACCCATTCCAGCTCTTTCCAGCCATGAGTGGGCCTACAGTAATGAAGCTCTCTGTTAGCTCTGGCTAAAATCAACGCATGAAATGCAGAAGGAGGAAAAAATGCTCCAAAGAGAGAGAGGAAAAGGCAAGAAAAAGAGCAAGTATGACAACTATTGAAGTAACTTCATTCTCTCCTGCCAGGGCTGTTCGGATCAGGAAGTCCTCTGACTTGTCTAACTCAAATCTCTCCTGTAATTTCAGCCAATTTCACATTCTTCTGGACCAGCCCCGTAAGAAATTGTGACAATTTACTCATTCAAAATGCTACAACATAAAAGAAAGAAATTTAAATGGCGTCCACCAAGGCTCTATTTCTTGGATCTGGAGTAGAGCAGGGCCCGACAGGAACAGACACAAGCAGGAGAGACACTCAAGGATGAAGAAATCTCTCCCCTTTGCCAACTATAAAAACCATCCCCTGCTACAGTGATGATTTATCATTCTACGTGCATTCAGGCCTGTTGGGGGAGAGGGTCAGACTGACACAGTGGTCTACTGGGAGCAGCTGGAGAGTTCTTCCAGTTCAATTGTTCCCAGCTGTCCCCTTTGAGGGTCTGTCTTCAGCCTGGTAACTGAGGATGTGAGGGCCTGAGGAGTGGGCAACCAGCTTCCCCTGCACGGTGGTCTCTGTGGTGCTGAAGTTCTCTGCCTCACTGTGGCTGAACTCACTTGTTCCCCAAGACCTGATCCCCGCCACGGTGTCTCCATCCATGGCAGGGCCTGCTAATGCCTTTCTGACCACTCCATGCTGACTGCCCGGGTAGACTTCTATTACCTGTTTGCATCTTCCTAGCCATTCCTTCCCCCACTTCCTGCTCTGCTACACACTGGCTCTCTCTTACTAGATTGGCAAGGTGGGTAGTTCTTCACCTCTCTCAAGTCCTAAGGAGACTCTATGTGTTCCAATCCCACCCCTTCATGCAGCTAAGTCTGGAAACTTGATACCCTTCCAGTCTGACTGCTATTGGGGCCGGCCTCTCCATGGGCTGAGTCCTACTTGGCTCACCAAAGCAGACAGGGAAGATGCTTGGGCACCTATTGTGTCTTTAAGGGATTGCAGAAGCATGCAGTTCAGACCCATGCTGTGCCCATGACTGGATGTGACTGTTTTCAGTCTTCCCCGGAGAAGCACTGCTTCTCTACCATTGAAACTTATCCTTATCCCTGGAAGAAACCAGGCCAACCCCTAGGTTCACCAAAGGTTTAAAATTCTTGACAGGTTATAGAGCATAGTGGTCAAGATATAGGATTTAATGTCACATGTCTGAGTTGAATATTGAATTTATAACCGATTCCCTATGGAGCCTCAAGCAAGTTACTCAGCTCCCTATAAAATGGGGTTACAATCTCACTGCTTGGTGTAAAGATTCAATATGATTATGTGGGATTTTTATCCATAGTGTCTGGTACAGAGATCCTGATGAAGGAAAGCTGATGAATAGTTTCTGCTTTACTTAAGTTCCCAGGGCTCCATAATTGTTCTTTGGGAGCTTTATCATTGTTCCAGAGACAGACTTCAGCTAATACCAAGCTAGGGAGACCTCTTATTTTATTAAGACTTCCAGCAAATCTCTGTGATTCACCAGTGCCAGATTCAGCCATGCTCTCTGAACCTGTTGGCCCTTACCATGGTCCTCTAGCTACGTAGATAATTCCTACAAGAGAGAAATCCTCATCCTTCTGTGTAGCTCCCCAGTTCCCAAGTTCCCTGACCTTACTCTTGATCTTCTAGTACTCTAGGAGAACATCCCAAATATTTTATCCATGTCCTAAATTCAGGTTCAGTAGGTTACCTAATGTGTTCTGGTTTTATCTGTGCCATTCCTGAGAATTTCTAGTATTGCAATCACATTTGTTGTCCTTGATAACCTCCCAAACTAACAAAAATGTTATTATTATTTTAACCCAGAGAAGTTCCAGGAAGCCCACATGCAGCCTAATGCCACCTGACCTATGGGGAAGAACCTACGGCTTCCTTGATAAAGACCTGCTTGTTCTTTTGCCTTTCTGTTGGTAGGTAAGGGTTCACAGGCCTTGTGATTGGGCTACAATTATCCAGAAGAGGTCAAGATTAATACCTGAGGGAATAGAGTTACCTTTTACTAACCAAGGACCATGCCCTCTGCCTTCTGAGAGGCTATGGCCTCTGAGCTACTCCCAACTGCCCATAATTGCAATGCTGAGTGACAGATTTTAATTTGTAAACCCAATTCTGAAAGATTCTAAAGTCACTTCCAAGTTAATCAGCAGAGTATAGCAATCAATTAATTGTGTCTATTTTGGTGACTTGTGGGAGAAGGGCATTTTTTTTTTTTTATCAGTAGCCCTTAGGGTCCAGGAAATCAGGCACTAACATCTGAAATCTGAGATCATGCTGATATCCTCAAAAATGTGGCAGCTCATACAATTAGCCAGGACCTGGTAAGCTGATTGAAAAATGGCCCTAATTGTTTCTTCTTCCTTTTTTTAATCAAATAGAATCTATCCACTCCTAGAATCTGTTCTGACCTTGTGACTTGAAAGAATGCAGTCAAAATGACTGTGTGCATGTTCTGAGCCTAGGCCTGGAGAGCCCCTGCATTGGCCTGTGTGCTTTCTTAGAACCTGTGTCTGTCACAAGAACAAGCCCAAGCTGGTCTGCTGGAGACTGAGACCATGAGGACCAGAACCAGCCACCTGAGGCCATCTAGGACCAGCCATTTCCCAACTGAACATCCAGCTGACTGTAGACACTGATGAGTCTAGCTCAGAAGAGCAGCCAGTGAGCTAGAATGTTCATTGGTTTATGCCACTGGTCCTGTGTGTGTTTGATTTTCTTACACAGCATTATTCTGGTAATAGATAATGGATTTAAAAGATAGCAACAAATTACATCCTGATGAGACTAGCCATTACTACTGACCATGAATTTGGGATATTTTTTAAGTTACTCTTCCCATATATAGGTGATTCAATGCTTCCCTACCTGTGGTGAAGGACCAGCTATTTATTTTCATAGTTTTGTTATTTTTCTCTTTATATGAAATAATTATAGGTTCATACGATACAAAAAATAAAGGCTTCTGGGTGGTTCAGTTGGTTACCTGTCTCTCAATTTCAGCTCAAGTCATGATCTCACAGTGAGTTCAAGCCCCACATGAGGCTCTGTGCTGACAACACAGAGCCCACTTGGGATTCTCTCTCTCTTCTCTCTCTGTACCTCCCCTGCTCACACACTCTCTCTCAAAATAAATAAATAAACTCTTTTTTTAAAAAAGAACTTACAAAAAATAGAATAGTATACAGAGAGCGAGGTGTTCAGAGTTTTACCCCCAATCCATCGTAGATTAAGTGTTTTTATAAAATACAACAGAAATGAGTTAGCGGGGAAATGAAAAAAATTATAAAGTTCAAGCCCAAATTGTTTACTTGATTTAATAGAGCAGACATAAAGTTGTAGAAACTTTTATGAACATATCTAAATGCTTATTGTCAGTTTGTATATGCATCTAATCATAGACTAGTGACAAATGCTTTGAGGCTTGGCACTGATCCATAGACCACACCTAAATAGCATTACTTCAAACTCTTCTGGAGTCTTCTGAGACAAGAAATAGAAAGTAGGCTTGAGAATAGCAGAGATAATTTTGGTCTCAAATGATCTTAGCACAGAGAAGGTCTCCTGAAGAGGATATTTTAAAAATATCTTTTACCCTAAGTGCCATAAAAGAGTGTTTTTGTGGTTATCTAACACTGGATGATGGGAATAAAAATTATAAAGCATGTTTCAGCCTCTATACAGGAATTTTCCTCCACTGACTTTCTTGTTTATCCCTACCACTAAAGCAAATAAGAAAAACAAAATAAGCAAAAACAAGGCCGTATCAGTGTTGAAGTGCAGGCATTCAATATGTGTGATTCTAAACATTGAAACCCAAAAAGAATTACTGGCTAATATGCCCCTGGTATAAGATTGGGGGTTTTTATTTGTTTTTTTTTGTTTTGTTTTGTTTGTTTGTTTGTTTTGGTGATTTTTGTTGTTGTTATTTCTTAAACTTGTTTCTCTAAGTAAGAGAGACATGTTGAGCCAACAAGATTCTAGCATTCCCCATCCACCGTTAAGGAAGTAAGTTCTGAGGGACAAGTATCCCTGCCTCTGAGATAGCTCAGGATGGGATCTAGAGAAAAGCTAGTTTTGTTCAAAAAGGCAGAAGTGGGAAAGGAATTACAAAAGATCTGGCCACAGACCAGGGCTGCTGAGGTTGGTATAATATCCAGATTCATTACAATGATATCTGATATTTACATCTACTCCTCTGGGATCTCTCCATGACAGGAAAGGTGGGACAATGTTCCAGAGGAATTATGAATTCTATGAGCATCATAAGTCACGCACCCCTAAGGGAGCAGTTTTTCAGACATTTGGCATAATGACAGTGGGGGAGCAGGTAATTTGTGCCACTTTTCTCTTCTCCTCTTTGTTCACTTGCTTAATAAATGGGTGTCTGTCCCCAAGTGTTACAAAAGAGTATTTAATTTGGTTGGAGCATACAGAAGGACCAGAGAATGGCAGAGACCATCAGTAAATTATTGACATTTTAGATCACTTTCACCCTTCTGCTACAACTTTCTATATCCATTCCTATCTCTTTCCAGTCCCTTCTCCTTCACATAGACAAATCTGATCATGTCATGATCATGTTTTAAAAGAATTCAGTGATTTCCCATTGATCTTAGAATAAAGTTGGGGCACCTGGGTGGCTCAATCGGTTAAGCGTCCGACTTCAGCTCAGGTCATGATCTCACGGTTTGTGAATTTGAGCCCCGTGTCAGGCTCTGTGCTGACAGCTAGCTCAGAGCATGAAAACTGGTTTGAATTCTGTGTCTCCCTGTCTCTCTGACCCTCCCCTGCTCACGCTGTCTCTCTCTCTCTCAGAAATAAATAAAACATTAAAAATTAAAAAAAAATAAATAAAGTTCTAAGTCTTCAGCATGGTCCTTATGGTCCAGCTTGATTAAACCTGTAATCAGCACCTCATACAATTCCTTCCCTCTCATTTTGGCCCCTCCACACTGGCCTTTTCTACTTCCTCTAACTTGCCAAGCTTCTTCCCACTTCTCCATCTCTGTATCCACCCCACCCTTGGCTCTTGTCTCCTAACTTCTCATCTTTCATTCCTCAGCCTTCAACTTGTAAATTAAATCCTTAACATTAGTTCTGAGCACTTTAGATTTATTCTCCCCCACAGACATAATCACAACTGTATGCACATAATTATGTGTGTGTGTATGGTTTCTCTTTAACATTTGTTCTCCATCATGAGATTGGGAGTTCCATTCACCAAGGTAAGGATGAAGTGTTCTTTGAGCACCTCTGCGTCTTCATCAGCTCACAATATCACTGGTTCATTCAATACATTTCTTGGATGAATGCAAAGCCACATCAGTACCAGTTCTACTACCAGACCTGAAAGTTTACAGCCAACACATTGCCCAATTCTGCATTTTAATGCCAAAGGAAAGTAGCACAAGACTATTTTGTTCTAAATTTGAACTCAAATTAACTCAAAGCAGGAGCACATACTTTTATTCCAAGATAAGAAAAAAATTACAAATAAAAAACAAGTTTTCTTGGAAAGCACAGCTAGAAAAAAGCACTCTTTAAAATTGAACAGATAGGGGCGCCTGGGTGGCTTAGTTGGTTAAGCTTCCGACTTTCGCTTAGGTCACGATCTCACGGTTCGTGGGTTCGAGCCCCGCGTCGGGCTCTGTGCTGACTGCCAGCTCAGAGCCTGGAGCCTGTTTCAGTCTGTGACTCCCTCTCTCTGACCCTCCCCTACTCATGCTGTCTCTCTCCTAGAAATAAATAAAACATTTTAAAAAAATAAATAAAAAATAAAATTGAACAGATAAAGTTGAACTCTATTGATTGTTGATAGACTCCTATCTGTTGGGAATGGTAATGATAATCCATCATGGTTGGATCCCTCTAATTCCTGTTCTGAATCAGGGCTATCTCCCTGTGACTGTGGCCTTCCCTAAACTAATTGAAATTATGGCTAATGGGTGCCAATGTGACCTCTAGCAGCAGTATCTTTTGAAATACAGATAGCCTCTAACTCTGGTTGAACAGGAAAGCATAGGAGTATATATGTGCCAGCCCAAATTATCCTTTTTAGGATTACACTTAAATAAAGTCCATACAACAATTCTTCTATATTTAATACTAAGTGTTACTTAATTTATAGATAGTCCAAGATATTTCCAAAAGGAATAGTAATAATCTTTTTCACCCTAGTCTATCTAAAATTAGCTACTAATTACATAGGTCCCTCAATATTTCTCCAGATCAACTTGGAAATCATATTTCTAGGTTGTACACCCTGCCATTATTTTGGCTTTTCTTTTCTTTTCTTTTTTTTTAATATTTTTTATTTATTTCTAGGAGAGAGAGAGACAGCGTGAGCAGGGGAGGGTCAGAGAGAGAGGGAGACACAGACTCTGAAATAGGCTCCAGGCTCTGAGCTGGCAGTCAGCGCAGAGCCCGACGTGGGGCTCGAACCCACGAATTGCGAGATCATGACCTAAGTGAAAGTCGGACGCTTAACCGACTAAGCCACCCAGGCGTCCCTATTTTGGCTTTTCTGTCTGATAACTCTGGCCTTGACCTTTTAATAAAACTGTTTGTCAATACAGTGCTTATCTATAAAACTTCTGAAGTATGCCTCATTGAGAAACCCTAATATGACTGTTTACCCAGTGTGTGACTCCTTTTAGAGCCAGCCCAAGAAGTACGCTGATTGCTTGTTCAAAAGAAGACCTTCTAAAATGTCTTTGATGTGTTGCCCTCTCCTTCACTATCAATCAAGCCCATGAGTATTAACATCACATCTTGACATTTCTCAGTCCTTTCTGCTTTCTAACTTCGAGGAACTAAAGACAAAGTTGGACAGATATTTTTTCTTTCATCTACAACTTGATTGGTTGCTCATATCTTTGTCAATGGAGGAATCCCTGTAGTCATGCTTAAGACTTTAATTAGAATCCCTGCATATACATACAGCACCCTCACCCAGAAACATATATCCATTGTCCCTGGTAGTTGTAGAACTTCCAGGATATGCACCATAAGTGTTTTAAAACTGGTGTGAATATGGGAAGAAGTGAGTGACTATTGAATTCATACCCTGCTACAGTTATTTTGAGTCTTTAGTAAAAATTATTTCATTCCTCAATATTCCTCCTATGTAGTACAACTGGGCAGTGATATGCAACAGGATGTTTTCTCCAACCCATTTTAATGAATTTTAACAGTCTTTCATTAAAAAAAAAACCTTCAGATTATAACTACTATTTCTGTGTAATCTCATAATGTTAAGTATCATTGAACCTAAAGTAGCATCAGTCCATGAAACAAGTCAAAGATCACTGAACCTACCACCATTCTTTCAGTTATTGTTCATTTATTGATTAGACGTTTTGTCATAGAAAATCACCTTAATATCACGTAAAGTCTACTTGTAAATGTATGACAGGCATCCTTCTGTGACAACCCATCTTTAAATTTTAAATAGCTAAGAAGACTGCTGCTTTGATAGGGTAACAACGACTTGGTTTATGTGACCATAATAACTAGAAAACACACAAAAATATATGAATCTAACTGTTTTTAATGTTGGACAACAGACTGGAGGAAATATCAATTTCTTAAGGAAGTGAAAAAAATTAAGTGAGCTCAATGCTTGCCCCAGATTTCTACCTAGGGGTAACTATGCTTTCAGAAAGGGGAGCCCTAACAATCTGCATCAGTCTTGGTGATTTAAGGAGGTGGAGAATGGAGTTCAAGAAATTGGTGGCATCTGGGAGCTGAAGGACAGAGTTCCTTAAAGGAGGGAGCTATATAGAAAAAAAATCTTTATAAATCCCCTGAGTCTTTATTGAATAGTAGGCTGTGCAAATGAGACTGTAAGCCCTGCAAAGCCTGAAATATTTATTATTCAGCTGTTTATAGTAAAAGCTTTCTAATTTTTGCCCTAGAAGTGAAAATAAAATATTTAACATGAAACTTTCACTGTATGAAATTAACAACAGAATAGATGCTACAGAAGAAAATATTAGTAATTGTGAAAATAGTAATAGAAGCTATCTAAAATGAAGCCAACAGAGAAAAAATTATCGAATATAAATGAAGAGAGCCTCAGTAACTGGAGACAATATCAAGTAGTCTAACATATATATGCTAATATATCTAACATATGCTAATAAGAATAGCAGAAAGAGAAGAAAAGGAGATTGAGATGTAACAATATTTGAAAAATATAATGGTTGAGGTTTTTCCAAATTTGATAAAACCTATAAACTCAAATAAAATATGGTTAATGAATTCCATGTAGGGGTTAACGAAAGAAAACCTCACTAAGGTACATCTTAATCACATCGCTTAAACCTAGTGATAAAGACAAAATATGAAGACTGTTGGAGACAAAAAGTCACCTTACATACAGATAAAGATAAAATGAGAGAAGAAAAATATGCATTCCTTCAATCAATGGAACAAGATCATTAAATAACTGAAAGAAAAAAACCCTGTCAACTTAGTATTTTATATTCAGTGAAAATAGTCTTTAAAAATGAAGACAAAATAAAACCTTAGTTTAGACAAACAAAAGCTAAACAATTTATCACCAGTAAGTCAGTTCTACAAGAATTGTTGCAAAAAAGTTATTTGGGCAGAGAGAAAATGATAACAGATGGAAGCATGGATCTACACAAAGAAATAAGAGCACTTTAAAATGTCAGTATTTCCCTTTTTCCTCATCTTTTAATTTCCTTACAAGACAAATGAATGTTTAAGGCAAAACAAATAGCAATGTATCATGGGATATTATAATATGTGTAGGAGTAAAGTATATGATTATAATAGCACAAAGGAGAGTCAGAAAAATGGAAATATTCTCTTGCCAGTATCTTACATTATACAAGAAATGATATAATATTATTTCAAGGAAGTCTATGATAAGCTTAATGCATATATAAACCTTAGAACAATGACAAAAGAAAGAAAACAAAAGATAGAGCTAATAAGGTAATAGTTGATATAAAATGGAAAGATAGAGAATCGTTAATTACTCCAAAAGGCAGCAGAAATGATGAAATAAGAACAAAGAGCACATGTTACAAATAAAAAGCACATAGCAAGATGGCAAACTTGAATCCAACCATATCAATAATTATATTAAGGGTAAATGGTCTAATAAAAGGCAAAACATGTCAGACTGAATACAGAAGCAAGATACAAGTACGTATTGACTACAAGAAACCTTGAAATATAAATGCACAAATACGTTTTAAATATATATATGTATGTGTGTATATATACATATATATATAACATGTGTATATGTATCTATATATGTGTGTGTATTAATATATACATAACATGATAGATTATCATTGACAGTAATAAATCTGGAGAGGCTATATTAGTATCAAAGTATACTTCAAAAAAAGCGATAGTACCAGGAATAAAGAGGAGCATTTCAAAATCAAGGGCTAAGGAATTACAAATTTTCCAATCAAGCCCAATTAACGTGAAATGCCTTATAGATTCCCACTCTCAAGGGTCCCAACTGATTAAACACTATTTAAGCTAGTTTGGACTCAAATTTAAAGAACTAGAAACTACACTGCATACTCTTTGTCTGTTCCAATTCCGACTTCTAATATGCTCACCTATGTTTGACCCTCTTTATCTAAGTCTGGGATGACTACCTTTACCAACCTTAAGTTTCATTTTCCCCTTCTCTTTTTTTATTCCAAATCCTATTTCAGTCCAAGCAGTAGACTAATATCTTAATTCAAGTTCCATGTTGTCTTGCATTTCTTCTATATTTGCACCTGTGGAAGAGTCTGCAAATTGTCCACCGATATAATTTGACTAGGCTTCTTCCTTTAATAACATAGCTCCTGTCTTTTATCTGGGAATATTGGTTTCCAACTGAAGGTTGGTTTCCCAGCCTCACTGGGCTATGTGGTCATGTGACTAAGGTCTGCCACTTCCTGGTTGTGCTTTAAAAGAAATGATGAGTGAGCTCCATGCTTTTGTACACCTTCTACTGGCAGAGAATTACTTTTGATAAAGGGCCTGAGATTTTCTTTCTTGTTTAAGCACTCTATTGAGTGGGCCTCTTTGTAATAGCAGCTTAGAGTAAATTCTAATATAGCACCTTTTTAATTTTCTTTGTCCGAGACAACTGGTAACTTTGCATAGCAAGTCAAATTTCTCATGCAATCCTTGTGTTATCCCTATTTAAAGAAAACAATCAGAACATTGCTATCACTTTTTAACTGAGGACAAGGGCTCTGAAATGAGAATCCTTCCTTTACCTCTCTATTTTAATGCTTGCTAACTTTATCCATGGTAGAATCAACTTATTTCCTAAAAACACAGCAGTTTATTGCTAGTCTTTAAGAAAGTGAAGAACTTCTAGACATAGGTATTAAATGTAGTTTTGCAGTAAAATGAAACAAAGAACATACATAGACTCAAGTGTTAATTTGTGTGGCATGGAATGAACCCTTCATTCTTCTACACCTCTGTTGGTTGTCTAATCCATGAAAAGGGAATTAGTAAACCTGCTCTCATAATCCACATGCCTTCCTAATCACCTAATCATTTACTTGGACCCAAACCCAGATTTTTCTGGGCCACAGGCTTTATAGTCTCCCAGGTTCTGTTGAACCTATTTCTAGAAACTTCTTTTCATTCTCAGATTTTTTTTTTCTTTTATGGTCATAATGGAGACACTGCTGCCCTCCAGTCTCTGTATGTTGGTTAGTATTAGAATAATTAAGATATTGGGAAGAATTGGGTTTTGGAACACTCGGCAAAACTAACTCGAGTTCTTGCTATAAAGTTATTTGAATTCTTCCAAACAACCAGTGGTATATGTTGTTGAGCCTCCCAGTTTCTTTGTAAGCTGGGACCTTTCTAACCTCTGAAAAATCTCTCTTCAAGATAATCACTATCTCAGATTAAAACCGAGATCCCCAAGTGGGACTGTTTAGCACCAACAAGTTGCCTTACTTAAGTTAAGCCATCCCTGCTCTGGTGTCTGGATAGAGAATAATAACCAGGATTGTGTGGAGACCCATCACTTTGCTTTCTGTGAAGCTGCTTTATCAGGAACGAGCCCCAGGGTGGCATTACTTAATCAATAGCAGAGATGTAGAAAGAGAGAGAGAGAGAAGGGAGTTCACAATAAACTGATTGCTGCATCTGGTTTCCTATGAGCAGTTGCAAGACTAGAGAAAGTCCTCTAATCTCATCAAGCAACCAGACAGATTGATTTTGAGTTCATTAATAGTTGCCGGGGTGGATAAGAGAGAAAGGGAGGTGGGAAAATGAATGCATCATTGGTATCTACACCTTTAACAGAGATCAAGAAGCTCTTAAAAGCTGCTCATGTCCTCTGAGAATGCCAGTCCAGAATGTCTGGTCACTGGCCTGGAGCCAAGGTCAACATCCAAGGCCTTGGAGGAGGGCAGAGGACCTCAAAATAGAAGCCAAGTGCTTTTAGATTTGTCTACAAAGCATCCAAAACTCTAAAAGAAAAGTCTCAGTTATTTATCCAGATATTTTGTTTATGGAATATCAAATAGCTTTCCATCCAATTTTTTGGCACCATATAGTTTTACAGAGATATTTTAGCAAACTCAAAGTTATCTCCAGCCTCAAATGCCAAAAAAGAAAAACTGGAACTATACCTGAAAAGGACATCAAATAACAATAAATCAATTTGATTTTGGGTGTAGGTTGGTGCTTCTAACTCAATTCAGAATTGGTAGAGGTCAAGCACACCTGTCTAGGTTATCCTGTCCCCTTCTAGGGATATTCTCGTACCTGTTACCAATATGCTAATGGGCTGAAAGGGCTAGTGAGTCACCAAAACAGTGTTTATTTTAATATAGAATACTTGTTGCTTTAAACAGCAAGCATATTCTTTGAAGATTGTATACAAATTGATTCAAAAGTAAAATACATAGAAATAGGCAGGTTAGCTTAGAGGAATAACAGTTTTCTAACCAATATATCAAGTTGTTAACATAAATTTTTATATATTGTGCTCTCTCTAAACCATCATAATATTTTCCTGTTAATGTGAGGTTCAGTTGAAGGCAAGCAAGATAACTTTCAGACAGGCTCAGTTGGAAGTTTACAGCAATCTTTTGCTAGGCAACTCTTCCCACATGCCTTCTTTCTTTCCCCACGGGCTAAGGTAACTTACAAGAGTCCTTCATTTACTATCTATTATGGGCTAGACATTGAACTATTATTAGTGATATAATACACACTCATACAATCATGGTCCTTCATCTCAAATGACTCAGGACTGCTCATGGGTGTTGGGGAAATGTGCTCTGGGAGACCAGGAAGTGTCAATCATTTAGACTTGAAAGGTATGAGCTAATAGAACTCAGATGAGTGGGGCTTGCCTTGGGAAACAAGAATATTATTCCAGCAAGACCAACAACTGAGATGAACCTGAGGGGGAAGACCAGGGTATTTCAGGAACTCCAAGAAACATGTAGGAATTTAGAGAGGAAAGCAGGAGGGTACAGGGCCAGGTATGAGCAGAGGGGAATGCTGCTGCTGAACTCATAAGGAATGCATATGGATTTAGATGAGCCTTAGAGACCAAGAATGGGCCTGAAGATATCCTCACAGCAAACTGACAGACTTGGGTTTAGGAATGATCATGTTGACTGCAGAATATAGAATCTATAGGGGCGGAGGGCTAAGAGACCTGTTAAGGAGATATTGTGGTCATCATAGAAGTGGACAATGATGTGAGTAGGTACATACAGTGCACATCTTTCATTGAACTCCACCCCCACCCCAAAGCCCTGTACTTCCTACAATGTGGTGTCTCAGCCAGGCTTTATCCACCCTAACTTGGCTCAGTGAAGGAACTCTGTCATCAAACCCTTTCATGCTCCCATCATCTAGACTCTGTTAATGAGGCAGCAATTTTGCTTGGTCTCAAAGAGGTAAAGACAGTAATAAGAACTGTGAAAGTAGGGGCGCCTGGGTGGCTCAGTCGGTTAAGTGTCTGACTTCGGCTCAGGTCATGATCTCTCTGTTCATGGGTTAGAGCCCTGCGTCGGGCTCTGTGCTGAAGCCTGCTTCCGATTCTGTCTCTCTCTCTCTCTCTGCCCCTCCCCTGCTCACACTCTGTTTCTCTCTCTCTCAAAAATAAATAAAACAGTTAAAAAATTTTTAAAAAAAAGAACTGTGAAAGTAAACCAGGTGTGTTCTAAATCCTCTGCGAAGTAGACACAATTTTTCCTTATAGAGAGGAAAGTTTGAGATAAATAGCAAAGAATCAGTAAATAATTCAGCCTATGACCTTGATGCTTATTGATTTCTGCAGCTGTTTATCTTTCTCTAGGCTACCCAGGAAAAAAAAAAACAAAGCTCCAAAAAACAATTATCACTTAATTATAAAATTGCTTGTCTTGGGAGAGCCTTCTGGTTGGTTGCTGAACACTCCAAGGGGGCAAGTTAATCTCTATAAACCACCCAGCCTGACTGAAGCTGCTACTTAAAATTCCTAACCACATCCTTCATTATTCTCTGGTATGGATGAAAAATCAAAGGAAGAAAGAAAGAAAGAAACACCCACATTTTCTTCTCATTTTCAGACACTTAGGATGTTTAGCCAATCAGATGACTCAAATGACTATCTATTTCTCACATATGGGACTTGAATACTGATGGATTTTGGCCACAGGGGTGCCAGATGTGATATACACTGATCCATGTTAGTAGCAGTCACGGTGACAATAGTCGCCGAGGTTGTTGTGGTGGTAATCTTCAGATTAGGCTACAAAAGAGAAAGTGAAAAGAACAAGAATTTTATTTTTGTTTTTACACACATAGAGTTTCTTCTTTAACCTTAGTTTGGATATAACGCAGGGCCCTAAAGCCAGTCCTTGTTCCCCCATGTGAAGGGTGGGGATTGGGTTTCTCACCATTAGTGTCACAGCCACTCTGAGCCAGGGGATTATTATGCCAATGGAGTAGGTGCTAAACTCTTAGCCCAGCTTTCCTTTACATTCCTTTATATTTATTTTCTTATCTTGTTGATCATTTAAAGTGTTTGACTAGCAAACAAACAACCCTATTAAAAATGGCCAAAGGGCTTAAAGAAACATTTTTTCAAAGAAGATATACAAATGGTAAATAATCACACGAAAAGATGTTCGACATCACTAATCACTAAGGACATGCAAATTAAAAACCAAATGAGTACAGTTCATACCTGTTAGGATCGCTACTATCAAGGAAGAAAGGAAGGAAGGAAGGAAGGAAGGAAGGAAGGAAGGAAGGAAGGAAGGGTGGGAGGGAGGAAAGAAGAGAGGGAGGGAGAGAGGAAAGAAGGGAGAGAAGCAGCGAGGAAGGAAGGAAGGAAGGGACCCATAAAATGGAGTGTTGGTGAGGATGTAGAGAAATTGGAACATTATGCCCTGTGAGTGGGGATGTAAAATGGTGTGGCCACCATGGAAACCATTATGGCAGTTTCCCCAAAAGTTAAAAAAAAGGTTACCATATTACCATTCAGCCATTACACTTTAGGAAGACAATTGAAAACATAGTCTCAATATTTTGTATATCCACATTCAAAGCAGCATTATTCACAATAGGCAAAAAATGGAAGCAACTCAGGTGCCCAGTAATGGATGAATGAATTTAATAATCGGTACATATAATGGAATATTATGCAGTCTTAAGGAAGAAAGAAATACTAGCACATATTATAGCACGGATGTACGTTGGAGACATTACACTAAGTGAAGAAAGCCTGTCACAGAAATGTAAAGGCTATATGATTCCACTTATCTGAGTACCTAGGATAGTCAGATTCATAGAGACAGACAGTAGAAACATGGTTGTCGGGGCTGGAGGGAGTGGGGGATGGGGAGTTGTTCAATGGGTACGGAGTTTCAATGTTGCAAGGTGAAACAATTTCTGGAGCTTGGTAGTACAACACTGTGCATGTACTTAACATTACTGAATTGTACATTTAAAGTGTTAAGATGTAATGTTATGCATTACCACAATTAAACATTTTTAAAGATCCTTGGGCTGGCTTTGGGAAACAAATCATATTTTGAACCATATTCAGCAGGAGAATAGGCAGAGTTGTGAAGCCCTATCTTGGCTCCTCTTCTAAGAGTTGACATTCTGGAAGACCTCAAACAAAACACCTAACTGCTCAGTTTGCCCACCCCCAAAGTGTGATAGATATTATTCTTATCTCATTGAGGGGTAGGGGTTGGGAGAAGGGGTTTGGAGCAATAAAAATGTCCAATGTGTCGTACAGACCAGACTCCTGTTGCTACTCACACTATTATGGGAAATAGCAAGTCACACACTCCCTTCTGACAAAGAGGAAGTTACAAGGGATATCCGTTTCTGTGGGAAACTTACCTTTCTTTAGCACTTGTTACATTGGCACACATATAACCTCACAACATCATGGGGAGGGCTGTGCCACTCTCCTTATGCAAGCTAAGGTCTAGGTATGGAACTTGAATGCCTGTCTTACAGCTTCAAATCAAGACCACGTGCCACTTTTCTTCATGATTGCTTCCTATGTTTACAACACTTTGACTTATTTTTCCTCTGTAGCCACATTCGACCCATCCTCCAAACCTGATTCAAATCCTTCCTCCACTTCTAACTCCTTCTCCAAGCCTCTCTGTAATATCATTTCTGTTTTTTAAAATGTTTTTATTTATTTCTGAGAGAGAGGGAGACAGACAGCGTGAGCAGGGGAGGGGCAGAGAGAGAGAGAGAGAGAGAGAGAGAGGGAGATACAGAATCTGAAGCAGGCTCCAGGCTCTGAGCTAGCTGTCAGCACAGAGCCTGACACAGGGCTCGAACCCATGAACTGTGAGATCATGACCTGAGCTGAAGTTGGTTGCTTAACCAACTGAGCCACCCAGGCGCCCTTGCAATATCACTTCAACACCCCACTCTGACCATTCCTTCCTCCTATCCCTTAATTTCCTCTGCCCCTACTCCTTGAAAAGTGCTTTGGCTTATGCAGAAAAAAGGATCATCTTACCAATCTAATTTAGGGAAAATTCAACTAAGTAAATCACATGAAATTTTTCCTTCAGGGCTTCTGAAATCCTTTTGTACTTTGATATGTCAACATGCCTGGCCGGGCTCTAGGGGGTGGGATATCATAGGCTGCATTTTTCCAGGAGTTTGCCCATATAGTCAATATTGGAAGGGCATCTACACAACACACATGGATATGCTGTGCTGCACGAGTGAGTTCTGTGTGTTGGTGAATTCCTTCCTCTTATGTGGCCTCACGTCTGACTGCTTTAAGGCTTGCTTTGATGGGAGGATTTCAGTCCCAAAGAACTACTCTAGTTCTACTTTATTCCTATCCACTCAAAGGTGCTCTGCTCTATAGGAGCTCTACTTGTGTCTCCATCGACACACTCGTTCTATCTGATATTCTGGCAAGTTGCTAGAAGAGGAGTATCCTGAGCCTAATTAAACAGAAAACCTCTAAATCAAATGTAGCCCACTGCCCTGCCTACCCACCTGCAGCATGAAGCAGGAGTTGGTAGGTAAAGTGACCATGAGCAAAATGGGGGTCATAATAGAATTTCTCCTCTACATTTAGAATGGAAGCCATTGGAGATGCGTGTGATCCATGCCTGGGAACGATCTGTGGAACTGCACAAGCAGGGAAGCCAAATGTTTATACCTCAGAGCCAGAGCTGACATCCAAGCTCCTAACCTTGGGAGAACCCTTGGGACTTGGACTGGGTACCCATCCCTGCATAGCCTCTCACAGCTGTCAAATGGAAGCCCACTAGATGGCAACCTCATGTCAGCTGTAACGAAGAGAGGCAGTATCTAACAGAGACAGAGATCGTAATCAATTAACATTTATCGAGTGCTTGCTGTGCATCTGACACACTTAAAAGCATTTTCATGCCTTATTAACTCGGTATGAATAATAACTATGCAGTACATATTGTATCCCTATTTTACAAATTTGAAAACTGAGGCTCAGAGAGGTAAACTAATTTACTCAAGGTCACACAGCTAGATCTCCTCTCTCTAAGATAAGGTTCACTATAGCACAGTAGTGTCTGAGAGAGTGTGTGAAAATAGAGGAGCAAAGCTCTAGGAGACACAGGTTGGCAAGGAGTGGAGAAGGTGGAGGACAAGAAAGCAGGGCTTGTTCAGTCACAGACTTCTTGTGGAACAATTTCAGGGATTATATGAATCCCTGGGGAGCAAATCCTAATTTTGAGGAAGGAGACAGGGGAGATCCAGACAGGCAGATAGAAACAGAAGGTGGAGATAGAATGGGTGAAGAGTCTTTAAGTTTCTAATTCCTTCAGATAACCCACTGACCCTTCCTTAATGTCAAACACAACCCTAATTCTCACTATCCATCTGGTAGGCTTGGTGAGAAGGGAGCAAGCTCTTTGGAACAAGGCTGAAATTTAGAACAGTGGTATTTAAACATTCAATCCTGATTTGTTGGATTATCACAATATGCCAAGGCCTCAATTAGGCTATGCAGGAGCGTGCAAAATGGTCTCTATCCTTAATTGACTTACAATAGGGTTGGAGGAATGGGAGAAGCCTTGCATGGATACCCAAAATTATAAGACAGTGTATAGAAAATGCTAGGAACGATAAATACTACCGGGCTTCAAAAAATTATGCCCAAGTATTGAAGAAAATAGTCAAATTATAACTAATACCTGATCTCCAAGGAAGGTGAAAGCAACACACAGGAATGCATGAGGGTCAGGATCAGGCAGTGAGTAGACCCACTGGACTGGGTAGAGAGCTTGCAAAGAGACAGGATGAGGTGAAGCCAATTTGTGGTGGCATTGAATCCTTGTCTAAGAAGTTTAGGCTTTAACCTCCAAGCACCAAAGATTTACAAACAAGAGGTTAGCATATCCTAGGGTATATTTTATGAGCTCAGAATGATTGCAGGATGCAGACAGGATGGCCCAGAGGGAAGAGGCTGGGAAGCAAGTGGGGAAGTATTTGCAGTGAATGTGGGCTTTTTTCAACCGCTCAGTATCTATTTCCTCTCTTTACAGTAACTGTGCTCGAATTTTCCTGTGGGAACCATGTCTCATCAGTCTCTAGCTCTGTGGTTTGGATGGGCTGATCCTACTCCCGCTCCCCTTCTAGAGATGAATGCAAACCCCGGCCCAGCACAGAGGGTCCTTTCCCTGGCCACAGGATGGTTAGAAAGCAAGCCATGCCTCACGTTGGTCCAATGAAAATTCACCCTTGCATTTTTTCATAATCACTGGAAACGAAGCATGTTTTATGCATTGAGTTTGTCAATTGGAGGCTAAACCCCTGAAGGGCTGCTGGCCATTTCACCAACACTGGAGACGGGAATACAATCTAACCAGAGGAACAAAGGTCAAGAGATGGGAAGAGAGAGTTCTGAAGTGACTGAACCCCTGGATTCAGCCATGGCTGATATGCACTCTGGGTAAAAGCATGAAACTGCAGAGGCTAGAGACTGCCAGAAAGGAGGGGGAGTGGTGGTCAGTGACAGCCTCTCTGACAAGGTCACTTTGGACGTCTTTCTCATCTTATCTTCTTGCAAGCTCTACCTAGCCCATCTGGTCTTCACTGAAAGAGGCAGAGGAGTGAGAAACGTGGGTATCCAAGGGAAGAGCCCTGCAGAGAGAAGGGAGAGCAGAGCAAAGCCTTTGGCTGGGATGTGCTCAGCATGTTTGGGGAGCAGCTAGAAGGCCAGTGTGGCCTGAGCCAAGTTAGCAAGAGGGAGAGTGGTGGGCCAAGGGTAAATCTTTGTTGTCCCTGGAAGGGACCTCGGCCTCTCCCCCTCAGAATGAGTGGCATCCATTAGAGAGTTCGGAGTTAAAGAATGACATAATGCAACCGATGTTTAAAAGGGTCACTGCAGCCACCCTGCCACTGAGAACAGAAGGAGGCAGGGCAAGGGTAAAAGGAAGGAGATGATTCAGAAGGCAATACACACCCCTACCCTCTTGTGCTTCAAACAGTACTATTTGAGATATGGTCTCCAATCTAGGCACCAGGTAGTTAGAAATAAGGGCTTGGGGTAGGGGAGTGGCTGGGAAAGGGAATGGAAGTAAGGGCTGAACAGAAACAACCCCAGAGAAGCAGGCACCCAAAGAAGGAAGACAATAGAAAGGGTTAGTGGGCTCACGGCTGGGTCCAGGCAAGAGGGGAGCATAAGGAGTCAGAAGCTGCCATGTCCCCAGGGGCAGGAAGTTTACTGGGCTCCCCACCTGAATGGAAGCTGCAGCAGCGAGTGGCTGGTGGAGCGGAGGCCTGGCCCAGGCTGTGCAGCCAAGCTGGCCTGCATCTCAGCCACAGATTGCATTAGCCTCGCCCTGCAGTCTGCTCCCGAGCAGCTACCAGGAGGCTCCCGGGGATTGGGGGGGGCGCGCAGAACGCATACAGAGTTTGTAAAAAGACCTCTAGACATTGTGCTCCCAACTTGCCTTGGTCTGGTCTATAGGCTGTGGGGCGGGCCCAGGTCCTCTTGAACAGCCACGACACAGCAATTCTCTCCCACAACCTGAAGCCAGCCACTTCCTCTCACCGGCATCCTACCAACACTTTTCTTTTACTGCTTTCTTTTCCCCAGGGAGCACTGAAATCAGACGAAACTCAAATGTCCATTTGAAGGGGACCTCCGCCCTATAGGGGCTGGGAGGGCAGAGCTGCATGTAAATTCCAGCAGTAAATATAAAGCTCTGTAGCTAGGGGCACCTCCACCAAGGTCAGAAGACTTCTCCTACATAGAGAAAAAGTTTGAAATTGATCTTGCTTTTAGCATTTACCAGGCATTCTCAGAGGAGGCCACTTCATCAGCCGCAAGGTTTGTCTTTGGAAAAGACAGCATCTTGCTCTGCCTCGTTTCTGCCATCCCACAACTGCTTGGCTACTGCTCCCAACTGGTCCTCCAGAGGCACATACTTGGTGGTAGGGTCTGGACCAGAGCCAAGAGTCCCCAACCACCAATGCACAAGTCACCATACTACCTCTCATTTGCTCCGTGGTATCTCTTTGTCTGTGCCTTAGCTTTTACTTCACTTCCAATCTTAAAATGCCTTCATTCAAAAGGGCCTCATATCATCCATCCTAACATGCTCATTTTATAGACAAAAATACCTGAGATTTCAAAATGTGAGTAACTTGTCCATGGTCACAGAGGTGACATTACAGGCAGAGCAGAGACTGGAAGTCCAAGATCCCTCACTGCCAGTGCAGTGAGCCTTTGTCCAGCCTGTTTTCTAGAAAGAGAGGGGGCTGTTGCACACTTCTGTAGTCCACAGCAATCAGCACGGAGCCTGTGAAGTAGGCAGTGCTTAATAGATAGATTTTTATTTGGTAAGAGACAATGCCATGCATCTGTACCTGTGATGGATACAGAGAGCAGAGGCCATGGTCTAGTTTCCTCCCCTAGGGAGTTGAGAGAGGTAGACAGGACAAAAGTGTCTTTCAAATGTTTTCCTGGACTATGATTTGGCTTCTTCCAAGAAGGACCCGGAGCAGATGTGAGGTAGTGTTACAGAACAAGGTGGTTGGCAGTCAGGAGCAAGAATTCACTCATTAAACAACATTCAACAGATACTTTCTTATCTAGTATATGCCAAGCACTGAGACGGAACAGGGGGTCCAGATGCAAGTATGAAAGCCTGGAATAAGATGTGCAAATTCAAAGGCAGAATCAAGAGTCTACATAACACTTAAGCTTTCTGATCATCAGTTTTTGCCTGCATAAAGAGGGAATAATAACAGCACCACCCTCACAGGGCTGTTGATGGGATCAAATGAGTTAATATATATTAATTTGGCAAGATATCTAAATATGATAGAAACTCAATGAATTAGCATGCTGAGTGACCAAATCAATAGTCGAGATTAGCACTACACAATAAAACTGTCTATGATGATTGGAAAGGTTCCATATCTGGGCTGTCTTATCCAGCCACATGTGGCTGTTGAGCAGTTTAAGTGTGGCTAATGTCACCAAAAACTGAATTTTAAATTTCACTGACTTTTAATTATTTTAGTTTAAATATCCATACTATTTAGAGGGGGCAAGATGGCGGAGAAGTAAGGAGCTCCGTACTTGCACTCGCGCCCATACATCACACAGAAAAGANTAGGGGCTCATGCATCAGACAGAACAGGCCTGAACACTAACAAGTACCAGAGTTCAAAAAGGAGCAGTGAGGTGTGGTACTCTTAGACAACAAGATATTATTCAGAGCTGAAAAGAAATGACCCATCAAGCCACAAAAAAAGACATGGAGGAAGGTTAAATATATACAGGCTTTATAGCTGCAACTATGTGATATTCTGGAAAAGGCGAAACTATAGAGACAATAAGAAGATCAGAGGCTAACAGGGGTCGGGGGAGGGAGGGATGAAAAGGTGGAGCAGAAAGGAGTTTTAGGGCAGTGAAACGATTCTGTATAACACTATATGGAGGACATATGTCAATTATGTATTTGTCAAATCCCATAAAATGAACACCAAGAGCTAGCCCTACTATAAATAACAGAGTTGGGGTGATAACGATGTGTGACACAGGTTCATCAATTGTAACAAATGTATTACGCTGCTAGGGGATGTTTGAAGTAGGGGAGCTGGGGGTGTTTGTGGGCAGGGGGTATATATGGAGATCTCTATACTTTCTGCTCAATTTTCTGCGAACCTACAACGGCTCTTAAAAAATAAAGTCAATTAAAAAAAAAAGAGTGATGAGGGAATGCATGGAAGAAGTGAGATTGGAAATAAGTTCTCAAAAATGGGCAGGGCAGGAATGCAGGAACTGTGTTTGCAATGCCCAGTGGTGTTCGGAAGCTATGAGTCAGGCAGGGGGTCAGATTAGATGGGTTTTATTTTTTTAAATTATTTTAATGTTTTATTTATTTCTGAGAGGGAGAGACAGTGTGAGCAGGGCAGGGTCAGAGAGAGAGAGGGAGACACAGAATCTGAAGCAGGCTCCAGGCTCTGAGCGGGCTGTCAGCACAGAGCCAGACGCAGGGCTCGAACCCACGAACCATGAGATCATGACCTGAGCCGAAGTTGGACGCTTAATCAACTGAGCCACCCAGGTGCCCCTGGGGGCGGTTTATAAGAGAGAACTGGGAGCCAGGCTAGAAAGTAACTGGGGAATCCGAATTCCACATTAAAGAACCTAAAATGTATTCGGCAGCCAACTGAAGGTTTTCACCCAGGGATATGGGCTGTCCAAAAAGTGTTTTAGAAATATTAATATCCTAAATAAGCATCTTATTTGGGACTTTAAGGTTTTTTGAGGGTCAGGTCCATGTCTTTAAGTTAAATCATGTGAGGTTCTTGCTTTCACATCAGGAACTCAAAAGTGATTCAAACAATTTAAATCAAATAAATTGATAGCTTAGCTCGGGATCATGCTGCTTTACAAGAATCTTCCATTATCAATGTGGTATGTCCCATATTGCCTGGAAAATTATGGGCTTTTAGGAACTCCTGCTTGATGGATTTGGCTAAATGTGTCTCCAAGGAAGTGCACAATGAAGACCCCATCAGCGCTGGGGACTCAGCATTCAGAATGCTTAAGTATCAGGAAAAGATTCTACTTTGTGCTCTCCTATGGTGCACTATCTTCAAAGGTCCCCAGATTTATTATTTCATCAACAGATCGGAGAGGGGAGTTTGTATGAGATCAAACAAACACAAGTACTATGGGAAGGCTGGCAGGTGACAGTGTATAAATTGCCCGATGGAAAATGTCAAAAGTTGACATCAGAGCAGTGAGCGCGGGGGGAGCATACGGAACAGAGAACAAACGACCGTGCCTTTCTAAGAGCCAATTCCTTATACAGTCTGGCTAATGCACTGCAAGAAACTCAGGGCTCAGAAACCCACTGAGAATCCACTGAAACCCATTAACTCAAATATATCCTTTACAAAAAAGTTTTCAAAAGCATCTCTTCATTTCTACGCCTGTTCACATTTCGGTTATCTTCATTTTCTTCCTCTGTCTCTCTCTGTCTCTCTGGCTCCTTCTGTCTCTCTGTATCCGTCTCTGTTTCTCTCTTCCTCTCACACACAGATGTACACACACTCCTGTGTGCATTCTCTTTACCTATGCTGCATGCATTCCCTTGTTTCTCTTATATGTCTTTCTTTACATCTGCTTGACCAATCTTTCAAGGGTAGTATCTTGATGGTTAAAGCATCTTCCAAGGCAGAAAATTGTATGCCTTTTGTCATTGCCAGAGTCTTGTAGACTCAGACGCTCAGATACAAGAAAGTGAGTTAAAGTCTCTGCTACCAACATCCAGGCTCATATCCTGCATCAGTTTCTGTATATCTGAATGAGAAGGTAACAAGCAGTTTTGGAACATTAAGCGTGGTCTGAATAATAGTATGTGCACTATGTCTATCAGCTACCTCCTCACTCTGCCCCACCCAGTCTTTGCTCAAATGCCAATTCCTGGGTGTGGGCCTTTCCTGACCATCTTTCCTAAAGTAACCACCAGCTTCTGGGCAGCTATCTATTTCACAGCGCTTTTCATTACTTGCCACTGGAATATATATATATATTTATTTCTTTGAGATAGCCCATCTCTTCTGTTAAGATACAAGCCCCATTATGTTTGCAATCCTCAGCCGCATTGTGAGGTAAGTACTGTTACGAATAGCATTTTCCAGATGGAGACACGGTAAGATTAGGGAGGTAAGGGACATCAATAAGGTCATGCAAGCACTAGTTCCAGAGGAGAAATTACAACCTAGTCTGCCTTTAACTCTAGAGTCAGTGCTCTCAACCACAGCACACTACCTTCCTCATGGCAGTGGGGTATGGATTCTAAGATTATGTGCTTATAGCCAATGAAAGTCAGGCTTGGATGTGGCTTCCATGTAAAAACCAAAATGACCTGGAAATCTATCTTCTCCTAGCCTATTTTCTCTGCTCTCTTCTTTCCTAGTGAGAGGTGCTAGGGAGTAGCAACCAATTCTAAACTCCCATAAAAAGACTATCAGAATTTCTCAGAATGCAAGTTCTTCGAGCACAGACACTGTGTTATTTGTAGGCAGTACTATGTATAGTGGTTGAAATAGCATGGAGTATAATCAACAATCTAGTTATATTCATTTGCACATTTTTGCAAAGTTCCTAGACTCTCTGAGAATACATAGCCAGTGTGCTACCAGAGTCCAATACATGTCACCTTACTTTGCTTCTCAAAAAGCAGACTTACTTTGCTGTAAGCTCCCAACCTCCAGACTTAGCAGTTCAGGCCTCCTCCTTCCCTTCCTTGATAGAATCATATGGTGGACCTGATATATATTTTTTTCCTATTGCTGCAGCCATCTGTGGACGCTGCTGGCCAGCACTGGCCATGGTCCTGGTCATCTGCCATCCATCTCCTGGGCATTCTGCTTTGGACAGGCTTGAGTATGTTTGCTGCAGTCTGCCTTGTAGAATCCAGCCCTCATGCGTGGGGCATGCTGAAGAGCTGGGCTTTCCTCTTACCTGTTTCCAGGAAAGCTCCAGCTCCATCACTGAATGTACACCTTCCACCTCTGGAATGCAGTCTGCATATGTACTATCCACACCTTCCTCTTTAGGGACAACCCCACACCACCTTTCCCAACTAAACGTTGCAAACATCATTCTGCCCTTCTTTTACTGGGGTTAGGTGCAAATTGAGATATTAAATCCAGTTACATTTTTTTAAATTGACGCAACTCACTACCAATAGTGAGTGTATTCGATTCACTTACGATGACAAAGTTTTTATTAATTCTCTTCACACCCTGACCATTTGGACTGCCAAACTGGTACCACATTTGGCTGACAAATACATCTGCTGTGGCCAAGAAAGAAGAAAACTTCTTTCCTTCCTCAGATAACATCAGGCACATGGTTTCTCCTGGGATCGTATTGCACAAGCTGCTTCCCCTTGATGGCTGGCAGTGCCCCCGATAACCCTCAGTGAAAGGAGAGCCCAAGGGAACAAAGTTGCAGGCGGGGGGCGGCTCCTGTGGTGCTCCTCCAGCTCGGCACCAGCTCATGCTGGGGCATCGCTGACACTACTCACAAGTTATTAACAGTTGAACAGAATTCCAAGCCTTCTGTTTCTAACACATTTCTAACACCTTTCATAATCCACAGTTGTTATCAAAAGGCGTTTGCAGCTGTGAAGAAAGGTGGGTGGGCCGGCTAAATAAATTAATAAATAAAGAGTTTCCATGCAGAATGCTCAGCTCAGCACAGCTTGAAATTACCATGACCCATCTTGGAATAAAACAACTTAAGAAGTTTCTTTTTCTTTCCTGCCCTCATGCAGGAGAACATACACCCAACATCACTTGGGTAGTACATCCAGTTATAGAGCACCTACTGCATGCAAAGAAATACCTTGGTGTTGGTGAAGAGACAAGTAACAAACAAGGAAGGTGAAAACCACATAGATCCAATTGCAATGATCCAATAGCTATGATTCTTAAACATTCTGAACATGTAAAATGCACTATGGGTAATGAACAATTAGCATGTGTTAGAGGGGAACCTCAGATCCAGCAAGAGCAGATTTGCTTTAATCCTGACATCTGCTGTGTTCCAACCTCCCTTCCTCTTGCTTTTGAGCATTTGAATTGTGGGAAGAGACTGAACATTGAGGGCTCAATCATTTACTACTGCACAGAGGAATATTTAAGAAGTAACTTACCCTCCCTCAAATTGTTTACAAATTCCTAAGGATCTGGTTGAGAATGTTTCTGATAGATTCTAAAGTTCGAATATTATCTAAGTTAGTGTGTCAGAAGAAGGTAAATGATTGGGCTGAAACAACAATGATTAATGGATACAGCCAGCCAGCCGTCTAAACAAACATTTATTGAGTATTTCCTCCAAATCCTCTATGGCAGGCATCGTGGTAGGCACTGAGGATAAAACGATGACTAAGATATATTCCGTGCTTTTGAGATGCTTATGGGCTAGTGAAGGAGTCAGAAAAATAAGCAAGTAACTTTCATATGGTAACACCTAAGATATCATTGTGACTGCATGCGATACTATGGAAGGCAAATGGAGTGTAACATGGGGGAAGGAGTTAAGAAAGATTTCTAGAAAGACAAGATCTCTGGGATAAGTCTTCAAAGACAAGATGGCATTAGCCAGATGGAGAAAAATGAGAAGAATATTCCAGGCAAAGTGGATAGCAGGTGCAGAGGTTTATGCAGTAATGAGGAAACCAAGAACATTTGGACATTGTCCACTAGCTCTGTGTGATTGAACTATAAGTTCAGTGTGGGAATGGCAAAGAACAGGTCTAACTCATATTAAGAAAAGCCTTGTGAGTCATGCCAATGGATTTAAATTTATTCTTGAGGTCTGAGAGAGAGACTGCAGAGGATTGAAAAGGGAGGGGTATGGACATATTTATAATATACAGATATCGATCTTACGTAACTAGAGACTAGAGACTGAGTCAATGGGTTGAGTGGAGACATAAAACTGAGAGAAATGTTTAGAAAATTTTACGTAAAAATAGATATGGTCCTAAATCAAAAAGCAGGAATAAATATCAATGATAAACATTTAGAAGTATTTTGATTCTTCCCAGAATTAAACAGTTGAGAATATTGAGAATGAACCACAGAGAATACCCTAGTAGTGCTAATTTTATGTAATAACAATATTATTACAAGTACTAAAATAGTGAACTTATCTGGAAACCTAACCAATGTGCACAGGATTTTTTTTCCTGACATTTCTTTTTAAAGTGATGATTTTCTAGTTTTTTTAAAAAATATTTTTATTTATTTCTAGGAGAGAGAGAGAGCGTGAGCAGGGGAGGGTCAGAGAGAGAGGGAGTCACAGACTCTGAAACAGGCTCCAGGCTCTGAGCTGGCAGTCAGCACAGAGCCCGAAGCGGGGCTCGAACCCACAAACCACGAGATCATGACCTAAGCGAAAGTCGGACGCTCAACCGACTAAGCCACCCAGGCGCCCCTTTCCTGACATTTCTAATTTCAAGAAAAAGGGATATCCCTTTGCTTTTGCCTGTAAAGCCTCCTATTTCAGTCCTATTCTGCTGGAAACAGGAGCCAGTAGAGAAAGGTAATTCTTTTCTAATAAATTTGGGTTTGTGAATTTTTTCATACTGAGATATGAGTTGGCTTAACATATTACTCTTCCTATTTTCTTTCTCTTCCACTCCTTGTCCCCCCCACCC
>NW_027528872.1:2429103-2435061 GCF_008692635.1 Crocuta crocuta
GAAACTAAGACTTAACTTAAGCTAAGATGGATCCTGAAGTCTCTGGTGTGGCTGAAGTTATGAAGAGGAGAGAGAGAAATAAGGTCTTCCAGACCCGGGGTCAAACTGGATCACAGAGGAGCATTACTATCAGGCCTCTCCATAGCCTTGCCATGTATGGTGACTGTCCCTCAGCCAGAGAATATGCAATAGACTCCATTCCAGTGAGAGCACTGCATAACAAAGAGACCTCAGGCCTTAGCCTCAGCCAGATCTTTGATCCATTCCAGGTTTCTTCCCTGTCCCGTGGATGGAGAAAGGCCTGTCTGTGGTGTGTGTGTTGAGGTTACAGGACTAACGTGCCCAGCACAGAGTCTAGCTCAGAGTCTCTTAACCAGGGGTCCTTTTGCCCCCAGAGGACACTTGGTGATGCCTGGAGGCATTTTTGGTTGTCACGACTGGTGTTGGGTGGGGTGTGCTACTGGCATCTAGTGCATAGATACCAGGGTGCCGCTAAATATCCTAAAATGCACAGGACAGGCTTCTACAGGAAAGAATTAACTGTCCAAAATGTCAGTAGTGATTGAGGTTAAGAAACTCTTATTTAGCTAGGTAAATATTCTTTTTAGCTCCTCCTTCCCACTGTCCTAAAACCACCCCCTCCAAGAGTGTGGATTAAAAGGAATGGCCCCAAGCAGAGGTACCCACCCCACTGCGAAAGCCTCTGGCTACTGTCTAGAGGGATTAACCCTGATGTTCCTCCCTGCTGTCTCCAGCACCTTTATTAGAATGACTGGTTTGTGAGGAGTCGGCTCATTCAGGCTCCAGGCAGTCTGTTTTCCCCTTTACTACAATTTTGAGTGAATTCTGTTCGGCCTCGCGCTGGCCTTGCCCCTTCTCCTCACCATGCTTTTTGTCTTCCCCCAGCCACCATTTTTGTCATTTCCTTCTCCGTTCCTTCATTGCTCCCTCCCTCTTTCCCCCCAAGCCCAGAGATGACTGTTTACTGACCACAGAGCAGGTGTGTGTTCTCGGCAAATGTTCCCAGGGACCTTTAAGGGATTTTTTTTTTCACTTTTATAAAACCAGCTTGTAAAATGGACTGCTCTGATTAAGAGTCGGATTTGCAGATTGCATTTGAGCCCCTCTCTGTCCTTTATCCCTCTCTATATACACAGTTGGTACCAGAGAGCTCTGCACCTTTCTGAGCGGGCAGTTTCCAAGTGATGCTCCTTTCCAGAACAAATAAATGCAAACCTGTGGAGAGGAGAAAGGAAACGGTCCTCTCTTCTTTTCATGGCTCATTATATGAATGCATGCATGCATGCATGTATGTGCAGCACACAATATCCACGGATGCAGAGATCCATACACATACAAATGGAAAAAGAACGGTGTTGTGCACAGGACGCTCAGAAACAACGCCAGTGCCAAAGGAAGCCCGGCTTCTGGCTGTGGGGGCTCCCTAGGGCGGATTAGTTAGTGGTTCTGCCTGCAGGACTGGAGAGTGGGAGCACAAAGAGCAGATTTCACCTCCCTCAAGGGCACTGGCCCCAGCTGAGATCCCGTCGTAGCTCTCCTCTGTGCCATTTGCTGCACAGCCTGTTTCCAACCATTCATAACCCAGCCCTCAAAATCAAGCAAATGTGGCGATGGACACTGATCAGTGTCCCTAATTATCATCGGCTCAAGATTTACCAGTGTAGACCTCCCACCCCCAGGTCCACGTGGTGCCCAAATCAGCCAAGAGACAATGTAACTGAGTTTAAGGGAAGACATTAGGGACAAGGCTGGTAGAGCAGGGACAATTCTAATCACAGACAGAAGTCTGTGGATTCCTTCCTTTTCCCTTTCTGGAGCTTGTTATCTCTTTGGGGACACAGGGGTGGGCAGAGCAGGAACTGGGGAGACACTTGCCTCTCTGTCTCTCTCCTCAGGTTTAGGAGCCCGGCCTCATTAGGCTTCAATGAAGAGGACCTAGAAGACCCCCGAAATAGAGAAAACTTTATTCCTGAAGTATTGACATTTTGTGCTAGAAGCCACTTTGGCTAAAATATTACTTCTTGATCTGTCATTTCACATAGCATTTAAAGACCCCAGTATTTATTTTTCAGTGCTGAAAGCCTTGTGGAAGTCATCCCGTGAAGAACCTCAAATTTGACTCCACCTTCTCTGTGCCCTCCCTGTGACAGAAAGTGGAGGGACCAGGCGTGTCTTTCCTGAAGGCTGATCTCCCACCTGCTGTTCCCTTTCTACCCCAGAGACCTTGCCAACTGCATGCCAAGCCCTACCTGGAGCTGGGGATTCAAAGGTGCCTGCCTTGGGTGTGGGAAGGGGACCTGCCATAGGAGCTCACCTGGGGAGTCAGGGAAGGCTTTCTGCAAGAAGATATCTGAGGAGAAGAGTTTTAAGGCTGAGTGGAAATCATCCAGGTGACAAGGGAATTAGGGGAGAAGAAACGTTGCCTGAGGGAACAGCACGAGTAAAGGTGATAGGGCATGAAACGACATAGGAGGTGCTGAGATTTATAAGTACTTAGCATGACCGGAATATAACACAAGAGGCAGGTAGTAGAGAGGAAGGAATGTGGACAGGTGGGGGAGGGCAGAGATCACCGAGGACCCTGCCAAGACATGCAGACTTGATCCCGAAGGCAGGCAGAAGCCCCGAGGGGGTTAAATTCAGGAATGAAATGATCAGATGCACATTTCAGCTGGATCACTCTGGCAGCTTGTGGGCTGGGGGGAAGGGGGCTGGAGGGAGAGGCATGAAGCATTGCTTTGTTTTCACATGAAATTTTAAAGTCTTTGAGATTTATTGGTAATAAATGGGGCTGGTGTCTGTGAATCACAGTCCACAAATTTAGGTGTGTAAGAAGTACATCTTTTTATAACTCACCTTAATTTCTCTTTCAAGCTCTTTATGTGACCAGGCTGCTAGAAAACTTTAACCTTCATCTTTTTGAAGTGCCTCCCTCCCATAGATTGTCCCGAGGTTTGGGGAGTGCTTCAGCAATTCCAGATGAGTGGGCAGACAGACCGTCTCTCTACATGGGTTGCATTCATATACCCATGGTTCTGGCTAGAGCTTGTGACCTGTCTGTTTAGGGGGAGAAAGAGATAAAGGTGAGAAATCACAGTTAACATCCAAAGTGGCTTACTCCACCAAATTGACTTAAATAAAAAAATCAAATATACGTATATAAGCATATATACATGTATACAGACATATAGCTATAGCTATAGCTAATGGCCATAGATAGATTTGGAAGGGACATCAAGGGGCACCTGGGTGGCTCAGTCGGTTAAGGGTCCAACTTCGGCTCATGTCATGATCACATGGTTTGTGGGTTCGAGCCCCGCGTCGGGCTCTGTGCTGACGGCTAGCTCAGAGTCTGGAGCCTGCTTCTGTATCTCCCTCTCTCTCTGACCCTCCCCTTCTCTCTCTCTCTCTCAGAAATAAATAAAAAAACATTAAAAATTTTTAAAAAAGGAAGGGACATCAAGAGTTTATGTGAGATGTTATGAAAACCTGAACCAGGAGAAAGTAGAAGGAATATTACTGGGGTGCCTGTGAGGCTCAGTCAGTTAAGCATCCAACTCTTGGTTTCAGCTCAGGTCATGCTCTCATGCTTTTTGTTGATTTGAGCCCTACATCGGGCTCTGCACTGACAGTGTGGAGCCTGCTTGGGATTCTCTCTCTCTCAAAATAAATAAACAAACTTGAAAAAAAAAAGATAGAAGGAATAAAAGAAGAAGATTCAAGAAAAATGTAAGAAGTAAAATAAATAAGAGCTGGAAACCAATGACAAGTGGAGGGTAGAGAGAGAAAGGCTCTGGGCTCTCAAACCAGGCAAAGGGCAACACGGCCCCAGTGAAGCTAGAAATTATAGCAGGAGCAGAAATGTGGGGAGACAGGGCAAAGGGACCACCTGCGGATGACTGAGTTCAAGAGGCCTAGGGCTCATTCATGAAGGTAACACCCCCAGCAGCGGAGCTGCCTGCTCAGTGCCGGCAGTCCCAAAGCTGCTGTCCCACCAGGGACTCCACCTACCAAGCCCAGCAGAGCCCAAGCCACACCTTTAGGTTGTCTCTTTCTCTTGCTAGATGCTTCCACCTCAGTGTCCCCCAAACATTTGTGTTTCTCTTTCTACACTGACTCAATTGCATTCCCTTCTTTAAATGTTTTGAGCATGTGTCTATACATCTTTCCTGTGCATAAAGATTATTCTTCTCCTTTACACATTAGCTTCCATCATGACAGAGCTGCTCTGTCCTCTGGACACCGAAGGAGCCATCCCAGTGTGAAGGAGACTGGGGGGCAGAAGCCCCGGGTGTGAATTCTGGTTGTGTTTGATGCCAGCTCTCCGGTGGTAAATAAGTCACAAACTTCCTTAGCACCAGCTCCCTTATTTGTAAAATGAGGGCGATGATATATACTCTGACCAACTCCCAAGGGTGTTATGGTGATCAAATGACATAATACATAAAAAAATGAATCTTTAAATGGAAAATATTGCTCAGATGTAATTAAGCCACCTTTATTTACATTATGCCCCCCATGCTTACCTCTGTCCTGCTTTCTGTTTTTCTTTTACTTAGCAATCCCTCACGCTTTGAATTTAAGTTTGGCAAACCATCTCGGGAAAGGGAGGTTGTGAGTGGAAAAGGCTTGGAACTGCAGAGGAAAGGGGTGTGAGGAAATGGACTGAGATGTCGCACTCAGGAATCCGTGATGTTGACCCTGTGATCAGAGCCAATGTCCGAACTCAGCAGTCACAGCCAGAGCCCCAAGCTCTGAACCGAGACCGCCACAGAATGAACATTTCTTTTCCCTTTTTTACTCTTGGCAACCCGGTAGAAAATGGCACCTGCTTATCCCCATTCCAAGCCCAACAAAATATAGCTTTCATCATTTGATAGTGTACATGTACAGCCCATGCAGAGGCACAAAAATCAATGTGCATTGATTCCTAAGCTAGGAATTCATAAACTTCTTTAAGGTCATGGATTGATTTTTTTTACTTTCGGCCAAAAAAAAATGTAAGCCTCCAGACCTTTCACTTCATTTCTGCCTCCTTACTCATCTGCAGGGACACATGCTCTCACACATGCCTCACCTGTTTGTGCCCTGCCTTCCCTTGTTAGGTAAAACCGGAAGGGAGAAGCACTTAGATACACAGAGAGAGGAAGAGAGATTCTTAAACACTCCGGCAGCTGCATCAAAGCCTCTTCACGCCGGCCTAATCCCTGGATTAAGCAACTAATGGAACAAATGGGTGTGAAGAATGACACCACACAAATGAGCACAGTGGTCAAAACAGACTCATAACATTTGCCAAATCAAGACTGGGCGGAAAGAGATTGGATTCAGTGCTAAGGCCAGGGGCTTGATCAGTGCCACACCCCAGCATCGATTCTGCCCCTGACTCCGAGCGGTGAGTGGGACGAGCACTTGGACTGGCATCCAAAGGTGGGCATCACTTCACTGCCAGGGCACCTTCCTCATTGCCTGGACCCTAGTGTATCCACATCTGAAAATTGAGACAATATTTGCCTCATGGGGTGGTCATGAGGACCAAATACGATTATAGATGTAGAAGCACTGTTTAGACTGTAAGGCATCAGATGAGTACAAGATAATTCCTCCTCCAGGGACACAAATCCTCTGTACTTATAATTAGAATCAAACGTTTTGAAGAAATTGGTGACTGATATGACTGATAGGGTCACCATGAATTCTTTCCCTCCTTCTTTGCTTTTTTAAAACAATTTATTTTATTGTAGTAAGAACACCTAACATGAAATCTATCCTCGTAATTGATTTCCTATTGTGATTTATAGGCACAGAGTTGTACAACAGATCACTGGAATTTAATCCTCTTGCCCAACTGAAATTTTGTACCCACTGGTTAGCAACTTCTCTTCTCCTTTCCCCAGCCACCGGCACCCCCCCCCCCATTCTATTTTCTGCTCCTCT
>NW_027528872.1:2435121-2671963 GCF_008692635.1 Crocuta crocuta
CATTCTATGTTGTGCTTCTATGCGCGTGACTATTTTAGAATCCTCATGTAAGTGGAATGTAGAACTACCAAATAATCCTGCAATCTCACCTCTGAGTATTTATCCAAGAGAATTGGAATCAAGATCTCAAAGATCTGTCTGCATTTCATGCTCACTGCTGCATTATTCACAATGGCCAAGATGAGGAAACAGCCTAAATGTCCACCGACTGATGACTGGACAAAGAAAATGCGTCATATACATGCTGTGGAATATTATCCAATCTTTAAAAGGAAGAAAGTTCTGCATATTTGCGACATGGATGAACCTGGAAGACATTATGCTAAGTGAAGTAAGCAAATCATAGAAGGACGAAAATATTCTTCTGGATCATACTGAGACTGTCAAGCATAAACTCTGCAGCCAAGTACCACTGAGGTCACACCCCAGCCTTGCTACTTGTTAGCTGTTGCCCGCTTTTCTAACCCTCCTAAGCCCTGGGTCTCATCATCCTTAAGATGGGGATACCATGCACCGTGTGAAGTTGTCCGGGGCATGGAGCAAGGTAGCGTTTGAGGCTGCACGCGCTGAGCCACCAATGGCGGCTGGTGCCGTTATCACTATCATGACTCAGAAGATGCCCATCCTGCCAGCTGGAGGGCTTGTGTGGCGAGGTGGAGCCTGGGAGCGAGGCCTTCCGCGGGACCACCGCCAAGCCCCTTGGCTGGGGGCTGGCTGGCAGGCCCTGCCCGGCCCGCGCTCCCTGGCACCGCCGGCTTTCTCCGCAGCCTGCGGCAGTCGGTTCCCGCTGGTCCCCAGCGAGCCAGCGGAGCGGGAGTCTCTGGTCTCAGCTGCGGGTAGGTCACGTGCTCGCGCTGGTGTCAGGCTGCTCAATTAGCCGCAAATCAAGACGTTCAGATGGTGCAGCCACACACCGGGCAAGCCAGACCCCCATCTCCCCACTGAGGCGGGCAGATTGCGCCGGTGCTCGCTACCAACTTCCTGTCAGCCTTGCGAGCCTCTTTGTCGCGCGCCAGTCTCCTCTCTGAATTCTCAAAGTCCTTTTTACCCTCTGGCTCGGGCCCTGCGCGCTGTCAGCGCGGGTCCGCGAGTGCTGGGACTCAGCTGCGCCCGCCAACAGGTTCCCTCTCATTAGCGGGGGCCCCCTGCCGGCGGGTGGCTGCGGTGCAGGCGGGGAGCCCCCTGAGCCCGCCGCCACAGCTCGGGGGTCCTTCCCCAGAGCCCGCAAGCAGCCAGCTGCCTCCCTGGCGGGGGGCTGGGCCCTGCGACCCTTTTCCCTAATGAGCCTGCATCATGGCCAAGGTTCACAGGGGCCCTCTGGCAGCCGTACTTCCCCCGCAGCGTGAGGAGGTGATGCACCATCTTAGGCTCCTGAGCCCAAATTCATCTTTCGGTAATCACGCTGGGAGAGAAGGTACCACAGGTGAATTGGCAAGGACTCAGGGAAGAGATAAGCACACCTCCAGCCAACCAGCTGATACTACCATAAACACAGGGAGACTTGAGGATCACGTGGGTACGAGAGCTCTTCCATCTTTAAAATAAAGAACTGAGATTGTTCTCCTTCCTTCCCATATATCCCATGGGTATTCCTTTATCATATTTTTGACTTATACATGAATATTAGCGATTTGCTGGGGGGTGGGGGGTGGGAAGCATATGGCGGAGGAGAAAAGCCAAGGAATTACTTGCCCCTGTTCCCATGTTACTAGCATGTTGACCCCCTCAGGGCCCTGCACTGGGCTATGCTGTGGGGACAAGGCCTCTGGACCCAGGAGGCTAGGGTCCAGAGAGCGAGGCAAGGCTGAATGCACAAGAAATAGTGCCCGCTACGTGTAAGATGTGTCTAGGCACAGTGGGGGAATGACCTGGTCCCAAGGCAAAGGCGTTTCAGAGGAGGACCGCTGTCACTGCCTCACCTCCATTAAGCCTTAAAAACACAAGTTTAATCCCAAACCGCCTTTTCCCGGGTTGCCTTTCAGAAGGTGTGTGCTTCAGAGATACCAACTTTTAAAAATGTGTTTCCTTGGAAAACATGATTGAGAAAGTGAAAAAACTGGGAGATTGGGTCACCAGTTACTGCTTCCTATGAGAGTCAGAAAAAGGGGGGACAGTTACTGCTTCCTGCCATGTCATAGTGACTCCTCAGGAGCCCCGTGGAGCAAAGCCACACCTCTCCTTTCCCCACTTCTCTCCTCATCCAACCACTACAGTACACAGAAACGCTCAGAATCCACTGAGCTATGCATGCCAGACATCACCAGCTGTCTGCCTGTCCTCCCAAGAAAAGGGAGAATTGCAGGGAAATCGGTCACATTTTGAATAGCTGCAGCAAGGACTCCTGTGGTGAAGCGCTTTGGGCACTGGCCAGCCCAACTCCTCCTCAGTGTTCTTATTATTCTGTTACGGTATTCTGGTGCCCTCTTCTCTCTTACCCACTTCAGTGTCCAGCACAGAGCTTGCTGGGGCTGCTTCCTGAGGAGTATTATTGGGATCCTGGCCTTTCTTCTCTGTTACCTCTAAGTAGTCCCAGCAGATGTCCGCAGAGATATGATTCTTCAGAAGGCAATTCCAGCTTAACTTCAGGCTAGTACGATGCGAACCTATCACAAAATACCTGGAAAAAGAGAGTGTGAAATATGTCGCTTCTTAGCCGGGAGCATGACCTGGCTATGGTCACTGTTGGAACAATACCTCCGTTTTGGGGAGATGGCTGGCAGTGGGGAGGCATGGGAGGGCCAAATAAAGAGTTAAAAAGCTAGTTTTCAGTGCACAAAAGAGATCCTTGCTTAAAGAATTGCTGGGGCAGTGCGATGGGGTGCTGTCTGCTGGCTCAGTTGGTTAAAAATCCGACTCTTGATTTCAGCTCAGCTCATGATCTCATGGTTCTTGAGATCAAGCCCTGCACGAGGCTCTGTGCTGACAGCACGGAGCCTGCTTGGGATTCTCACTCTCTCCTCCTCTTTCTACCCCCAACCCCTCTCTCTCCCTGGTTCCTTCGCACTCTTTCAAAATAAGTAAAATCATTAAAAAATAAAAGTGAAAAAAAAAAGAGTTGCTGAGGACTCCTGCCTGTGTACTTGATATTGTTATGGTACTTAATTTCCAAACCTATTTATCTCATCTCTGCCCTCCTTAGTGGCCATCTATCCATCCAGATGGAGCAGCTCCCTCCTGATCAGTTCTTCCTGAGTTCAGAGCAGTGGGGCAGACTAAAGAAAACACATGTTGTCTCTCTTGCCTTATAAAGTTTCAAGTTTGTTGCTATTTTGTTCAACTACAATGGCACCTAGTCTCTTTCTACTCCAATGGATTTATTTCCAGTTAGTGGTCACAGCCCATAGGAAGGCCTTGGGAAAGACAGGGATGTGGATGCAGGATGTACCCCAGGATTATTCAGGGGCACAGACCAAGGCAAATGGGCTACAGCTGCTACCAGGAGCTCCCAGCCCTGGGACTCCAAAAAGAAATCCCAAGGCATACAAGTCAGTAAGACCAGAGTCCGGAAAATTTACAGAACAGGCAGTATAGAGAGAAACAAAGCAGAGGCTATTCCTTTATTGAGCAGTGACTTAATGATTTTAGGTGCAAGTGGCACCCCATCCTGCCTTTACCCCCAGCATGCATAGATCTTGCTGATTCTTCTGGAAAGAACTACGTTGGGGAGGTGCATTTTTACAGCACGTTAATGACAGCACGGGAGGAGTAAGGTCCTCTTTAGCCTTCCTGTCTTTTACAAATTATTTCCGGCAAATCACTGACCCCAAAGGCAAATTGCTGAAAGTTTCCCGGGGTCCCAGGCTGAGAAAGTCTGATGTGAGCAAAGCATCTGGCCTGATCCAACTCCTGGATGTTACACTTTGAGTTGGTGGCAGAGTGTCCTGAGGATGGAGGCTATGATGGCCCAGTGTTGTCCTGAGGGCGGGATGTGGACCCCATGGCAGCAGGAGCCCCGTGGACGGTCAGGTACGGTACTGCACTCATAGTGAGCTGTCAGGTGGAAGAGGTGCCGAGGACAGAGCCATCTCCCTGGCGGCAGGCTGCAACTTTCTGCCCTCCTCCTTACCCCACTGGCTTCTGGAGATTCTCCAAAGACAGCAGCAGGCACCGATGGCTAATTGCTCTGAAATAGCTGGTCTCCATTTCAGGGTGCTGCTTGCTTTTGCTTCAGTAGCTGGCAAATGAATCCTCCTAGGGATTATAATAACCCTATCCTGGCTGTGTTCCCTGGAATCTTGGCCTCTTTCCCTGGCACTCATCCCAAAAGGGATGGAAATCTCTTAGTATTTATCCCCTTGAAGATTCCCTGCGCCTGCCTGGCTCCCAGCCACTCTGCACACAGACGGCCTGCTTCCTCCATTTCTCCATGGAGCAGATTGTGCCCTGGCTCTTCCCCATGCCCATCTTCCCCTAAAGCCTGCCGTCTCCCTGCTGGGGCTGCCGCTGCTCCTCCCTGGCTTCTCTGTTGGCACTTTCATCCCATTGGGCCAGAAATTCTTCTTCCCTAGAGTACTTTTTGCACCAAAAGGCCCAAGAGAAGAACAGGGATGACATCTCCGGCTGTAAGATACCAGCCACCACTGAAACAGTGAACAGAGTGTTTGCCTCCTCAAAGAGCTGACTGTCCTTCTTTCTTCCTGCTAACAAATCCCCAACTGTGAGGACAGAGGTCGTACTGCCATGTGGGTTCTGCACCTGAAAATGTTAATATGGACCACTTAGTGATGATGTCCTCGAGCAGAGGAGGGAGCGGTCCTCGCTGCTCATTTGCCATGTGATGTTACTGGCTGTTTTGTGTGCCATTCCCCCTCACCACCTCACTAGACTGAGCTCCATGAAGCCAGGGACCAGGTCTTCCAATTCTTTGCACTTACTGCCAGCCATTTCATATCCCCAGTCACCAAGAGTGGGGGTAGGGCAGTGCTTAACACAAGACTGGCGTATATTAAAAGTTCAATAACTCACTGCTGATTGAACTATAGTGGCCCAGCTCATATGCTCTCAGCATAGCCCTTTCATAGAGGGTTGGGTTTTAGTGTAGGTGGACATTGCTTGTACATGGCCACTTAGAACACGAGACTGACCAACAGACAGCAATGACGCTCACGTAGGGCATTTTTATTTCACTAGGTTCTTGGCTACTAATCACAGTGAGGATTGGATGAGAAGATATGTAGCTAGATCTCAGCAAAGCCATCACTATTGCTGGAAAAAAAACATTGAGAATGGGCTGGGAGTGTTATTTTGGTATAGGAAGTACAGCATATTTTACTTAAATCAATCCTACAAGTGCTATACAACACTCAGGAAGATTCTCAGCTGTTTGCCTCTAGGAGCACTTACCCTAAATAGATACCAAACTGAGCAACTCAGTGTAGACTCGCAATTACACACCAGCCACTTTGGTCAGCAGGGCCGTCCCTACCCTTTGGTTGCCTCCAGTCTGTAATACAGGCCTGCTGCCTTCCTGAAAACAATACTGTAACATTGCCTTTGGGTGCCCTTTGCCAAGTCACTATTGGCTCTCCATGGCTATTCAAATACAATCATAATAAATAAACAGCAGCAATTAAATCAGCATATAATAGATCACATAAACCCTTTATATGGCTGAAAAGCCCAAGAAGTGGCCTGTTAATAAAAGAGTAGGGGGGGGTGGGCTAGCTCAGAGGGAGTATGTTTGGAAAACTCAACTGTTCCAAGCAGCAATTATGAATTCCCCATATTCAAAGTGAATTCATGATTTCACTGCTCCAGAGACAGAATGACTTTCCCTGTGCAACCAATTGCAGAGGCTGTCGAAAAATAGAAAACCGTGCATAGGGAGAACTTGAAATTTGGTCAGAAATTGTTTAGTTAAATCAAATGCTTAAAAAAATCAGATGCTTAATCAGAAGGCATAACACATGAAGAAAGTGAATGTCCCTTGGCCTCCCTCATGCAGGGTCATACAACTTCTGCAGAAAAAGATCTGCAAATCCCTAAGAGGCTGGAAAGAAGGCAGAGTTCTCAGAAGTAGGTGCTCCTGGTAAAGAAGGAAAAACTTCCTTCTCCTGCGCTCTCCCTGAGGAAGCAGTACAGAGGAAAAAAAGTCCAGAGAAACAGAAATTTACCAAGGAACCTACCATTTTTTACCCCGAGTTATCTTAACCTCTCTAAACCTTTCTTCGTCGGTTAAAGGGGATTTAAATACCTACTTCATTTATTCAGAGAATTTAGTGAAGTAAGACATATAAAGAATTTATCACAGAAGTTAGCACATAATCGGCACCAAGTGATGTTAGTTCCCCTCACATAGGTTCCTATTTGGCAGGCAACCAAACCACTAAGCCACCAATGCCCACTAGATTCCCAAGTACTTGCAAAGGTCAAAGTGACCCTCTCCAACTAGGAAGTCCTGCATGGCTTGGGAGTTAGGCCTGCTCTGGCCTCATTTAGGGCCTGCTTTGTGTCTTGAGAGCATCCTTGGCACCAAGGATGGTCAAGATGAATGAGATAGAGTCAGAGTCCAGATCTCATGAAGAAGTTTGCAAGCTAATAGAAGAATCGTTCCCCTGATTGCTCCATCTGCCTGAAAGCAACAGAGAATCAGGGGAGCCTAGAAGTCATTGGGGAAAAGCATCAAAAAGGAGTAACCACTGAGCTGAACTGCGAGAGTCCCCACAAAAACAAAAGAAAGAAAAAGAAATTCCAGAGGAAGGAGCATGAGAAAATGCATGAAAGAATCCCTGTATGTGGTATATTTGTAAATTCCTTAGAAGAACCAGAAGCTAATGGAGCAGAAATTATGTTGAGGATGGAGAGCCGTCTTTTGGCTTTAGCCATGGTCTTCACAGGCCATGAAATCAGGGATACCTAGACGATCTGTGAGAAAATGTTCCGAGTGTGCACCACAAAAGATGCTAGTGAGTTGGTAGGACCCTGCAGGTTTAGAACTTGAACTTGGGGCAGGGTTAGAAGCAGGTGGGTTGTTGGCAGTGGGGAAGAAGCTGACTCCATAGTTCTCTGATTGAGCTGTGATCCACCGTCCCCCACACCCGTTTTTAACACCTTGTAATATAAAGAGCAGAAATTTAAAAAGAAAGCCAAAGATGACAGTTGTAGGGTAAAAAAGGTGTGGAAAATATGCGAAGAACAGAAGGCTCAGAGTTCTGCTCTGCTGTTAGTAACTCAGGAGGGGTACACAAGAAAACCACAATAGCTGGGCATGGAGCTTAGAGGAAAGAAGCACGGGGACTCAGGAACCGGCAGAGACAGGAGTCAGAGTTGCCTGTGGCTTTTGACATGGTTCTTTCATGCCCTGTCCCAGGGAGGAAGGGGCCAACCCCAGCTGTCATGATGCGTCCCAAGGCCTGGGCTGCCTAGCTATTGTTAGGACATTGTCTTCTTCTCCTCTCTCTTTAGTATCGGCTCCACAGGCTGTGAGGGTGGTGATGCTGTCAGCAAAGCACTTAGCACTTTTATTTTATTTTTTACTTTTTTAATATAATTTATTATCAAGTTGCTTTCCATATAACACCCAGTGCTCATCCCAAGTGCCCTCCTCCATGCCCGTCACCCATTTTCCCCTCTCCCCCACACGCCGATCAGCCCTCAGTTTGTTCTCAGTATTTAAGAGTCTCTTATGGTTTGCCTCCCTCTCTCTCTTTAACTAATTTTTCTCCCCTTATCCTCCCCTATGGTCCTCTGTTAAGCTTCTCCGGTTTCACATATGAGCAAAAACATATGGTATCTGTCTTTCTCTGCCTGACTTATGTACCCCAATGTTCATAGCAGCACTTCCAACAAAAGCCAAATCATGGAAAACGCCTAAATGTCCATCAAATGATGAATGGATCAAGAAGATGTGGTTTATATATACCATGGAATGCTATGCGGCAATGAGAAAGAATGAAATCTGGCCATTTGTAGCAACGTAGATGGAACTCAAGGGTGTTATGCTGAGCACTTTGCACTTTTAAAAGGAGGAAGTGTTCCATAAGCCTTCAGTGAAACCATTGAGACATGTGAATTAGAAGGAAAATTGGGGAGGTTGTTTGGTGGTTCCTTGAAGAAGGATAAATAAGAATGAGAAAAAAGGGTTTTGTCTTCTGAACGAAGATGGCCTGTTATCAACTAGCTAAGCCCATTTTTAACAGAAGCGGCAGAAAGTTGTAAGTGATCCAGTCCACATGTGAAGATCTTCCCAAATCCTAGGCCTTTTTTGCTCGCGGGAATTGAGAGGCCAGCTGTCTTCATTGTCTCCACAGGCTCAGCTCTCTCTGATGGGAAGCAGGTACATAGCAACCCACTCCCCACCTGCCCACCATTATAGATGACATCTCCAGCCTTTTAGCAGAGTCAATCCCTTTGCCATCATAGCCCCTCATTCCTTAAATCACCAGACACTTGCGTGCTTACCTGCCTGTGCCTGTCGAGGAGAAACAAGGAGAGTCCCTCTGCAGCAATCAAAAGCTAGAGAAGATGAACAGTTATTTCTGGAGATGAAGATGGGCATTTGAAGTCCAAGACGGCATCATGTAGTATGAGAAATATCTTGTGTTTGGCTTTACAGGTTCTTGTGGTCATGATAAGCAAGTGGCCGCTCCAGGAATGAATGATGAGCTGGTATTCAGTTGAAGAAATAAGCTAGGGTTGGTCCATACTGAGTTGTTCCATCCTCATGGTGCCTAGAGGCAAGGACTGCCTCGCCCTCACAGGTGTCACACCACTGGTGTCTGCCTGACATCTGAACCAGCCTTCAATTAGCTGAACAAATGCATTCCGTGTTGTTACAGATCATCTCAAAGCCATTTATATTTGGCTTCATAATGCATTATGGCAAGGAGATGGGATGAAGGTGGGAGGTGGCAGTGGAGAGGTCTGGGTAGGAGAGAGTTGCTGAAGATTTATCTTTCTAATTATGCTTTGCTTAGGGCTAATATTAAAATTAGTTTTAATTCCCTGAGCACACAGCAGCTCAGGAACATGCTGGGCATTGGGGAGGCTGGCCTAGGATTTTAAATTTGCTAAGGATAGACACGCATGGGTAATGGCAACTCAGCGGGTGAGGTCCAACTCTCCTGCCACTGGGGCTAGCCTGGGACCTCCAAGTGTCCCTTGCAGTCTGCCTGTGCCATTGTTCACACAAAGAGGGAGCCTTCACACCACCCTTGACTTGCACTGGCAAATGGCGTCAGCAGGTGAACCACACAGCTCTTTGTTATCATTCTCTGGTGAAATAACCCTAGATATGGCAAATAATACGTAATTATTAAATTAATACAGAACGGTGTGTCTCCTTTACCCCTAGTGCCAGGGATGTGTTGTGCTAATGACTTCTGCACCTGCTGAGCGTAATCAGTGAGTAATGTGCATGGGTGTGTAATTACTGGGTAAACACATATTAACCAATAACTTCCTGCGAGGTAAGCACCAGTGAGCACTGACAGCTAGCTAGTAAGACTAAGTTCAAGTGAAATAAGAACTAGCCCAGACTTTGGTTTAACTCTGGGCTCTAATGAAAACTTACTTTAAGGAATATAATTTAATTTGTTAGCAAGCTCCCTACTAACAGCATGCCCTCATGGCTTTTTAATCAAACCTGGAAGCGTAAATACCAAACATCCCAAAACATCTTATTATTATATGAGAAATAGTTATGCCTAGGAATCAGGAGAGCTCTAAGTGGACGTCAAGCAGGACACTTGAGGCTATCCCACTTTTTTTTAAATCTGTAAAATGGAGATAAGCCTATTTCATGAGCTTGTTCTGTCTCATGAATGAAATAATTAACATGGGAGCAGGGTTAGAAACATAAAGTCTCACAAGTGTATGTTATTAAAACTATTATTCCAAGCTGGCTGACACTATGGGGCCTGGGATATTCTATGGGAAATGGTAGGAGGGACATATACGGTCAGATATGGATTAGAATCACCCTCCACCCTGTCCCCACCCTTAGTGATATCTAGAAAACCTTCTATACTAAGAAGGGAAGTAAAGGCCTTTCATCCTGCAACCTCCCAAAAGCGCACATGCAGGTTCTCTCTCTCTCTCTCTCTGTCTCTCTCTCTCTCTCTCTCACACACACACACACACACACACACACACCTGTGTGCCACTCTCAGAAACCTTTCTCATGCATAAAATACCATGAGTGCTGATCTTAGGCAGAATGTAGAGGAGGAATTAATTTTCTGAAGACCCGAAGACTCCCATTAGGTATTTATGTATTTAGTTTGAACTTCCAATAAAACATTTTAGGTATTTTAACCACACCTTTATCCCCATCCCAATATACTTATATACTTGCACTACCTCTGGCTGTAAATTCTAAGAATTAAGGGTATGAATAGAAGAGGGTTGTGTGCAGAAAATGGGAGGAGAGTGTGGTTGATTACTGGTGAAACCTGCTAGGTCATCCTATAACAGACCCATTCTTGCCATAGGGGAATATTTGTGGCCATATGTCCTGTTGTATTTCCTGAGTTCTTCTCATCTCTAACACTGCCAGGCTCTTTGTATACCTCCATCTCTACATGGGGGCATCTCTTACCCACCCACCCTCCATCATCTTTCTACTCAGTGATGAACTTGGGTGGCTTTCATCAGAGCTTCACTTGGCTTTGTCCCTATAAGGCCAATGGCCATTTTCACAATCAGCTACTCATGGTAGAAGGCACAATCGTGCCCTCAGAATACAGCGGAGTTAATTGGCCATCTGTGGGTCAAACCTAAGACCTCAGCTTCACTGGGGCTGAGCCTTAATCAAGTTAACTTACTATCCATAGGCACACACAGAATTAACACGAGTAATACTCCCACTTTGGGAAGTTAATCTTGGGTGAAAGAGTAACAGAAATCAACTAAGGTGATTTTCTCTGGATATTCACTAAAGCCTACATTTTATTTTCAAAGGACATTTGCTATGGCATGATTTTACAAATATTTAAGTAACTGTTAGAAATTAAAAGAAGTCACTTTGACACCACAAGATATAGTGTATATTTTAACTTTTATTTTTTATTTGAATAACTAATTAAAACATTCATAGAATTCAAAATTCTAAAGATACACAGGGTGTCTCTAGGTGACATCATCTCCTTTAATTCCTGATGCATACCACCAAGTACCTCTCCCTAGTGTTACCAAGTTACCACTGTCTTATTTATTGTTCCAGAAATAGTCAAACACATATAAGCAAATATATAAAAATATATGTATATACATATATGCGCTTTTTCACCCCCTTATTTTACATAAATGGTAAGGTATCATATATTCACCTAAGTAAAACCTTTAATGAGAATCTTCAAAATATTTTTAAATGACTTACCATAATTTTCTGATTTATGTAAGTTTTACACTGGATCTCAGATCAGATGACTCCTGACTCCTGGAAGATTCTTCCGATTCTCTTTTATTTTCCGTTTGCATGAATACCCATCCATTCCCAGGGTACATAGGTCAAATGTACTATTTTTGCTTTTTCAGCAAACACACTCTCTTGGGTTCAAACTTGGAGGTGGTAGGGCTAAAAACAGCCATCTCCCCACACAAAATAAACACAAAATAATAGCTTATGTTGCTGATTTCTTTCACTCTCTCCTTTAGCAGAAGCAGTGACATCTGATGATTACTGCTGAGGGCGACGGAGCGCAGGAAACAATTAATTTAGTGCCTGGTATGTGCTGAGCTGGTACGTGCAGTGACTCCCTCACCCTTCCCACCACACGAGTAGGTGAGGATTATTATCCCCGCCTTCAGGTAAGACAGAAGGCTCAAAAAGGAAAGTTTGCTTACGGTCCCATGATTCATTAGTGGGGAGTCAGGATTTAAAGTTGAAAATGTGTTCTAAGCTTACACTTTTCCTTCTTTACCATCTTGCCCTACAGAATCTTCAAAGTGCTAAAAAGTCCAGGAATTTTAGAGCAACAGATGAGTATAGCAAGGTGAAGAAGAATATGGCCTGACCTATGCCAAAGCCTTAGTACAGTGCTCCAAAGAAGCCAGGGCATAGTACTTAACCTCTGGTTTGGTGACTATAACATAAGACTTCCCTGTACAGCATGTCAGCTCAGAATCCCAATTTTCTCTCCATGGCTGGTCAGCACTTGCACTCATTTTAGGTGTTCCCCTGGAGACCAAAAAGTGGGTTAGCTGTCTACTAACCAGGAGTGGGGATGCACCTCATACTAATATCTACTCATCCTTGCCTTGATGTAAAATAAGATAACCTATGATCAAAAGATCATGTCTTCAATTATATCCCTAAATTTTCATGGGAAAGAGCTCCTTTCTGTGTTTCTCATTTTCACCCTTCTCAATTTCCCTAGAAACAGGAAGACTTTGGCTGCAGCAGTTTCCATCTGGATAAGGATGAAAATGGATGAACACAGACCTTTAGATCTCAAATCTCAAATCCTAACTCACTGCCTTTAGGACCTGAAGATGGCGTAGAGCCTATATTTTTCTTCCCATTTTGCAAATTGGAAAACTAAGGCACAAAGGACCCGAGAAAGAGTTCCCAATGGCTACCAAGGTCATCCTTCTGAAGAATGGTTCCCTAGAACTGGTCTGTGTGCAGGAGCTCACCTGTAGACGCACATAGGCTGAGCATCAGGCAAAGGAGAAAAAGGAAACGCGAGGTGTCTCCCATCAGTGCTCAGCGCAAGGCCCTGAAAACACTGTGCGAATCACTGTGAGTAGCTGAGGATCCATTTCATTCAGCAAATACTGTCGGTCCCAGCAAAAAGCACCAGGCCTGGGAATTCCCGCCACGGTAGGAGAATTACATTTCAACAGCTGCTTTGAGCACAGGATGCAATCCCCGGCCGCCAACATCCCTCCCACCTCCAGAAATAGTAAACATCTGCCAAAAGATAGCCCCATTAGCAAAATTCCCCACTTCTGAGAATCTCTGATTGGATTTCTTCTGAGCTTTCCACACGCTTCCCTCATCCCTGGCAGTGACACGCTACTTCTCTCGGCCCATTGGAGCGAGCCCAGGCACAGCCCTGTGGGCTCCCCCGAGCTGGCCCACAGTAGCTTCCCAGGCAGGAGCACCAGCTCTGAGCTGTCACACTCCTGTCAACCAGACAGGAGACCAGCCACAAAGCTGCTAATGCCTCTTGCAAGGACAGGGCCTCTTGTCACAAGCAGGCTTTCTGAGAGCTTCCACGTGGGGGTGGGTGGGGGCCGCTTCGTTATTGTGGCCACTGTAAGGAAAAGGGGCCTTTTTGTCATGAGGCTCCCACTGGTAGTCCCCCGTCCCTCCTCCCCAATGCGTCCCCTTCCTGTCCCTTCTGCCCTCACTGCTTAATTGCAGCCAGCACTGCGACAGTATGCTGACAGCAGAGTGGCTCCAATGAGCTGCCATTCCAGATGTCAGGAACACGCTCACAGGTAGGAGCCCTGTAGGATATTTATGGCTTTAATTCCTCAGTAGAGGTTTTTGTTCTGTCACGCAGAGACATATGAATTGCTACTCATTTGCTCCTGTGTTTCCACGTCAGTGGCAATTATGGAAGGGCTGCTGGCTTCTTGTACGACCCCACAAGTTATGATCCCTACACAGTTCAGACTGAGTGAAGCTGAGAAGGACTGCAAACACTGGTGAGAGAGGGCGAGGAGACGGCAGAGCAACGAGACAAGGAACAGGCTTCCAGGCCTTGAGGTGGCTGTGAACTTGTAAGGGCAGGCGAGAAGGTGCCAGTTGTTTCCCCGGGGGTTGGACAGCCTTTGCCTCCTGATCAGATCCGGGAGGAGGTCTAGGGGGCCGTGGGAGGATGCGAGTCTAGACCAAGCTGGGGAGGATTGCCTCTACTCGGCCCAGCAGCTACTACCTCTTCGTTCACCCGTGACCTTGGGAATGTCACTCGATCCAAGTCATCTGTATCCTTCTTTCCCCAGTTTTCAAATGAGAACAGACAGCTTCCAGCCTCCAGGAGGGAAGGAATAATTCACCGATGTATGCACAGAGGAGAGATTCTATCCAAAGGCCCAGAGTCATGTTGATCTTCGTGAAACTGGGGTGTATTCGGGCTCATCCATAACCATTTTTACACTTATAAAGGGAAAAAAAAGGCCTGTCAAAATCCAGTATGCCACCAACTGGGGAGAATAAATCGCCCTCCCCCTTTTTTGTAATCTACAACAAATTCATAAAAACAAAGAGGCTCTTTTATTTCATTTTATCAATAAACCTGGCAATGGAAATACCAATTTGAACAGCAATTTTCCCCCTGGTCTGAGCTGAAATTGGCTCTGGATGAATTGGTTTTCAGTCTTTACATGTAAATTCTCTGCACACCCCTCGCTCTTATAGATAGTCCTGGGACATTCCCCTGCTTCACTGCCACTTTTCTGTCCAAATCTTTGGTTCCTGGAAACAACATGCTTTTACACTGCCATGACTCCAGTGCCCTTCTGCTCCAAAGCCCAATCACAAAAAGCATGTGGATGCCAGGAATCATGGGAAGACCTGTAAGTATCACACAGCCAAATGGACAAGGGTAGTTAGCAGCCTGTCCAGGCAGAGCGGAGCGACGACTGGAATACAGATGTCCCAAGGCCCAATAAAGACGTCCTTTTCCTTCTGCATTTCACTGACTTACATCTCCTCCACTTCCAGAAACATTCCTTGGATCTTAGCTGAGCCTTAGGGCCAAATCATAGGTTTGGGTTCTAGTAGATTCAAACCAATATGCCTTCATATAATAGGGTTGCCATATTTAGCACATAACAGTATATATAAAACAATTCTTCGTAGAAGTATGTTCCAAATTTTATTTGGGATATACTTATATTGAAAAACTATGCATCGTTTATTCGAAATTCAAATTTAACGGAGTCCCTATATGAAAGAGTCTTTGCCTCCTCCTCCGTCACATTTTTATAAATGAAATCCACAGGGTTTTTAAAAGGCCAACATCTTTATCCCTCATGATGCTAATGTTGAAAGGACAAAGTGATCAGACTGTAGAGAAACAGATGGAACTTCCAGTTCTAACTCTGCCATTCAGCAGTTATATTATCTTTGAGTCAGTTAATTTCTTCAGGCCTTACTCTACTCACCTGTAAAATGTGGACAGTAAATAGTATCTACTTCATGAAGGTATTAAAAGAATTAGACAACGTGTATATAATATTTTTAGTGCCGTGTCCGGCACACAGTTAGCGTTCAGTAAGTTCCCATCGCGGTGTGAATATATGATCCAGCTTGACCCAGCTCAGGGAGACTGGATTCTCTTCCTCATTCAGTAGGACTTCAGCTGTCTAGACAAGCCAGAACTACTCTCTTAGCTTCCAGTTTTTAAGACATTCATTCTCCACAGTTTTCTAAACCCAATCCTTGGGATGACATTAAAATCTGATGTAATGCCAGGAATCCCAAGCTAATTGATATCTCCTCTCTTTCCAGGTTCTAAATCTCCCCGCACTATTAGACATTGCATATGCTGCTCTAGTTTCTCTGATAACTGAAAACAGGGGATCTCAGAAGGTGTACACAGAAAATGCACAAGTAGGCTCCTTCTAAGGGCCAACACGGTGGTGATTACTTCATTCACCAAGACAAGAGAATGATGAGAGGTGGTGGTAGATGCATCTGGCAATATTACAAAGTGGGCTGGGACCTGTCGGAACAACACTTACTCTCTCTACTTTCTCGATATTGGTAAGGTCTTACCTTGATCGTCCCATTATTCTTCAAATTTTCAATTCCCACAGCAGCACTGATGGGTGAATAATACATTAGTATACAAAAAAAAAAACAAAAACAAAGAAACAAACAAACAAAGAGCAGAGCATGAGGAAGTCCCACTTCATGAAAGAAAATACTATGCTCATTCGGCAGCTTATCGGAATCTGTATCTAAAACCCAACAGCCAGTTCCTGTCCCAGCTTTTCAGCCTAAGACATTCTTGAGAGTCTTCTCTAACTTCCTTTTTGAATAATCTAAAACACTGCAGGTTCATCTTTTTTACGTTCCAAGCCCTACTTCTAATCAATTTTCTTTCACACTTTCCTGTCCTCCAGATAAATCAAATGCCAATTTATCTTCTTCTTCCTTATTTTCTGCCTGCTTTCATTTCATCTCTGCTCATCACTAATCAGCTTGTGCAAGCATCCACATGTATATTCCATGGATACTTGATAGTTCTTGTTTGTAGCAAGGAGGGGTACCTCAAATTCGTCAAATGCTCAAGTGATAAAGAAGAACACTGTTAACTGCAAAGAAACAAAGTAAAATATTTAAGGCAATTAGAGAACACTTTGAGCTAGTAATACGATTAATGACTAATAAAGTTTGTATGCTGCTTTTCAGGGCACAAAGCACAAAACAACTTGGATTCTATTCAATCTTCACAATATGTGATCTAACCTGATAATAGAGAGGAAAGAATGGTGGAGGGGAGTGAAAACAGCATTTATTGTCAAATAGATTAGGTTTGAATTGCAACTCGTCCAACTAATGCATTGCATGCAGGCTCACTTTTCTCAACTCTAAAATGGGATAAGAATATACAAGATGCAAGTGTTTGTGACAATTAGTAATGATGCATATAGAATGCATCAATTATGGTCGGAGACTTATTATTATCCTCATTTAATGTATAAGGAAACAGAGGCCCAAAACATTTTACAAGCTTATCTGAGGTCATATGACTAGTAAGTGACAGAGCTGGGATTCAAACCAGGTTTTTATGAATTAAAGCCTCTGTGTGACCCACTCAACACCTCTCAGAACCTAAAGTGCACACCAATCACCTAGAACCTTTTTAAAATGTAGATCTTAAGTATGATATTCCTGGAGATTCTGCATGTTTCACAAGTTCTGTCCAAGGTGATGCTGACCCTGCCAGTCCACACTTCAGATAGCAAAGATATAAACTTGCGTATTAACCAGAATTTAGCATTACCCAAGGGTGATGCAGTTGGGTCTTTGAGAATTGAGGCTTTTAGTGTTAGCGATAAAGATAGAATGCAAAGGGTCACAACTATTTATTCAAGATGTTGAGTGCTCTAAATGTGCAAAACAGAGTATCAAGTGCTGGGGATATTAAGATGAACCAGATATGATGAGAAGCACATATGTTAACAAATAACTCCAGCGAATGAGCCTAATGTATTCAGAGGCTGATAGGGAGATCCTCGTGATAAGAAAGAAATATAGAACATGTGTTTGCAAATGTAGAATAGGGACAGATGATGGAGAACCTTGAAAGATTCTTAGAGGGGTGTAACCTTGATGCAAGTAAATAAGGACCTGCCGTACGTTTAAAAACAAGGTATTACATTTTAAACCTCCACACCCAAAAAACAAATAATCCAGTAAAGAAATGGGAAGAAGACATGAACAGACACTTCTCCAAAGAGGACATCCAGATAGTCAGCAGACACATGAAATGATGCTCAGTGTCCCTTGTCATCAGAGAAATACAAACCAAAACCACTCTGAGATATCATCTCATGCTGGTCAGAGTGGCTAAAATGAACAAATCAAGAGACTATAGATGCTGGCGAGAATGTGGAGAAACGGGCACCCTCCTACGCTGTTGGTGGGAGTGTAAACTGGTGCAGCCCCTCTGGAAAACAGTGTGGAGGTTCCTCAAAAACTTAACAATAGAACTCCCCTATGACCCAGCAATAACACTGCTAGGAATTTACCCGAGGGATACGGGAGCGCTGATGCATAAGGGCACATGGACCCCAATGTTCATAGCAGCACTTTTCAACAATAGCCAAATCATGGAAACAACCTAAATGTCCATCAACTGATGAATGGATCACGAAGATATGGCTTATCTATACAATGGAATGCTACATGGCAATAAGAAAGAATGAAATCTGGCCATGTGTAGCAACGTGGATGGAACTTGAGGGTGTTGCGCTGAGCGAAATAAGTCAGGCAGAGAAGGACAGATACCATATGTTTTCACTTATAAGTAGAACAGGAGAAACTTAACAGAGGACCATGGGGGAGGAGAAGGGGAGAAAATAGTTGGAGAGAGGGAGGGAAGAAAGCTATGAGAGACTCTTGAATACAGAGAACAAACTGAGGGCTGATGGGGGTGGGGTGAGGGAAAGGGGGTGATGGGCCTGGAGGAGGGCACTTGTGGGGATGATCACTGGGTGTTATATGGAAAGCAACCTGACAAAAAGCTATAAAAAATAAAAATAAAAAAATAAAATTCACTTATATTTTAAGAAAAATAAAGTTTAAACCTCTTTTGAAATAGACAGATTGAGGATATCAACCACAAGCCTCTTAGAGAAAGCAGAGGTGAACTGTTGTGGACCTAGCTTTGGTAGAAACTGTGGAAACAAAGAATGAAATAGAACTGGAGACACTGAGGAGAACCATGTGTAGGGAGTGCTGGACTTTACACTCAGAGTGAGGCCTGGGCTCCATTATAGCTCTTCTTTGTGTGAGCCGTTTCTGAGCTTCCATCTTTTCACCCATAAAATACAGACCATCTATTTCAGGGGCCATTGGGAGGATTAAATAAGATAATGCATGTGGATGCCCTTTGAAAACTCTAAAGCACCATATAAATTAAGAAGCTATTATTATTAAGTTTCTCCTGCAGTATCTGACACATTATCACTGAATTAATTAAGTAATGAAAAAACGGAAGTTAATGAATGCTTGGCTATGAAGAATGAAGAAGAGGAAAAAACCAAAGGTGATCTCAAAATGTCCAGAGTTCTAGAATAAGAAAATAATTGCCCTGCGTTTAATGAGAATGGGAGCAGGGAATCTGCAGAAGAATGTGATGGGTTAGGAGTTTGTATATCGTTTGAGGGACTTGGCCCTGATAAGTTTGAAAGTCTCAGAAGCAGGACATATCACTGACACTCAAAAGCAATGCTGGGATTTCTAAGAACATCATTTAATTTTATTATCCCTAATGCCACCCATCACCATTTGATGCCCACCTGGTTGGCCTTGGGCAAGGTCTTGCTGAGCATTTGTCACCTCATCTATAAAATGGGCATACAAAGCATACCCACTTCAAGGAATGCCATGAAGACCACAATTGATAGTACTTGTAAAGCTCTTCACTGAGTGCATGGTGCATCCTAGGTTCTCCATAACCCCCCTTTAATACCACTGTCATCATTGCTATTATTATGCCAATCTTTAAAGCAGAAAACAGAGAAACATGGAAACCACATGTGTCCATATCAAAACACAAAGAGCATTAAAGCTAAAAGGGACCCAAAAGATCATGGGTCCAGGAATTCCCCATCCACGACACCCTACCACCATTTTATATGTGAGGAAACTGAGGCCCACAAAGGAGATTAATGATCAATATCATTTCTTTGAGAGAGCTCCTATTGACACTGAAGTTGCAGAAAATCTCCAGGCAACAAAGAGGAAAAAAAAAATACCTGCTGAAAGCACTGATTTGTGAGCCTGCTCCATGGCTAAGGCTACTCTTTTCATCTAAGGAGAAGTATATTCCTTCCAAGCTGGACTATTAATTAAAATTCAGCGATGCTAATTTTACTGCCAACTTAGGAGATTCTTATTACATTTATTTTCCAGGTAATTGCTGCTTGTACAGGAGTTCAAATAGATGTCTTTTTTAGATGGTGCAATAGATCAGAATTATAATAGTTAAATTCCTCACCCTTCATTTTGCTCCCTCTGATTCTAAAGCCCGCTTAGTCAAGTTATACCAGAACTCCCTCCCTCTTTCTCTGTCTCTTCCTCTCTCCCCTCTCTCCTGTGCTCTTGCTCTGGTCTGTCCTGGGTTTTTCTCCCCCCCAATGATAAAATCCACAGAGACATAAGGTAGCAAGATAGAGTTTCTGTTTCGTTCTTCACTATTTTATCACACCGTTTCCCTTCAGAGGAGGAACCAAAAATAATCCTTTACATATGTATAGAAAGAGATACCAAGCACCTCTCCCTACATCACCCGTTCTTATGCTAATTTATATCCCCACTTTAAAGATGAATAAATTGATACTCAGACAGATAATCTCCCCAGTGTCACACAACTAATAAATGGCAGATTCTGGTTCCACTTCTTGTCTTTTTAATCTTGGCCAGGAAAAAAAAAATCCAAGAAAATTTGTAATAGCTGTGCTGCCTAAAAGAAAAAATACGTGGTGAAAGGAGGTAGTTTCGTTCTCTGGGAAGAAGGGTATCTGGGTGGGAGCCATGGAGGCCAGATGGAACCCTCAAGTCCTGTCCAAATCAGAGGCTCTCTTTCTCCCTCCTATGTGTCACGGAGCCCACCTCTTACAATGCAAAGAGTTTCTTCTCTCTTCTCCATAACGCTGAATTCCATGATGATGTTATGGCAGGATGAGGCCACAGTGGAAGACACCTACATGGGAATGTGTCTTGGAGACCCTTTTCAGGAGGAAGCAGAAGGCACCTGGGTCTAGGCACAGTCAACTTCATAGCTATGAGCTTTGTGCTTCTAAGATGCTTGGATCTTCTAGCCAGAGCACCAGTTAACTCTATGCTAGAGGAGGTTGGCTGATAGGCAGAAGCATGTATTAATTTTTATTTTTTAAAATTTTTTTCTAAAAACTTTAAATAAATGTGTTTTTTAAATTTTTACCACAAGGGTTCCATATATTAATTTTTAAATCACAGTGACAATTGCCATTCACTGTATCTTTATTATGTGTCAAGAATGATGCTAAGCACTCTACATGCTCCATTTCCATTTGTCCCAACAACTTTGTAAGTTGGGGACTATGATTGTAATTGGGTATATTTTATGAACGAAAAAGCAGAGGCTCAATAATTTAAGCCACCACTCTGAGGTTATGTAGCTAAAAACTGGTGGGGACATGATTGAAACCTGGGTGTCTCTAGTGAAAAGATGCTCAACATTGCTCATCATCAGGGAAATACAAATCAAAACTACATTGAGAAACCACCTCACACCAGTCAGAGTGGCTAAAATTAACTCAGGAAACAACAGATGTTGGCAAGATTGTGGAGAAATGGGAACCCTCCTGCACTATTGGTGGGAATGCAAACTGGTGCAGCCGCTCTGAAAAACAGTGTGGAGGTTTCTCAAAAAATTAAAAATAGAATTACCCTACAACCTAGCAATAGTACTACCAGGAATTTATCCAAAAGATACAGGAATGCTGATCCACAGGAGCACATGTATCCCAATGTTGATAGCAGTGCTATCAACGATAGCCAAATTATGGAAAGAGCCCAAATGTCCAACAACTAATGAATGGATAAAGATGTGGTATATATACACAATGGAATACTACTTGGCAATGAGAAAGAATGAAATCTTGCCATCTGCAACAACGTGGATTGAACTCGAGGCTAAGTGAAATAAGTCAGTAAGAGGAAGACAGATATCATATGTTTTCACTTGTATGTGGAATTTGAGAAACAACAGAAGACCATGGGGGAAGGGAAAGGGAAAAATAGTTTCAAATGGAGAGGGAGGTAAACCATAAGAGATACAGAGAACAAACTGTGGGTTGATGGAGGGCTATGAGGGAGGGTGGAAATGGGTGATGGGCACTGAGGAGGGTACTTGTGGGGATGAGCACTGGGTGTTGCATGTACGTGATGAACCATGGGAATCTGCTCAGAAGCCAAGAGCACATTGTATACACTGTATGTGCTAACTTGACAATAAATTAAATTTTTAAAAAATTGGTAATGGGTATTAAGGAAGGCACTTGTTGGGATGAACACTGGGTGTTATATGTGAGTGATGAATCACTGGGCTATGGTCCTGAAACCAACTAACTCGAATTTAAATAAATAAAAATTTTTTAAAAATAAAATAAAATAAATTAAAAATACACCTGGGTGTCTCTGACTCTGGAGCTCCTATACTCTGTGTGGCTCTGGGAACTGCCCACCTGGAAGTCTGAGGTTGTCCAAATCCCCACCATCCTACAAAGTAGGCTTAGGTAAAAAAGGAAAGGAAGTCTTGTGCCTAGAGCAGTGGTATCCAAATGAGAAGGCTTAGTCGGCAAAGGAGGTGTGTACATTTATCCAACAAGGACCTAGAAAAAAATATTAGCTTGTCTGTTTATATTTTGATGCCACCCTTTGAAAATATTTACATACAAGTTTTATAATATAAATAACACATTAGTACAATAGTACATACATAATTTATAAAGAAATAAATGTAGAATCTTGATCAAATTTATTTTACATATGGGAATCAAAAATTTGTCTTGGGGCACCTGGGTGGCTCAGTTGTTTCAGCATCCAACTCTTGATTTCAGCTCAGATTATGATCCCAGGGTTGTGGCATCAAGCCCCATGCTAGGCTCCACACTGAGCGTGGAGTCTGCTTAAGATTCTCTCTCTCTCTCTCTCTCTCTCTGTCTCTCTCTCTCTCTCTAATTTAAATAAATAAATAAATAAATAAATAAATAAATAAAATATCCTTTGTCTTGAGATACAGGATTGTAGGACCTTATAATTGGAAAGGATTTAGAGAAATTCCAATCTAACTTCGTGCCTCTACCCACGCTGGCTGGGACTTCTAGGATTAGCCTCCAGCCTTCTCTTGAGTGCTCTGGGTTTGCAGCTTTTCAGGTGATTTCCTTTGCCACTATTTCATAGCAAGGACAACATTAAGCACTTCTTTTCGATGACTCAGTTCTATGTATCCCGGCTCTAGGGCCAGTGAAGCACTGCGCACCCAGCTAACTAAGCAAACACAGAATGGGACCGAGGTGTGGGACATAGACTTTTATGTGAATGGTGCCCAGGACTGGCCAACATGGTGGCTGACCAAACATACCTGGGGAAACCAGCAAGAGGTAATCAGGAGACATTAGAGAGACTCATCCGCACCCCAAACACAGGAATCCCTGCAGTGATGAAAGCTTGTCCATCCTGAGCCTGCCAGTCTGCTGAATTAACTTGGAATACTACTTTTCTCTTCTGACCTCAGTCCCTCCACATTAGATTTCTTTCCAGTGCTTATGAATTGCAGAAGTCTTCAATCAGCACCACTGAGCTGGCTCTTCTGGAAGAAAACTGTCAGGGCACTGACAGAGAGCTGGTGGATACACAGAATGAGGCAGCGAGTGTGGGACTCTGCACTGATATGCAGGTTATGGAGGCAGTCACTGGAACCTCACACAGGCTGGAGCTGTGACCGACAGAAAAATGACAGGTATTCTTAGAGGCTTGGGCAGTTCCAGAGAAATCACTCATTGCTGGCCGGCTCCTGCGTAATTGGTTCTCTAAACAGACTGACCTTTGTCACTTAGTAGGGTGTATGCTGCCTCTAAGCCCATTTCCAAATTACTGGTACCCACCCGATGAAGTTTTATTTACCATTGAGTTCAGCCTGAAGAGGGCTGCCAAACATCCCAGACCATCCATTTATTCAGCAGTGGTAATCGCTGTGGTCACAAGTGTCTCTTAGCACCCATGTTGCTGCTATAAGTTAAGGAGCATTTTTAGGCAGAAATAAAGGCATAGAGTGTTGGGACAGGGCATCCATGTTCAAATTCTGCTTTGACAGCTACTAAATTGGCAACGTCTAGAAGCTGCTGAACTTTTCCAGGTCTCCTTTTCCTAGTCTGCAGAAGCTATCATAGCCCCCCTTGAAGGGGTGTGTTGTACAGATAAAATGAGATGAGATGTGCTGCTCCTTACTGGTGTCATGTTTCTTCATCGCTTTGCCGGAGGGTCTCCTCTTGTGGCTAGAGACTGCCCTGCCTCCACCAAATGAATCAGGGCCTCTCAATCCCCCAAGAGGAGGCCCTGAGCAATGATTGATGTCGTTAACATATGTATCATAGCTCCCTAGCCTCAGATTTGAAAATACTGAAGTGCATATACCACACTAGGTCCAGAACTTCTCGAGGGGCTAAGCTCAGGCACTGTGGTGGTAACTTGCTTGATGATATGCCGTATATTGGCTGCCTTCTCTTTCCCCTCTTAGTCCTCACTCTCCTACTGGTATACCCTGGAATCACCATCCACATCAACTACCGTGCTTGAATCCTTGTCTCTTGGTTTGCTTCCAAGGAGATCCCAACTAAGATAATATGTATTGTTCTAGATACAGTGTCTGATAAAGAGCAGACAATGAGAAAAAGCTGGCATCTCTAACATGGAATTCTTGTGCAAATGGTAGACCATATCCCTTAACCCCTGGCAATTCATCTTATACCCTCCTCCTTGTGATGCCAGAGTCAAGGAATCTTATATCCTAAGGGAACTTCTTTCATGGCCTGGGTAGGTGCTGTTATAAGACCATAGAATTAGCCAAGTCAATTAGCCAGCAAGGATTTATCTGTTGTTTATAGCATGCCCAACACTGTGATAACCTCTGTAGAAGGTTTTAATAGCAAAGTCAAGGTCCCTGCCTTTAGATTGAGATGATAGGACATATGAAATTAGGAGCATTACATTTCTTACCCGTGCTGCTTTGATAGAGTGAGACTTCTCAACACTTAGGCTGAATGCAGTAAAGTCTGCCCATGTCCTGCCCAGGTCTCCTGCCCTGCATGGTGCACCTGTGCCCCAGCTGAGGTGTTGGCAAATGGCTCATAGCTATCTGGCCAAGCCTTTATCTGGGTGACTGCCTCCCAGCCTCACCAGCCTCTCTTCTAGACCAGACCTCAGCAGTGACTGAATGGCCAGGCAACACAAAAGGCCAGCCCCGTGCCTCAAAATGGGACTAAGCTGCAGTGTGCTTATTCTCCAGAACTTCCCCATGGGATCAACCTGAAGTCACTTTCCCGCTGAGATGATACCCTTGCATAGCTTTTTTCCATTGGCCTCTCCAGTTCCCTGCACTCCTTTTCTCCTGAGAGCTGTTTCCTGGGGAAGTGCTTGGTCTCATACCAGGTTTCTAAGAAACCTGATCTATAAAACTACACATCAGAATCATCTGTAAAGTTTGTAAAAATACCTCTACCTGGACTTAAACACCGCAACCTACTGAATCAGAAGGTATGGAGCTTGGGGAGCCTGGGGGGCTCAGTTGGTTAAGCATCCAACTTCGGCTCAGGTCACAATCTCAGGTTTGGGGTTTAAGACTTGTATAGGGTTCTGTGCTGACAGCCTGGAGCCTGGAGCCTGCTTTGGATTCTGTGTTTCCCTCTTTCTGCCTTTCCTCCACTGTGCTCTGTCTCTCTCTCAAAAAATAAATAATCATTAAAAAAAATTTTTTTAAAGGAAGCTACAGATCTTCATGAATGAGGGCCAGACAACTGTATGTTTTAAAGCCTAATAGGTATATCTCATGCATCAAGTATCTCTCAACTTTTTATTTTGGAAATTTCAAATGTACGGAAATAATGAAAGAATAATATAATAATAAACACCTACACACTTCTCATCTAGATGCCCCAATTATTAAGATTCTTCCTCCATTCTTGCTCTTTTCCTCTCTCCTTCCATATCAAAAAAATTTGAAAGTAAATTATAAGCATTATGACATTCCATTCTTAAACACTTCAAACATGTATCTTCCAAAAGTAAAGACATTGTTCATAACCCCTAAAACTTTAGTATTAATTGGTTAATATCACTAGAGTATACAGTCCATATTTAAGATGCGCCCTCTTTTTTAGGTCTAGTGTTGAGATTTTCTCAACTGCAAATACAGTAGAAGTTCAGAGAAGAGAAATTTCCATATGGGTTGAAGAGCAAGAAGAAGTCTTCAAGCAGGAAATAGGATTTGAATTGAAATTTGAAGAACTAATATCAGAAAAGAAGAGAAGGAAGAAATAGTCAAAGAGAAGTGAATAAATACATGCAGAGGTACAGAAATGAGAATGAGTATGGCTCTTGGTGGGAGGAGGTAAGTGAGCAGACATCGCAGACTGTGGAGCTCAATAGAAAGGCTGCACAGGTTACATGGAATCAGAGCACAGAGAGGTTTGCAATTTAAGCAATCAAAGAAACAGTGCCCACATACTAAGAAATCTCAAATGTGACTGGGTTTATGAGAGTCACATCAGGTTTTTGGAAAATATTCAGATGGAAAGGGGGGGAGAACAATGTTTAAAGATTTAGAGTCAAGATTTAGCTGGGAAATTAATCAGTGATTAAAATCCATTCATTCACATATTCGGTCTACAAACATTTTCTGAGCTCATATTATTTTCCAGGTACCAATCACAGTACAGGAAAGAGAGAAGCCCTGAAAAAGACGGATAAGGTCCCTGCTCTCCTGGCGCTCAGGTTCGTGCATTCGTGTATGTGTGCACGCGCGTGCATGCCCACATGTGTTCTTGGGTGGGAGGAGGGCCAGGAATCTTTCAATAGTCAAATAGGTGGATGAACAAGAAAGGATTAGATTGATAGTGATATGGTTAAAATAAAATATAAAAGAAACCAATGTAATAGTGATTGGGGCCTACTTCAAATGAGATATTTAGGAAAAGCAGTATTTAAAGCACTGTTTGCTGGAGCCAGCTACCAATTCAAAAGAACAGATTGCTAAGACTTCCAAAATTTGGGGAGCGGTTTGACATTACATTGGTAGCTTTAAGGAGGCCATGGCAGAATATTTACACAAATTGGCAAAGGCTACAAATCATGGCTTCTTTTTTCCAGAGAGCTGGCTGTTAACGCATTTGCCAGTGCACCACTGCATTGAAGCTAAAGCCTAACTGGCAGGGAGATAGCAGTGTAAAGATCCAGAAAAGGATATTTCAGGCTATCAGAGCAAAGGCTCCACAATGTAGAATAAGCTTGGCATATTTGAGGAACACAAAGAAGGCTGAAGTTTGGTGACACCGAAGAGAGAGAGGAACACAGGATAGGGATGGAGATTGGTAGAAGCTGAATCACTTGGGACCACATAGGCCTGTCATGACATTGGGGCTTTTATTTTGAATGTGACGAGGAGTCATTGGAGGATCTTAAGCATAAAGATAGCATAATTTGAATCATGTTTTAAAAAGATCACCTTGGTTGTTAGAGAATGGTTGGGAGGAAGGGAAGAGTGACAGCAAAGAACTCAGCAAGGAGTTTAGTGCTTACGAAGCAATGCGTGTGCAAGGTTATTCACTGCAGCATGGTGTAATGGCAAAATGTTGGAACAGCCTAAGTGTCCATTAATAGCAGAGAACCAAATGGTCCTTCCACATAATGGGACTGCTCAACAGTTGTTTAAAAACATAAAGATCCTTTTTACTGTTAACAAAATATCTCCGAGATATATTAGCAAATAGAAAACAAGTTGATAGGTGGGGTTAGAAAGGATGCTGCTTTTTTGTGTAAAGTGGGGGTGCAAGTACAAAGGATATTTTGTTGGGTTTGCATGTACATACATTGCAAAATATCTAAAAGGGGTTATGAGAAACTAATAGATCAAAGCATATTCAATTGCCATTTTTGGAAGTCAAAAATGATTTAAAACATCAACGATTGCATATGATTTGGCCTAAAAGTTATTTATTTTTATTGTCATTTTTATTTGGTATTTGTTACCAGAGAGAGAATAGATGTGGCACAGTATTGTAAGGTGCACTTCTTAGTGTATGTCCTTTTATGCTTTATTAAACCGTGAAAAAACGATCATTTGTTCCCTATTTTAAAATTAGGTAGATAAATGATTGATACATAGATGACAGAATGAGGGAGAGATGAGAAGCTCATGCAGAGGTCCAATAAAAGTTTATGGGAGCTGAGGCTAGAGTGGTAGCAGCAGAGATGAAGAAAGGATGGATTCGGGTTATAATTTCGGGAGGTTGAGAAGATTCATTGTTAGATTTCATGTTTAGGTGATGCAATTAGGAGAAAGAGGAAGCAAGGAGACATCCTCACTTAAGCACTTAAATATAGTTGCTCGAGCAACTAAATCAATGGTGCTATCATCTATGAAGACGGGAAAGACGGGAGGAGCAGATTTGGTGGGGAAAATCAAGACGCTGAGAAATGTTCAGTGGGAAAGAGCCGGAGACCCCCAAGTGGGTACGCCAATTAGGAACTGAGATAGGCAAATCTGGGGTTCAGGAGAGAGTTTAGGGCTTTGAGCTATAAAGTCAAGAGTTATCTCAGCTGTCAGAAGGGAGAGAACGATATTTTCAAAAGGGATTCTGTGAACTTCAAGGCTCTTTTTTTCCCCCTCTTTGTCCAGGAACATCACAGAGGTTGCACAAGAGGTAAATCAAACCGAATGTCAGGGAAAAATGAGTAAACCAAGAAGATATGAATAAGTTTCCTCACATTTAAACACCCCTGTGCCTATATGTCATGTATTATTCAATCCGTGTGCACTCGCACACATCATCTAGGAAGTTGAGAGGAGAGGTTTTCAAGGGTGGCACCATCACATGGGGACCAATAGCGGCCTTCCCGCGACAGAAGGGCTCAAGGTAGTTTCCTGAGTGTCAAATGTGGCGTGTCTTCCCACCAGGTCGGTAGGAGGTGCGGGGGCACAAAGTAAGTTCAAACAGGGGCGAAACCAAAATGATTCCATTTTCCCCCCTCAACCTGGCTAATCCAACTGTAAAAAATAACTCAAAGAGCAATAGAACTCAGTGATGGGAGAAGGCAATCAACTGACCTGGTCATATGTGGGACTGGAAATGAAAGAGTAAGGGACAAAACAAGATAAATGGGAACATGATCAAAATAAAAACTTTTGAGAGATCTAATGATTGGGATTCTCTGCCTAGGATTTGGGCTCAGCACCCAGCAGGGTTTGAAATGCACTTGGCAGTGGGGAATGGAGCAGAGTCTCTGTAGGTTTGCAGAAGAAGCATGAAAACGGAGGCTCTGAACACAACCGCACACACTTATCTTCAGAGAAGATGGTCCCCCGGCGCTTCTGGCGAGTGCCGAGCTGTTAGCCTTGCATCCTCGCTCAATTCTAAAAATGGATAATTAAATTCTATTGCTCTAATGAAATTCCCCCTATCGTTTACACTGTAGAGTGTATGTGCAGCCTTCCGGGAGACTGGGGGGAGAGCCTAACTTAACAGGAGATCATCTACGTAGCACAGACCAAAATAGACATGAGTCATTAGCTAATGAGGGCGAGCCCTGAGGGTGATTAGGGTGAGAGACTCAGGACTGAAACCGGACAAGATTAGATCAAAACATCTTACATTCTTCAGGTGCAGGGCTGCCCCGATGAACAGAAGCCAGGTAATTGTCACGTGTGTACTCAGTTTGGTATTATGAGCATCTGGGTCTAAGTTCACCCTGTAGAGAAATACATATAAATTGGTAGGTTAACAGTTCTCTTGTCTACTCGGAAATCTTCCAGAAAAGTAGGATGTGACTGTATATAGAAGCATACGTTGTTCTTATACTCACTACTGCTATTATTGGATCCGTGACTGACAAGGACAGAAGATGGTATGAAATGTATGCAAAATTTTAAGTATACATATATTTATGAATATACATTTGTGGGCTTTTGTGGGAGACCAAGAGCTTGCTGCACTGAAGATTCTTACAGAACATTTTTTGAAATATTAACTCGTATTTCCCCTTTGAGTGTGAGGTCACGAGGCCCTTGAGATCACCGCGGCGGTTTTAGACTGGCCTGCCCCCATCAGTGAAACAGTGTCACCCCAGGAGAGTCCAGTTTTATAATCTGTGTTAGCTTCTTACTGTCTTTTTAACAGTGGGAACTTGCCACTGACCCTTGCAAAGAGTTCGCAAAAAAAGAAAAAAAAGACATCTGGGATCCAAAGAGACACCAAAAAAATGTACACTGATATTAAAACCTAAGACAGGAGCAAGGGGTAGGTGGGGGAGGAATGAATTAAGGGAGCCATCATGACAGTGAAATGCATTATTACCTAGTTATTCATGCACTCTTGGCTTTTCAGTTGATGAACTTTTCACACCAGAAGTGGGGAAATTAATCAACTTTTCCTCCCCGCACGTCTTCTTGTGTCTTCTCCGCTGTCTCACCTAATTGTTTTGCACTCAATATGGACATTGTTCTCATTTCAACTTTCTCTGCAAAGCTCAGACGCCCTTACCTGACCCTGAAACACATTCTCACCTCATCCAGCATAACGTGTCTTTTCGTTTCTGCAGCAGTTCCTCAAGCAGACGTGAATGAGAAAGTTCCTTGGCTTCTTTTGTGAGAGTCGTGCCATGCTGGAGCCTCGCCTCCTGCTGGATCACACTGGTAGAAACTTCTCAGTCTCCCTTACTATATCCAACAGCCTCTCCCCTCCTCTCCAAGTCACCTAGGAGAAAAATGAAATGTCCAAAGGTGTCCAAAGGCCCTAGGACCAGACTTTGTGAAGGCCCTGAACAATGTCCAACTCCGTCAATTAACAACCTTCCTGCAAAAATTAGCACAGATGTTCCTAAGTTTGTCTAAATGATTGACAAAAACCAGAGGGGGGGACTTTTTGGATGTGTCCAATTTCTGAATATTTCATGGTATATGGACTGAACTTCTGGCAGGCTAAAATAAACATAATTATTGTCCGGAGTGTTCACATCTTGTAGATAAGCACCCTTCTCCTGTGATACAACCTGTTTACGTGCCTTCAGAGTCATCCTGGGAATTGAAGACCTTTTGAACACTAAGCTAACTAACCCGAAGCTAAGGACCTGGACTTCAACTCTCAGATTTAAAACCATTTATTTGAGGCAGTGTTGACATCACTCCTATGTGACAAATTTACAAAGGAAAAGACATAACCTGCCACATGAAATATAAGATGATTCTATGTCTTAAGTACTTAAAGCCTATTACCAAAATAGGTGTGCAATGTTGCCGTTATAAATATCATGCTTAACACCTTTTGATTCTTTTTACTCCGAAGTGTCCAACCTATTATGGAACAAAGAAAGGCCGTCTTTTAAATCTCACTCACCTTGGCTTCCTCAGAGATGGATGTGCCCCCTCTGAAGCTCAGCTTCATATAAAAGCATGGCTGTACACTGCTGTAAATCTGTTTTACGTCAGCTTTTATGTGAGCCAGGTCTGGACTGGGCTTCATTATCCCCCCTCCTTTTTTTTTTGGTTTGTTTTGTTTTTCTGACTGAAAAAATTGTACACTCCAGCGATTCAGATGATTTGCTTTAGAAATAACATGAATGCACTTTGCCTTAGAGAAAACCACTTGGGACACATGGAGCCCGTGGTCTCTTTTCTGGTATGGTGGGATAAGCCATGAGCTTATGGAGGTTCCTTCTAGGTACTGTGCTCCCTCCGACCACAACCCGGGTCTCTGGTCTACACCACTTTGCTCTGGTGGATCCATTTCTGGCATTAACTCTGCAAGGGTAGGCCCTCAAAATGCCATGTTGAAATCAGGGGAAGTTGTTACATGTCAACATCTTGAGTCTACCATGTGGTCTGCACAAAAATGTCTGAATTTTTTAATGTTTATTTACTTATTTGGGGAGAGAGAGAGAAGGAGGGAGGGAAGGAGGAGCAGAGAGGAAGGGAGAGAAGGAATCCCAAGCAGGCTCTGCACTGTCAGTGAGGAACCCAACACAGGGCCTGATCTCATTGACTGTGGGATCATGACCTGAGCCAAAATTACGAGTCAGATGCTTAACCAACTGAGCCACCCAGGCACGACAGAAATGTCCTAAAATTTTTGAGTTAGAAGTTGTGATTTTTTTATACGATCACATGTGTGCTTCCTGAGCTGTGCCTATTCAAATATAGCTTTTAACCACTAGTTAAAGGATCTGAATTATATTTTAATCAACACCAATTTAATTAGAATTAAGGGTGGTGTAGTGGAAAGAACAGTGGAATGAGAGAAGATACAGGTTCATTGGCTGTGTGATTTGAGCAGGTCAGTTTCTCTGAGCTGCTGTTTCCTTATTCCTAAATGAGAGGCTATTACCAGATAATCTGAGAGGTCTTGTCTGATTCTGTGTGGTTCTCTGGGACAGTAGTTTTATGATCATTGGGTGCCTATAACAGAGGAAAGAAATCGCTAGTCCTTGACTGGACTTTATCTGGCTTAGGGTAACATAGCTTGGATCCCTGACAATTGAGTCCAGAAAATGTTTTCTTTCCCATATAGCTGTGCTGTCCAGAACAAAAGTTCAGATGACTTAAAGATAAAGTGGAGCTTAGGACCTTTCTTCTAGTAATAATGTAATGTTTTAAAGTACTCTCCTAGGATTAAAATGGTGGACTAGATTAACACTCATTTGCCTCCAGTTTCCTCTAAGAAGCAATTGAAATGTAAGTACAGAAGTGTAAAAAGGAATAAAATATTACTAATATGTAACAGCTACAAGAAGAAGGGTTTGGGTATGGGGATATCATTAACAAGCAGGCATTTTAATGATTTCTTGGAGACAGAAAACAGAGCTGAATATGGAAGCAAGTACAAAAGGCCACCGCCTACAGGCAGCTAACAGTTGAGGTGGGATCCATCCTGCCCCATGGGCTCTGCAAGGTTCTGAGCTGGGAGTGAGCAGGCATCATGGAGGGAGGGAATGAAAAGTCAAACTGAAAGCAAAGGAGAAAAAAATGTTTGCTGAAGAAGTTGAACACATTGTGGGAAGTTTGGGCTTTCAGTTAATCGTGTTGATACTCTTTGTTGCGATTCTGTCTCTTACTGCCCAACGCCCACAGTCAGAATTCCCAGTTATTCCCTTAAGTCATGCAATTCCCAATTATTCCCTTAAGTCATTGCATCAACATGCAAATAAGACTTGCTTGGAAAAGGGGAACCAGAAGCAGGAAAGACACAGGCTTACATAAGAAAAACCTGCAGGAAAAAGACATGATTTTGAAAAGAGTAAAGAATTTTCTTCTTCATCATCGTCATCATCTCATCATCATAATTACTGATGAATTTGAGAAAATACTTTCTCCATTTTGAAAAAGAGAATAATTGGAGCATAAGAACGTGTTCACAAATATTAAAAATCAACTGACAAATTTTAAGTGCTATAACTAGAAAAACATTAATAGCCAGGTATGATGTAAAAAAACCAAAACAAGGAAATCCTGAGGAAAAAATGAAGAGATAAAGAGGAGCAATTCAATGGATCTAACATCAGCTAATATGAGCCTTAGAGAGAATGGTTAATGGAAAGATACAATCGTTGACAATACAATAGATGAGAATTTCCAGAGCTGAAAGATGAGTTTCTAGATTTAAAAAAAGGGTTTACATCTGCATATAGTTCATTGATAAAGAGGATTCTAAAATTTTCCAGAAGAACAAAATAAAATTACCTACGCAGGGATGAGAATCAGACACCCATCCCATCTTACTTCCAGTTAGCAACCTGTGTGTAGGAAGATCATGTAGCAATGTTTTCAATGTTCAGAAGGAATAAAATTTTAATCCAGAATGCCCACCTATACAGTCATCCAGGTGTGAATGTAGAAACTCACTTTTAAAATGTAGGAGCTAAAAAACTTTCCTTCTAAGCCACCTTTTTGGGGAAAATTGTGTGAGAATGTATTCCGTAATCCCAGGAGGGGAAAGTGTGAACCAAGAAACAGGATTTCATTTAAGAGAGCAGCAGAGGACATTTCATGACAGCTGCTGTGTAACGACTAAAAACCCACCCACAGAGATGGGAGTAGAATGGATCTCCAAGATGGAGGTGAGCAGGAAAGAAAGGAGACTTGTGAGGCTGATGGTGTAATTGAGTTTTTGAAAGACAATTAAAGCCATGACAAAGTCACTGGTACAAGAGGAAGGTAATTATTCCTCATGAAAAAAAAATATTATATCAGAAATTCATGTTCTAAATAAGAAGCAATGTAAAATGAGATATGATTCTAAGCAAATGATAGGGTATGAGAACACAGAATCTGTTTGACTTTGAATCCAGGAGACCTCCAGTCTCCTCGAGAGGACACCCATAGAGAAGGAAATGTAATCTCAGCCCTCTCCTTTCCCAGAGATTGAATAATATTTTTCACGGTCACAATAATACAAATGCCATTTATTAGTTTTCAACTTTTAAAGAAAACCTGTGTGTGTGAGAGGGTGGGGGGAAGAGAAGGCTTATTTGTGCTGCAGACCAGAATATAAACGATGGATCAGAGAAAAGAAGCATGATATAGAAGGGGAAGCAAAGGAAGAAGAAAGTGTTAGGGCGTTAATACCTCCTCTTAATCAAGGAATATTCAAAACAATACTGTCGAAAGTCATTGCTGTAAAAAAAAGGAATTTAATTGTATTTAAGTAATTTTAAAGGTAGCAAATAGGATAATCTTTGAAAACGATAATAAAAATGTTGTCAGAGATTCTGATATCATTCCTGTGGGGTTATGCTGGAGCTTTGAGGTGTTTCTAAGTCCCCAGGTGAACGGAAAATGCAGTGCTCGTGAAAAGCCCCTGCTCTACAAGGCCTCAGATAGGATTCTAAGTAGAGGGGCATGAGCATGGGCCCAGGGGCAGTTTCTCTGATTCATCAGCCGCTCTGTGCTGTATTGATTTATTACCATATGAATATACTATCTTGACAGGAATTGAGTTTACAATTTTATTATTTTTTTAATGTTTATTCATTTTTGAGAGACAGAGAGAGACAGAGCATAAGCGGGGGAGGGGCAGAGAAAGGAGACACAGAATCTGAAGCAGGCTCCAGGCTCTTACCTGTCAGCACAGAGCCCGACACGGGGCTCGAAATCAAGAACTGTAAGATCATAACCTGAGCCAAAGTCAGACACTCAACCAACTGACTCACCCAGGTGCTGCTGAATTTACAATTTTAAAAGTGGATTTGATAGCCAGGAACATCACTGAGGTACAGAGTCCAGGTGAGGAGCAGGTCATGGTTCAGAGCATCGTAGCCTCCAGGGCCCTGGGGTTGAGGAGTCTTTGGGTGTCCTCTCGACCTTCCTTCTTTTCTTTAGAGAAGGAGATACTGGGGGCTCAGAAAAGCTGAGTAATAGGCTGCCTGCCTCAGGTTACAAAACTAGTCAGAAGTGGGGTCAGGACTTGGTGCCAGCAGGCTCCTGTCCTCTGTCTCTCCCAATATTTAACCATCTTCTCCTTTTCCTTCTTATAGTTCCATCTTTATTCTTCTCCTCCAAATGTGCCCTTTGTGTCCTGTTTTCTTCTTCCCATTTTCCTGACTCCCTCCTCTCGACTGCACTGTAAAGAAAACAAAAAAATAGAAGGTATGTCTTAAGGGACACGGTCCAGTCTTCCTGAATTGGAATATGTTTTCTTAGTGTTAACATGGATGTGCTTCTTCTGCATTAGGCCACTTTCTCTTTCAAAATGAACTAAATTATCTTACATTTTACTTCTGCTTGGCCTCCGTTGCCCTTCTCTGTGCCTCAGCGAGCTTCCAGGGAGAAATGGTTCTTCATCCTGGCGGCAAAGAACCCTCTTCTTCAGAAAGGAAAGCTGAGTGAGGTGCTCACCGGATGTTATGCGTCACTTTATGGAGAAGCTGATTTTACTTTTTTCCTGGCTGTTTTTGCTCTTTGTTTCTTCCTTTCAGTTAGATCAATGTGAAGGACACATAGATCTCTATTTGTTCTCTCCTACAGTCCTGGAGAAATATGGCTGGGCCAGAGACACAGGTAAGAGATTTATAGACCCCATGAGATCCCAATTAATAGAAACCAGTGGGAATATTCCCCGCCTGCCACTTCTGAGGACCCTAGATGTGCAGCACATTGTCTCATAAAGCAGAGCTTGTTGACACTAGAAATAAACTATCTGTAATGGTGCTCAGAAAATGCTTTATATGCATTCCTAAGCCATATTCTGTGTTTAAACTCCAGCTTTTTAGTATAATTTTAGTCTTAGAACTTAACATTTTTACTGCCTTTTTCTCCAAATAATCAATATTGATTTTACTGTATCTGTTATTATCCTGACATTAAGATTTATTTTCTTGCTTTCCTTTGCATGAGATGATAGTTTATAGAATGAACATTTATTCCACTCTTTCAGGAAAGCTCACGGATAATTATCTTGCCCCATTGGCAAATCATTCAGTTTATATTGTATTGAAAAATAATAATTAGCTTTGCCCCTTCATCAGGTTTGAACAGCTTTATTATGATTATGCTTGCTGTTACACTGTGATAGCATCTTTGCAGATTTGGGAACTGTTAGGGGCTCAGAAACCTGAATCCTTTTAAGTGAGGTCTCTACTCCCAGCTTTCTCAGAACCCTGTTCGCGTTGAATGGTACAAAGTGCACTAATGCTCCACTTCTCAGATCCAGTTTCTAACATTACCTTCTACTTGTGTTTTTACTGATGCAGGAGCTACGTTAGGCCGAGTGGTACAGCATCTTGGGTGGTGGTCTTCAGAGTGCGCAGGCGGTGACTGGAGGAGATGATAGCACCAGAAGTACTAATCTTTATATTCACGTGCTCACTGTGGCTCGTGCTCTGGAGATCTCACAAGGAGGCCAAACTTGAGAGCAGGCTTCAAGATGTAGAGGAGAGAGCATGAAATCAGAAGCCAGCCCGGGACATATTCTTTCCTAGCTGTGCCCTAAACAAATAACCTAATCTCTGAGCCTATAAGTCTTGACTTATTAGGAATAATAGTAGAGGAATATGCCTATTGCCTGGTTTTGTGCATTAAATAAATAATATTATATACAGTGGTTCATAAATGTAATTGTATAAAAATATGTGTGTATACAATATAAAAATGTAGGAGTTCATGCAAAATGGCCAAAGGGTAGAGAGATCTACCTATTCATTCCCTTCTTAATTTATTCACTCAACAAGTATTTATTTAGCACCTGCTGTGTATATCAGGCTCTGTGCTAGGTGGAAGAACACAATCCTGCTCATGGATCTTACAATTGGTTGGAAACATAGATGTTGATCATTAGACCCACAAACAAACAGGAAATGACAGCTGTGATGAGGTCTATGAGGAGCTTTGAAAGCTTATCCTAGAGCTGTAACCCAGGGAGTTGGCATTTGAGCAGAGGATTGAAAGAGGAGGAGAAAGTAGCTGATTGCAAAGATGGAGGGAAAAGCATTCCAGACTGAAGGAACAGCATATACAACAACCACATGGCCGGAAGGAGCTCAGAGAGCACAGGAACTGAAAAAGGTCAATGTCCCTGCAGAAGGAGGTGCACGTGGGACAGTGGTCAGAACAAAGGAAGGCCACAGAAATCCCGGTAAGACCCAAACTGCAGGGTTACATGGCCATGTTTGTTCTGGGCGATCGGCTCCTGGATTGTTTGTGTTTTCTCCTTCAAACGGTCTTTGCATTGAAGACAAAGACTAATTAATAACCACAGGAGGTAAAGATGGAAATGAGACGCCATGTGGCAAGGTGAGTGGCCAGTAAAGAGCAGAACGCAACGGAGACAGGCTGAGAGAAGTCCCAGCTGCAGTGGGGCAAGCAGGGTGTGTGCCATGTTTCTTATGAATACCCAGTGTGTCACGGCTTTCCAGGTGCTGTGATGGACACATTACATTTATCAAGAAGGGGAAGCAAAACAAACAGAAACCAAAAACAGGTGGTGTAAGAAAATCACAGTGGGCGGGGCCCAGGGCTTATTCCATGCCATCTCTCCTAGTTCCTAGAATTCAATCATTCCTTCCTCTCCAAAGAAATCATACATTTTTGACAGATACAGCTCCCCATTTCAAGGGACCCCACAATTCTGTCCTGCTGCTGAAACTGCCACACTCGCTCTTGCCCCAGCGTCCTATCTCTATAGCTGAGCGAGAAGATGTTAGAGGCCCGTGCATCGCAGGAGCTGCTCCATTTCGGGTGGTCTGAGTTCCGGATCAGTCTTCGGCAGAGGCTTCAGGGATGCCGGCAGAGCCCACGGACATGCTCCTCCAGCTGACCTGCCAGGAGACGGAGCATCTGACCCTGACACTCAATTAGCAGAACAGACGGTGTATAACGTATGCTTGACACTGATATGATTTAACGTTAATAACTGGTTTTCAAATATTTATTACAATGGCTGTTTTAATAAATATTTCATGAACACTGTTTTTTTTTTTTTCCAAAAACCCTCTGTTGCCAGCTTTGCTGCTTTAATTTGCCTTAATGAGGATTTTTTAAAATGCAGTGATAAATTGCTTTCCTGCCAGTGTACAGGAGGTGAATAGGGCTCTTATGGAATATCCGTCATCGGGGGCAGCGAACCCAGGAAAAGATGAAGAACCAGGAAAAAAAAAAAAAAAGCACCTCCCAAAAGAAGGACCAACAGCTGTTGTATTGCTGCTCAGAGGTGAGAACCAAACTTAGACTGTGGCCCGCTCTAGGAGGGGAAGTGTTTCCAAGACAGAGAAGGTCACGAAGCCCTTGAACAGGTGATCGCGGACTATGGGAGTTCCCTAGGAAATCCTGGAAAGCAGCAGAGCAAAGGGAGATTCCATCCCAGCCTGCCCTGAGGGAGGAGGGAGTTCAAATCCATTCAGGGGCCCTGTAGCCTGACAAAGAAATGCTTCAGCACCCAAGGGAAGCGGTGGACGGAGGGTCCCGCAGGCAGGAGAGGGTCCTCTGCCGCCCTTCAGTCTGCGCCACTAGAACCTGGGGATTCCCTGAGTCCTGGGCACACAGTTTCCCCAGGGCTGCCTGCCTCTGTCTTCACCTGCGGGAATGCCTGCCTTCTGGGGTTCCTTTTGGCTCACTTCCTGAACCACTTCTCACAGAGCGACTAGAAACTGTATTCCTTGAAGATAAATCTATTTCTTTTGCCTTTGGAATCTTACTGAAATCAGGACATCTCTCATTATCCATGTGAGAAGTATATATCCCATTTGCGCTGGAAAGCTTTTAAAACAATGCAGCGTCCCATCCCCAAGATGGTGCTGCATCCAGGAAGGAAAAACTATGGTGCACCAGCAATGCAAGCAACAACATCTGGTGAGGTTTGGAATGAGGGGCCTTCCCCAGTCGAGGGCCCTGGAGCGCAGGCCCAGCTGTCTCTGGCTCAACACTAGTACCAAAGTCTACCCTGACCACACCCCCCAGCCATGCAGTGGTGAGAAGACTGAGATCCTGCCTGAGTACGTTCTTCTTGGTTCTGGCTGATTGGCCTTCCTATCAGGACTTGAGCCCTCCATACCCCACCTAGCAACCGACAGGCATTGTTACCCTGCTCTGTTCAAGTTCACGTGACTTCCTAGCCCATATGCCAGCCCAGGGACAGAAGAGTGCCTTGAATGTCAAGTGACGCAGTTAAAACCTCTCCATCCCTTATTCTCTGTCTCTAGTGGGGGCCACTCCTGAGACTGCGCTTGGCCCTTCCATCTGTGCCTTTCTGGCTATCTCCACAGCTGTTTCACTCCCCTAGGCCCTGTCCCAGCCCAGTGTTCCAATTTTCTGCATTTGACCATTGTCCCCTCCTGCCTTCACTGATTTCATATGTTACGTTTTAATTGTTTTCAAAGCAGTTGCCTCTTAATGATTATGTCCTTCTTGACACAGACTCCCCTGGAGGGCCACTGCATGCCAGCCAGGGCTCCAGGAGACACTGTCCACACTATGTTCTTCCAGAATGGAAACTCCTGGAATTTTGCAGACATATTCCACTTCCCCATTCACCAACATTTCAAAGCAATGGTTTCCATGGACCAATTAGGCAGAACCTAAGCATAGACAAGAGGAGACAATAAAGCACAGCAAGTATTTCAGACATCTACCATGGACCACGCCACCTGCTACTGCAGGTGCAGAGAAGAAAAAGATGTAGAGAACATAAACACATAATCATGTATACAGTTTGTTGAGTTCTATGATGTACGGGTGTACAGAGTCTGTTGAGTTATGGGTGCTCCATGCAGATACTGAGGTGGAATGCAAAGGGCACACATGCCCTGAGCCTTAAACTGACTAATGTTAGTCATTTAAAGAAAGGCATGGATTCAAGTGGAGGGAGGGGCATTTCAGAGAAAGAGAATTGCATGAGCATGGGCACCTACTTCCCTGATTGCATGATGGAGTCATTATCTACACAGTTTAGTGTAGACTAAGTTTTTACGAAGAACATAAAATATGAGTCAGAAAATGCCAGGGGCAAGGCTGGAGAATTGGACAGTAACCATGTCATAGAGGGCTCATTTACCTTCTTAAGAAACTCCGTCTTATCCCATAGGTACTGGGAAATCATTGAAGAGTTTAAAAGAAGAATAATATGCTTAGATTTAGGTGTTAAATCATCATCTCCTCCAGCAGCTCTGGAAAAAAGTAGTTCTGAGCAGGACAAAGTAAGGCAGAAAGCCTAATAGTCAATAACACAGTTTTATATAGAGAAGATAATAAAGATTTTAACTAATAATAATATAGCTAATATTTATTGAGTACTTGTTATGTGTCAGACATCATTCATATTCAAAGTATTGCATATTTAATGTTCACAGTAGCTCTACTGGAAAAGAACTATTAAAATTTCTATGTTTTAGGAGAGAAAATAAAGTCCAGGAAGGTCAAGAGCTTGTCCAAGGATACACAGTCGAGGGAGTTGTAGAAAGGAGAGGAGGAAGATTCTGGAAAGATGTAGGGCCCAACTGAAACAAGGCGCTAAACAATAGGATAAAGAGTGGGAAGGTAAGGAGGATTTAGGAGTGCTGCCCAGTTTCCAGCATAGGTCACCAGGGGATAGGGTCACAAACCAATGAAGTAATTAATTTAGGGAAAAATTAGAGCAAGAGAAAGATAATGAATTGAGCTTGGAACCTGAGCATGACGTCTATGTGGAACATCAAAACAGCAGTGCCATCCAGGCAGATGATGGTAAAACAAAGCCTAGGAGCAGCCCAGATGAGAAGAAAACTCTGGTGAGTCATCTACACTGAGCTGGTAGCTTGTAATGGTCGGAGTTGCCTATTTAAAAGCTGAAAGTACCCCTTCCTAAGTAAATGTAATCTGAGAAATGATTCTGATCCCCAGCTTTGAGAGTTGATAGGAGATGACTCTAAATATATAAAAGTACCAGCCCAGCCTATCATAAGTAGCCAGTTTCCAGGACCTTGGGCCACCTCTCCAGCTTGACTGCTGTTGCTAACCCTCTTACTTATTCCTCTGGAAGTCCTTTTGCTGATCCCTTCTTGTTTGATAGCAACTGGAGGAGTGAATGCACCACGTGATAAGTGCCAAAGGGGCTAGACTCAGGCTGAATGACACCCTGTCACATCTTCAGGAACCATTGACTGAGCTTACACACAGACACACACACACAGACACACACACACACACACACGCACACACAGACACACACATGCACACGCACGCACACACCAAACAAAACAAAAACCACACTGATGGAATTATCTGGGGAAAGGAGGCCTGTGTGACCCCAGCTGCAGTGAAGACAGATATTTCTGGCCCCTCTCTGGCTGTGCCATCACAGTGCAGGACAAAGAATATTTGGAAAGCCAGGGCAGCAGACATTGGCCTCTGATTAAAATTTGTGTGCAGGAATCTGGCTTCATCAATGATCTCTGCTGGTAAATTGAAAACGCTTCTTCATTTAGTGGCAATGTGTGATTGGTACTTCTGATTCTCACAGACACAGAAGAGGCAAAGTCAGCCCGGGCTGTATGAGTTGAGGGCAGAAACGAAGTAGTAATTGAGGTTTGGAATAAGACTTGCGCAGAGCCCTCTCAAATGACCGTGGGCCTTCTAGCTAAAATTTGGGAGTGAGGTGAATGGACTAAAGGAAGTGGTGGGTCAAGGAGAGAACCAGATAAAAGCCAATGTTTCAAAGGTTGGCAGAAGAAGGGAAGTCTGAAAGGAAGGAAGAGTCACCAGGAAAGGATGGACAAGAGCAGATGTGATGCCAGAGAAGAAAGAGGCAGGAATATAGCAGACCTGGTTAATGGCCTAAATCGTCAGAAGGTTACTGGTCACCTTACTAGGGCAGGAAAGCCTGATCTCAGGGCACTAAGGAGAGGCACATGGCATGAAGAGGTAGAAAGGGATTATGGACTATAGTGTTGGGGTAAGAAGGGTAGGAAAGAAATTCAGCAGCTGCTGAGGGGATAATAGTGTTCAGGAATGACGATTTTACATAGATGTGTGTATTAGCTTCATAAAGCAGTCACGACCACTTTGCACATAGTGAGTGGCTTGAAATAATAGACATTTATTATCCTATAGATCTGGAGCCAGAAGTGCAAAATTAAGATGTCAACCAGGCCACACTCCCTCCAAAGGCTCCATGGGAAAATCCAATTCTTGCCTCTTTCAACTTCTAGGGGCTGTTGGCATTCCTTGACTAGTGGCTGCATCACAGCAAGATTGTGATGGTTAATTTTATGTGTCAACTTGACTGGGTCACAGGATGCTCAGATATTTGGATAAAGATTATTTCCGAGTGTGTCTGTGAGGGTGTTTTTAGGTGGGATTAACATTTGAATCAGTAAACTGAGTAAAGCAGATAGGCCACCCAGTGTGGGTAGGGTCTTGAATAGAACAAAAAGGCAGAGGAAGGGAGAATTTACTTTCTGCCAGATTATGAGCTGAAACACAGATCTTCTTCTGCCCTCAGACTGAGACTTACTCTATTGACTGTCCTGGTCCTCAGGCCTTTGGACTCAGACTGGAACCACACCACTAGCTCTCCTTGGTCCCTAGATTACAGACAGAACATTGTGTGGGATTTCTCCGTGTCTAATACATCCTAGGTATAGATAATACACAGATGATATATAGATATATAGACATAGTCAATAATCTACATAAAACTTTTGACTCCCCCAGACTTAATTCCTAAAAGCTTAGTATTACTGTTGATCTGAAGCCCTACCAATAACATAAATAGTTGGTTAACACATATTTTACATGTATCACATAATGTATTCTTACAATAAAGTGAGCTAGATAAAAGAAAATGTTATTAAGAAAATCATAGGAGGAGAAAATACATTTGTAATATTGTAATAAATGTATTGAAAAAACACCACAAATAAGTGGACCTGCACAGTTTAAAGCTGTGTTGTTCAAGGGTCAGTGGTATGTATATGTATATATACATATATATATATATATATATATATATAGTATTTCTCAGGAGGACACTGACCAATTGAAATTTCTCTGCTTTTGCCTTCTCTGTGTATTTGTCTCAAAACTTACCCTATCTCTGTTACAAGGTCACTTATGATTAAACTTAGGGGCTATCTTGATGATCCCATATAAGCCCCCTCCTTTCAAAATATTTAACTTAATTCCATCTTTTGCTGTATAAGGCGATACTTACTCTTTGCCATATAAGGTAATATTCAGAGGCTCCATGAATTAGAAAGTGAATATATCTTTGGGATGCCATTTTTTCCAGCCTACCACAGGGGGAACTGTATACTTCTAGGCAGAGGAAAAGACATCAAAGGAATGAAATAGTTAAAGAACTGAGAAAAGATGAAATATTGGAGAAGAATTCTAAAAGACTTGGGAAGCATCGGGAGAAAGAACTGACCAAAAGCAAGTAAAAGGATTGATGAGTGGTATTAAGTTCTGAGAGCATGCGTCTTTATTTGGCCGTGGTAAATATTTCATTTCCGTGCACGTGTTGACCTAGGGTAGGAGCAGCGGTTGTGGGATCATCAGCTCACAACCAGGGTTTTGCTGACTCGTGCACTGCCCACGTCATGTTCTGTGAGTGCCCCCTGGCAGGGGAAGAGGGTGGCGCAGTCAAGGCTACCTGGATCAGCCCACTCCCAAAAGGGCCCCAATGTGGACCAGTTGTATCATCCTTGCTAGCTGACATCCGGGTCATTTCAGGGGACACAGACAGCGGGAAATAAAAGTGGACATGCAGGTTTCCGGTGGCAACGGGCTGGGGGGAGAAGTATTGCCAAGAGGAAAGAAGTGAGGGCAGGCATGAGTCCTGGGTGGACTTGAGACAGCAGACATGGCGAGGGCCAGGAGTGGGGAGGGAAGTGCCCGAAGGCAGGGCAGCAGAAGTCCCCACAGCACAGGGGTCCTCAGGGAGGGGGAGGCTGGCACTGCCAAGAGGAGGATGGTACCAACTGGAAGAGACAGCTGGTGGCATGTGGCACCCAACCTGTTCCTTCACGATCTGCAAGCCATTGTACCCACAGAGTGCTGCTGCGTCTCCACAGTCACCACGGGCTCACCCAAACAGGATGTGTTCTTGGACAACTCATGTCACCTGCTACGCATCAGTGTTTTCATCAACAAAAAATGGGAATAAAAGAACCTACCTACTTCAAAGTGGTGCAAGGGTTAATGGAATCATGGGTACAAGGCCTAGGGGACAGCCCCTGGCACATCGAAGCTCCTGACGGATGATAGTTGAGACAGTATTACTTGTGTCCCGGACTTGGACCTCAGTGTGATTCACATACACTAATCCAGAGTCCTCTCCTGTCTCTGGCACCCACATTTTCCCACCGTTTTGCAAAACCCTATTCTCCAGGTTGCTAAGCCAGTGGACTTCTTCCTCACTCCAGTCAGCCCCTGCCAGGGGGCTGCTGCTCCCCACCACTGAACACAGAGGCTACGCAGTATCCCCACGGCCAGGCAGGTTCCCATCTCCTGCCTGCCAAGTCAGGAGGCTCTGTTTCTTTGTCTGACGGCAGCCTTTTTCTCACCCACTCCTCTGCAGCCCAGGTACCTCTACAGCAATTTGTTCCAGATGCTGGGCAATTTGCGTAGTCCTGCTCAGCATGAAAAATATTTCCCCAATGCTTATCGACCTCTGGAAAAGCTGGTGTTTTCAAGCCTGCCAGCCAATCACCGACACTTAGCTGGAAACGTGTGGGCCTTTAATCATCGTTGTCCAAACACGGGAAGAGCAGCAGCCAGCAGAGAGAGAATTCTTGCTGGCTAAACCCTGGGAACTGGTGAGTCTCTCGCCCACCGAGCTGTGGACGGAAGCCCCCAAAGAGTCATGGTTTGTTTGTCTTCCTAGGAGATGTGTCTCCGGGAGTTTGGGGAGAATGTACCTGATGAATCAAATGGATTCTAAGCTGAAGCAGGATCAGTGGGATGGAAAAAGTGGTCCAAGAAGGCTGCTCAATGCATCAGACCCTTCATGCCTCTGGCAGAGGGGCAGGCGATACCCTCTCAGCACTAGGGGCAGAGAAAGCTACTGACCCATGGTAGCTTAGTGCCTTGTTATTCAATGTCTCGGTCTGAGGGTCAGCAACGCCCAGAACCTTTAGAAATGCAGGATCTCAGACCCTACTCCAGACCCATGGCATCAGAATCTGCACGTTAACGAGATTCCTGAGTGATCTCTATGTAAATACGGTTTCAGAAGCACTGATTTATGGGACACATAAAAATCCTATCCTCTTTCTCACCCCAAAATATCTCCTTTCATTAAGCTTTGCTGGAAATGCTGGCAATTTATACATTCATTACTTCTTAATTAAGACGGGGAATATTTTTTGAAAGAGGTTGTATATAGAGTCATTATAATAATGGGGTCCCACTTCTGCAGGCCTCAGACTACTTCTGCGGACCTTCAATACGAAATAAGGTTAGATTTTCCCTTAAACCCTTTGTTTCTCACCCACAAGGCTTTTTTTAATACTCTGCCGCAGCAGCTCTCACAAACAATGTTTATTACAAGCCCATGTGTTTGTTTCCTTAATCACCAGTGATGTGAACCAGCCCAGAGGCACACTGAAGCTGCTCATGGTAGGAGAATATCATTAACATGTCAAAAATGCGTGCTTGCCTCTTGTGCAACGCAACAATCTCCAGGCATGGCTGCTACCTTCCCAAAAACTACAATGTTGTCTGTAGTTTCTATGTGCAAGAAATTAAAAATAATCGTAGATTTCCAAGCAGCTCTCTATGGGATTGACATTTTTCCTCCCGTGACCCAGTATCTTGCTCGGTATCTAGCACAGTATCGGCCCTCAGGGTTTGCAGGATGGCCAAATGCTCCTACTTTGTATCATGTACCCACTACATGCCAGGCAGTGAGCTAGGCACTTAGACTTGCTCTCTCTTTCCATTGCTCTAGGTGTCTATTTACCTCTCCCAACAGGTATGTATTCCACAAAACCATCCTACTGAGTAGATAGTAACTATCTCTCTTTCCGGTGGCACAGAAGTCAGGGAATAAAGCAGGTTCATTGGCTCCAAAGCTCACACTGCTTTCGCCACTTCACTTTGCCTCCAAGAGTAGAATAGACAGACGATGGGTGAATGTTACGAGAGCATGTTAGGGAACCTCAGCAAGGCTTGCTTTTCAAGGGCCCCGTCCCAAAATGCTTCTGAGGACAAACCAGTAATGAATAGGACAGTAGCAGCCACTGTTGTCTGGTCACCTGAGCCAGGCTCCCAGGGCCAGGTCCCTTCTGTCCAAAGGCCGCCCCTTACCCCCTCTAATGCCGATTTCACCGGGCATGTGAGGAAACAAGCAGATTAGGATTCAGCACGGTTTCCTAAGCAAATGCCCAAATCCTGTGGGTGAAGTCAAACTGTGGACATTAAAACAAAAGCAATAACAAAAATCGGTTTCAGTAAGCATCAAGGTAAAAACGCAGGATTTGTACTATCCCTCCGCTCCAACCACCAGCTTTTCTCCCCATGGTTTGAGAAGTCCAGAATGCCTCTTGGCACATGATTAAAATTTCCTCTTTTGGTGGCTCCCTCCCTCTCTCCTTCATCTTTTTTGGTCTGAGCCGACACCAGAGACAATTAGGGACTGTATAATCATTGCTGCTGGGGCTGTGCTTCTACATACATTCTCCTCAGAAGGGGCTGATTACCATATTAAGCATCTTTCACTTGACAAAAATCAGTGAGAATGTTTCCCTCCATTTTCCCCAGAATACAGACAAGAGAGTCAAGAGGGAGAGGCAGGCAGCCACCGATGAGGTCTAAGTCATCAGAAACTTCTCTGTCTTTCGTAGCAGTTATTTCCTTTGATGTTAAAATGTTTTTCTACTTGTGCTTTATGTCTTTTTTAATTTCTTCTTCTGCTGCTGCTTCTGCTTCTTCTTCTTTAAATGCCATTCAGAGTGGCTATCCTCTCTGCAGAGCCCTGAACCTGCCAACGTCTATTGGAAAGGTCGGCCTTGCTCTGGCAGTTTGAATCATCACGTAGCTGTGGCCCGAGGCAGACCTGCTCCTCAACTCAGATCTAGCCAACTGGACCGGAGGACCTCACTGTGATTGGCAACCAGCTGGAGAACATCAAGTTTTATTCACCATTTTCAATAAACAACACCAGAAAGAAGAGTAAACCCCAGAAGCCAACTTTGCAACAAGGCTGCAGTATTTTCTGACTTGAAGGGCAAGTGGAGACTCAGATCAATTATCTAAATAATTCAAACTTCAAATATATTTCCCCTAGAAACACTCAAATAATTGAAGCAAAGAGGGCTTTGGGATGACCTACATCAAGGCCTCCCTTCATCTGCCTCACCAATTTGTCTACCTGACTCAGATGGTGTCAATAAGGCCATAGGATGTGAGGAAAATGGGAGTAATGTACTAAGTGCCTATAATGGTCATCTCATCATCTCAGTACACATACCATTAAGATCTGGGGCCTCCTTGTGGCTCAGTCTTGGAGTAGTTTCGTTCAAAGGATTACAGTCCAAAAATCATACGTAAGTTTTCAAGGGATTTCAGTTTTAACTCTCCCAAACTACATTAAGAGACTCTAATTCCTAAGATAGGGCAATACTTCCTAATAGCAAGCAAACAAGCACTGTGACCTCAACTCCAGTTCTCTGGTGCCCCACAGCCACTAGTGAGCCCTGTCTAAGGGCCTCGCACCCTCCCAGCAGCCCCGAAGCTCCTTTTATTTCTTTCTCAGTTAACTCCCACCTCTCTAGACATGGCTCTATTCGTTCACTGGATTCTACATCACAAAACCACAGAACTAGCTGTCAAAGATGGAATTCTCATTAGGAAGGAGGAGGAAGGAAAGTTGTACTGGTGCCGCAAAGACAAAATGTTCCTTGGAGGGCTGGGGCCAAAGAGGCAGGAGACAGGAAAGGCTGGAATGGTCACATGCCAGTGAAATTTGTACCTGTACCACAAGCCATGTGACAACTTTCAGAAGATGATATTATTGTTACTCCACGGTGGGCAGCCTGACCCCAGGCTAGTTGTCGAATGTCACAGACCTAATGAGTGGCAAAATTAAAACCAGGGTATATATGACAACAAAGCCCACCATTTCTCCACCAAACCACAAGCATCCTGTGGAAGGGATCAGATTAATCTGGGATGATAATAATAAAAAGATTTTTCTGATCAATTTCTCATCATCATCCTGTGGGTAAAGCAGATATAGGGGTTGGAGATGTAAACGGATGACACTGAAAATGACTTCCACTTGGCTTGTGACCCAGTTGGTCTTTCAACCCTCACATAACCCTAGCTTGTGGCTCTTTCTGACTATATTTGGGTGCGATTGGCATTCCTTAATAAATACAACTTAATTCATTTCACAAATATTACTTAAGTTCCTCCCATGTTAGGGATCATGTGGGACAGGGATCATGTGGGACAGAAACAAATAGAAATACAGCATGATCCTGGCCCTCCCAGAGCTGGAGTGAGTTGTAGATGCAGGCCTGTAAAACAGTTGGGACTGTGCAGGGTGGTAAGGGAAGAAGAGTGGAAAACATCGGACTGAGCCTGAATTGATCAGGACAGATTTCCACCAAAGGGACACCATTTGACAGGGCTCTTCAGGAACTGTGTTCTACTGCCTTTTTAAATGGTTTCTCTTAGTTTTCAAGGTAATCTTAAACTGTTTCATTTTCATACTTGCCATTGTGTTCTACTCAGTCTGGAAAGAAATTGTTACATTGACTGGGCTTCAAAGTCACACCCTGCCAAGATGAGTCACATAGAAGAGTCATATTTTCTTGGCCTCTCCACAGTTCAATTCTGCTCTCCCTGGCATGGCTCAATAAATATTTTTGAGCATATAATTGTAAGCAAATAAAGACATAGCCTCTGGCCTCATGGAACTTAAAGTTCATTGGAGGAGATACATGTTCTTCAGATAGTTTTAAAGTTTATGTGACATTTCACACACAGAAGTATAAAATTTTGGCTATTCCCTGAGCAGACAGAAGAGAGGGATCTGACCAGGGGTAGTGGTGGGGGTGGGGTGGGGGGATTATGAGAGATTTCTCAAAGCATCAATACTGAAGCCAATATCTGAAGGCAGGAAAGTGAGGAAAGAAGATCAACTCATGTAGAGGGAACAAAGAGGCTGTGGCAGGAGGGAGCAGAGGAAAACAAATGGCTGAAAGAATAGCAATGTGTTCAGGGTGGAAAGCGGATGGGGGGAGCACAGGCCAAGGTGAAGCCAGACATAGGTGGAGCCAAACCCTACAGGCCTGCGGGCATGTGAAATATACTGGTGTTTATCCCATGAGCAAAGTGAAGCCATTTATGCCATGACAGACAAGGCCAGGTCTACATTTTAGAAAGGCCACTTGAGGGGAGCCTGGGTGGGTCAGTCGGTTAAGTGCCCAACATCAGCTCATTTCATGGTCTCACGGTCCATGAGTTCAAACCCCACATCGGGCTCTGTGCTGACAGCTCAGAGCCTGGAGCCTGCTTCAGATTCTGTGTCTCCCTCTCTCTCTGCCCTCTTCCACTTGAGTTTTGTCTCCCTCTTTCTCAAATAAATAAACATTAAAAAAATAAAAAAATCATTTAATTTTATTTTTGAGCTTGAGCCACTCCTTAGAGAATACCTGCCATAGTGCCATAGTGGCAAGAGTGAATGTGTGAGACAGCTTAGGAGATACTGCAATAGTCCACGGGTGCTGGAAAGGGAGGAAAAATTAGCACCTTGGAGTGCAAAAGCAAGGCTCTTATTCTGAGGTGTTCCCCTTGCTGGCCATGGCAGCCTGACCAATGGAATGGTCTTTGTTTGGGTTTCCCCATTGACTAAATTGGGGAAGACCCTTCCCTACCTCCTTCCAGGGTACTTTGAAGATCAAACTAAATGATAAAAATGAACATACACAATGTACTGCAATAGGACATTGATAGCAAAGAAGCAATTAAAATATGCTTCATGGGTACCTATTGCTCACATGAGCCTACCACAAAGAAACAAAGCCTGGAGAAAGTAAGATAGCTTGTAAAATTAGCACATATTATGGGAGATATAGGAGAGAAATTTGGAGTGAATGTTGAGCAGGGGAGAGAAGAGAAAGAAACATAAAAGGAGAGAGGGAGCAGGAGAAGAGATTCGAGGACTATTTTCATCTAGCTGTTTAAATCAGGGAATAGGGAAAAAAGAAGGCGGTGAATGTGTGCGTTCTCCTCGTCTGGATGCTAGTTCTGCCTCTAGCTCTACCAGCCCATGGATCTATTTATGAATCAGTAGGCCTTCTTTTTGAATAAGCCATGATGCTATTTACGTTTCCTTTTAAAAGAGTTATCTCCATTTTCTGCCGTTTCCCCATGTGAACTTGCATAATTACTCGATTGATAACATTCTCCTGACCAAAAAAAAAAAAAAAAAAAAAAACAAACCAAAAAAAAAAAAAAAAAAAAAAAAAAAGCCAAGCCAAGAAAAGAAAAGCACACTCTGAATTTTCAGAATGCTGATTCCAGAAAGAACAGAAATGGTTTCTTCATTTGCTCCTGTTCTGCAATTATATAGAAACTTCTTGGTTTCTAAATGATGAATAAGTAAACCCTATTATTCATCTTAATAAAAAAAAATTCTACTGAAACTCTTTTAAGTTTTATGACAAATGGAGTGTCTTGGATTAACAAAGTACTTGGAATGTGGAGCAAAAGTCCCCCACAAATATCCCCAAATGTGTTCTCAGATCACATCTCCTGAAAGTTATCTTTGAAGAGCTGTTCACCAGCTCTCCCCCACCTTCTTTTCCCATTAGCCTCCTCCCATGGATGGCTTTGTTCCTAGAACCTTCATTCCGTACAGTGTCAAATGCTTTTGAGAGCTTGGAGAGGTGTGCTTCAGTCTCCCAAGGCCAAGCCTAGCTGTGCCAACTGTACAGAAATCCAGAGCAATGGGGAGAACGCCACCTGCTTGTTGGATTCCTTTCCCTCTCCCCTCCACGCCCGCTTCACCCAAGCTGTGGCAACCTCTCTCAAAGAGTGACCCAATCACCTTGAAGCAGGAATACATCACTGTGTGAGTTCTGCAACAATGGGATTGAAATTAACCTGCTAGCCTGGCAGATAATTATCTTAATAAGAAATTTTCTTTGAAAACACAGATTCTACAAACTACCTCTTGATCTCCAAACTTGAACCAAGCAAACAGCTTCATCTCAAAATATGATCTTAGAATGAAATTAATATTGATTATGAGGGATAAAAAGTGCTGCATGGAAGATGGTAAAAATTATTTCAGATTAGGGGGTGGGGAAATAAGATGAGAATAAAAATGAAGTATTAGCAAAGCACTATAAAATGACAATAAAGTCCAGTGTTGTTAAATCACTCAGTTAATTAATAGAAGATTCTGAAGGAATATATTAGGTTACCACTAAATTGTGTGATCTGGTTTTGTTTAAAATATTCAACAGACTCAAAAATTCAGGAGGGCTTTGGACAAAGGGACCTGAGGGCAGGAGCCTGAAAGTTAAAAAATAAGGTTAACTGCGTTAAGTTTATTTATTCACTCATTTATCCATTGAGCACAGATTTTATAGGAAACCATTATGTGCAATTGAGAGCTAGGCGCTACAGAAACAGGACAAATCACTGTCCTCAAGATGCTTACAGACTAACAGGAGGAAACTGCAGCAAAAGCCGTGATTAAATCATGACACAGTTACAATGGAGAACAAAGAGAGCGGGAGAGAAATGTAAGTTTCACCTGGAGGAACCAGGAGATTGCCAACCCCCCCACATAGCCAACTACCTGGTGGTGGTACAAGTGGGCAATTCCTGTATGTACTTTGGATTTGTTCTGTTGATGAAAATACAGAGCTGAGACCTGCTCCCTTGTGGGAAGTAGGGCCAGTACAGAAAAAGGACATAATTCCTGTTGACAATCTCCCAGAAAAAAACAGATTCAGGACTCCTGACTATAGAAAGTAGGCCTTAGAGAGGAAAGGAGTGTTTTTATCTCTTTCTCTAGTCTTGGGTCTGGAGGGCCTGTGCTTCTGGTGGAAGAAGTTGAAGTGTAGACGCCCAGGAAATGGGTGCAGAACTGTTATCTAGAAAAAGGGACTGGCCTAGCAGCAAAAACTGAGAGATTATGCCCTACTGGCCATTGACTATAGAGAGGACTCCGAACCTGAGGGATCAAGCCATAGATTGCAAGTTTGCTTGTTATTCTCTGTTTACCACTAGAAGGCTATGTATCAGAGTAGGTAAGAGCAAGGGCCCTAGAGGCAAACTGCTTTCACTCATATTCTGACTCCCAATCAATTCAATGAGTAATCTTGGAAAAATTATTTACTCTACCTCCCTTCCCTTCATTATCTTTAAAATGGGAATAATCACAGGACTTATCTCAAGGAGTTGCTATGAAGGTCAAAGACGTTGTTACATGTACTTCTGATCATTCCCTGCATGGAGCAAATGCTCAGTAATTTTTTGCTATGAAATAATTGTCATTAAAAAAATACCTTAATTTGAGTTACATCTCATTTGAGTTACTGAGTGTATATAAAATTTTGAAATAAGTAATTAAAACACTGAGCCTTGCCATAAGGGTTATAAAGTGTAAAGTTTGAAATTAAATATGTCCCTGTCTTGCTGAGTTGGCCAAGACAGTAGATGTCAGAAAGGAACTTACAGAAAGGAGTTTTTAGAGGAAGAATATGAGTCCTGAGTTCTGGGAGCCCTTCCCGCCCATGAGAATCTCCCTCCAAAGACAGGCTTAAAGGGTCTGGCTTTTATTTTTATTATGAAATTTTATGCCAGTACGCCAAAAGAAAATTGAAAGCCATGTCATTTACATAAAACCCTGCACTGACTTCTAATTGGAATAAATTGCATGGTCCTAATCTTTCTAGGTAACTTCCAGGGACAGTCCTGGGTATACTAACCTGAACCTTGATTTTCAGGTCATTTCATTGAGCCAAGTCCATTCTCCCCAGTCAGGCAAGGATAGATGTCAGGAAAAGAGGTCATACACACACACACACACACACACACACACACACACACACACATGCACACACACACCATGCCTAGTGTCATGCATTAAAAATATAAGAGTTATCGAAAAAAATTTTGTCTGCAAGTGAGAAATTGCAGAGCACATGCAGACTTCATCCCTACCCACAAGGAACTATGTCTAGGCCAGACATGGCTGCATGCACCATGGAAAGGCCCCTACAAGAGACTTGTATAAATTTGTATTACACTACATATTTATTGGAGAAGTAAGGGGGGGGCAGGGAATATCTAGTCAATTCAACAGTGGGAATTCCATTTTCAAAGAATGGCATTATTAGGAAAAGGGAAAAGCTCTGGAGGTCAGCCACTGGTATCCTACTGTTCCATTGAGCTTACTCAGAACTGCCTAGTTGGCATCTTGCTGAGCTGTCAAAATTGGGAGGGAATGAATCTTTGAGGCCCAGAACACCTGATCACCATAGGCCCCATGTGTTGTGACTCATATACACTTAAGGCTTTCCCTAAGCCAACACATCCACTTTCATTATCTTAATTGCCACCCATAAGTAAATGTCCCCTAAATCAAATCTCCAGCCTTGACTTCTTACTGAGCTTCAGATGGATATTTTTTCTTGCTTGTCTCACAATAATAACTCATACTCCAGCATATCTAAAAATGGGTGACCCTCTTTCCCCAAACCTTCTCCTTTGCCTAAATTTTCTTGTCATAATTGATTGTCCCACCATCATCAGTTTTAATTGAAAGCATACAAACCTGAAACCTGGCAGTTATCTTTGTCTCCTCCCGCTGACTTTTCATATTAATTCATCACTGTAATGGATAATTTTATGTGACCTGGCTAAGGGATACCCAGATAAGGGATAAACATTATTCCTAAATGTGTATGGGAGGGTGTCTCTGAAAAAGATTAGCATTTGAATTTGTAGACTGAGTTAAGTAGATTGCCCTTAACCATATGTGTTGTTACCATGCAGTTTATTGAGGGCCAAACAGAAAAGGAAAGGCATCGGAAGGGTTAATTTGCCTGAGTTGAGCCATCTACTTCTGTCCTCAAAGACATTCATTGTTCTTTGTTCTCAGGCTTTCAGACTCCGAGTGGGACTTACACAGTTGGCCCCAGACTCTCAGACCTTCAGACTTGGATGGAATTATACCACTAGCTTTCCTGCGCCTCCAGCTTGCAGACTATAGATCAAGGGACTTCTTGGCCTCCATAGTCACATGACCCAATTTTAGTAATAAACCTCCCATTTTTCTCTATATACTATAGTTCCTATTGGTTCCATTCCTTTGGAGAAAACTGATTAATAAAATCACCAAGTCAGACGCATTATAATTTTCTATTTTTTAAATCCTTCTCACCTGCTTCATGCCTGCAGCCAAGGCCTTAGCTCAGATATTCATCATCCCTTGCCTGCATCGTCCCTTGTCCCTTAACTGGTCTCCCTATCTCAAACCTTCTATCATCATTAACTACCTGAATTCCAGACCTCAACAGGTCACTTTATTCTCCAATTTAAAATTCAAAAATCATTTAAGAGCCGTTATTGCCTAAATTCTTCAAAGTGACCTACAGTGATTTTCATGAACCTATTTCTTGTGATTCCTCTTCCTTTAAAACATCATACCTTCAACATACTGAAAACAACATGATATTTCTTGCTCTTGGGCTTTTAGAATAGTAGTCTCTTTCGAGGACTACTCTATTTTTTAAATTTATTTTTGCTTATTTATTTATATAAGTAATCTCTACACCCCAACATGGAGCTTGATCTCACGGCCCCAAGATCAAGAGTTGCGTGCCCTTCTAACCAAGGGTCTCTACTTTTTTATCCAAGAAACATTCCACTTCCAAAAGTGACCCCACTCGATCATCTTTGCCTAAAGGTCCTCATTTGTTTTCCAGTTTTGATAGAAATTTATCTTCACTTTGCAACTTCAATTGCTCATCCTGTCCTCCTTTCCCTAGGCTGACAGACAGGAAGAACTAATGGCCTTAAAAAACCTTTCGGTGTTACTCTACCAACACCAAGTTGATCACTTATAAGATCAACTGGGCCTTCCCAAAACAGGAGAACTAAATTGTATACCGGTCTCCTCTTCCATGTCTGTATCACTGAGCCACCCACTAACAAAGTCTTCCTAAAAATGTAAAGTTTCACAGGCTTCAGAAGGCCAAACAAGCGTACTGGATTCAAGTCAAAAAGTATCAGTTCCCTTGCAAATAAAGGACAGGTTTGGTTCTCTATGTAATAATTTCTTCTTAGTCAACCCTCAAAAGATAAAGTTAACTGTGCTCTCATCAGCAAGTACCTCTATACCCTCAAATCTATCTTTGTTTCATCCATTTCTACCATGCACTTCCAAATTCAAGCATTTGAAAATCTTTCCTGTATGTCTATGTAATGTGTGAACAATTAGCATTTTGCTACCAGTATCCCACTCTGCCTGGGAGATGAACTGCCTATCACAGGATATGTGAAATGGGTCCAGCCTGAAGAGAGATAAATCAAACTCCAACCCATCAGTTTTTAGGATTTAGTTTCTTTGCTGTGCATGGTCACTCTTCTATTTTCAGACTCTCCGACTGCCGTGCTTAATAGCCTTCAGTGACCCTCGACTTTCCACAGTATAAAGCTCAAGGCTAGGCCTTTGACACAGTGTGACAGGCCATTTCTGGCCATTTCTGATCTGGTTCCTATCTATCCACCTAGCCTCATTCAGCTCAGGTAGGGGTCAAAGGGTATTTACGGTAGAGTGTACCTCAGAGTCATGTCAGCACAACCAGCTACGTGAGAAACGTGACAGGCAAGTATAGCTTTCCGTAGAACTCAGCTAATAATGACTCAGGACTTGTGGCCAATAAGCTCCTTGAGCAAGGCACATTTATACTAGCAGATATTTTTAGGTAAGGGGAAATATGGGAAATGCTCAAGAGGGATCCCAATTATATCAGAGCCAAAAGGGTTAAACTACAGTAAGGATGATCATCAATTTCTTCCTGAATAGAAACTGAAAAGCTCTACTTCCTTTGCTCTATATTGCAATGTAAAAGGAACTGTAGATAGTTCTCATTACACATTGCGAGTTCTGTCACACTTAAATCCCTTTGTCACTTTCACAAAGCTCTACAGTAAAGAATCTCTCTGGCCATTGTTATATATGGCTGTCAGGTCTGTGAGGTCAGATCCTTCCTGATGATCGGAGTCAAGATTCTGGCACACAGCAATGACAGGACCAGATGTGCCCTTCACTTCTGTGAAGAATGTTGTCTTAATGGCAGTTAGTCCTCTCCAGTGACCCCACATTGAAATGGCATCTGGTTGCAAGCCTCTTTCAATAAAACCCCTCTCTTGGGGGATAAGTTCCATGACTGGCATGGTCCCCAGGTTGCTGAGATCCCATCTACTGCCTTAGAGATTCTCTTCCTGACCTCAGACTAATCACCGTGCTCTACCTGTCTCATTCCCTATGCCCATATGGACTCAACAGTGACATGGCCAAGATCTAGCCGTCAGGATAGGACATTCTTACTAGGCTTCTTTCTACCCATGGTCACCTGATCAGAAGCTTTTATGCTTATTAGGTCCAACTTTCCAGCCAGGCCTTCATTTGAACTTTAGCCTGCCTGTTCAGCTAGACCCGCATTAAAAGATGGGCACTCCTTGGCCAGCCCCAGTAATTCCACTGGCTTGAACTCTTCTCCATGGCCTTCCAAAGCAAGTGGAGTAGACAGTTCGGCTGAGGCATATGTTTCGTGTAGGACAGTGATGGGAAATGGGGCTATAAAAGCAGATTGGGGTCAGCCTGGGGAGGACTTGGAGAGAAAGAGAAACATCCCTCCTCTGCTTTGAAGCCCTCTTCAGCAACACAGCACTGCCACACACAACTCCAGATTTCATTTACTGGATAGGGAGCAACTCCATTAAACTTCAAAGCATCACTTGAGAGAGGATTATTTTCTTACCAAGGTGACTGGAGGTATTTCAGTTCTAAGACTTTATGATCACATTGTCTCAGAGGCAGCTTGACAATGTCTTATGTCTCTGACACTGGAGGGATTTATTCACTTGAAGCGCGGCATTAAATCCTTGGCGGGCACTGTATGTAAAATCTGGCTTTATAAATAAACACTACTTTGCCCTTCTGCTTTCCTTTCTTCTGAGAATCTGCAAGTCTCCAACATCTCATAATGAAATGAGTCTTGTCCTTCTACCTTAATGGAAGATAGATGTTATCCTTGCTGAGCTGTAGAGGCTTCCTCCTCTATAGGACCAGAATGATAATATTCATACATCTTTCCCTCCAGAGACTTGAAGAAGTTTGAGTGGCTAATAGGTGCAACTATTCCAGTTGGAGATAGTGAGGAAGAACTAAAGATCCTTTGTCCTACACATCACCATTGCGCCTTATTGCCTCATCCTCCCCCTAAAACTTTTTTCTGCTTCCTAATTCATCGCAAACATATGTATCCAAAACAAACAAACAAACAACCCACTGGATTAAAAGAAACCTTATCATGGCTATTCCTCCAGACATGACCACCAGGCTGTACTTGAATCCTGTTAGTGACGGGAAGCTCACTACCCCCCCACAAGGCAGCCAGTTCCATGGGAGATAGCTCTCTTTCTCACATGGAGCTAAAATCCTTGTAATTGTTGCCTTTGGGTCCCAACCATGACCCACTGGAGTATCTCTGAGCAGGTGTTATTCTTTCTCCGTATGACAGCACCTCAAATATTTGAAGGCAACTATCATAGCTACTTTTCATTATTTTTTTCTCCCACATGAGCTAGGGGCAGACCTTGGCAAGCAGGAAAAATTGCTCACAGTGACTTGTAATATTTCCATTTCTTAAAGAAGAAATAAACATGGAGCAATTTGTCACCCACTTACTGTCCTATTTTTTCAGGTAGAATAAATGCTATTTTCAGCACTGAATCTACCTCAGTTAACTCTTTGGTTTCAGAAAGCCACTGAATTTCATCATGCCCTGAAGCTCTTGCTGACCCTACTCCTGGAGAATGCTGGTTGCTTTCTCCTATGTGTTCCCAAGATACTCCATTTAAATTATTGCATTGTTTTGTTTCAGTTCATTTATACCCACGCCTGCCTCTCAAGACTTAAAAGTTGCAAGCACAGCCCATATTTTAGTCATGGTGGTATCCCCAATGCCTAGCAGAGTGCCTAGAACTTGGTAGCAACAAAATAAATGTTTGCTGCTGAATGAATGTTGTCTATACATCATAATAAAGAGGGTTGTCAAGATTTCTTCAATGCCTTAAACTATTGGGAATCTGTTACTTTACAAAGTTGGTTTATTATTTCTCCTGTCAGTTTCAGGTTCCAAAAATATGGAGCACGTGTACAAATGTGGAAGCAACTTTGTATATATATACCCCATAAAGAAGATCTATGCCAGCACTCTGCTGTATTTATCTGGCGACTACCATCAGTGGTGACACATAAAACTATACAGTTAAAAGACATTAAAGTACAGCTTAGATGAAAACAGATGAAAAAGATAGAAACTACTCAAAAGGCTGCTGAGAAGAAAAATATCTTTAGGCCCATTCTTTAAAACATTTACATAAATAATCCTGAGTGGTTGTGCACGTGTGTGTGTGTGTGTGTGTGATGAGAAGGGGGAGTGCTATGTTTAAAGTTAACATTAGCCATAATGCCCACTTTCCTCTCAGACTTCTTTAGTGTTTTAGAAGATCGTCAGTTTGTTTTCAAATATCTTTTATATCACTTCTGAAGGTGTTGGTAGAAAAGGGACTGTTAGCAGTCATGCGGTCCTAAGACAGCACAAATATATGAGCAAATCTGGGAAGGGGTGGTAAAGTTCATTTGCTCTCTTCAGTTTCCTATCAACTGAGAACAAGAAATAATGGCATATGCCAGGAAAACAGTCAGTAAAGGACTTATCCTAACCAGCCAAATTTGATGTAAGAAAACTGCTGTGTTTATTTGACAAATGCTTCTCTCAAATTGCATTGTTTTGTATTTTTTTTTAATTGAAGTATAATTAACATTCAGGGTTATATTAGTTTCAGATATACAACATAATGATTCAATAATTCTGTACATACTCAGTGTGAATCACAGTAAATGTACCCTTAATCCCCTCTATCCATTTCACCCGTTCTTTTACCTCCCCTCGGGCAACCACCAATTTGTTATCTATATTTAAGAGTCTGGTTTTTTGGGTTTTGTTTGTTTTGTTTTGTTTCTTAAATTCCATATATGAGCAACATCACATGGTATTTGTCTTTCTATGTCTGACTGATTTCACTTAGCATTATACCTTCTAGGTCCATCACATTCTTTTTTATGGCTGTGAATGTTTCATTGTATGTATATACCACAATTTCTTTATCCATTCATCTATGGATGTACATTCATCTATGGATATGGATGCTTCCGTATCTTGGTTATTATAAATAATGTTGCAATAAACATAAAAGTTCATATAAGTTTTTGAATTAGTGTTTGAATTTTATTTAGGTAAGTACCCAGTAGTGGAATTACTGGACCACACGATAATTCTACTTTTACTTTTTTGAGGAAATGCCATACACTCTGTTTTCCAGAGTGGCTGCACCAATTTGTATTCCCACGCACACTGGACAAGGGCTCCTTTTTCTCCACATCCTTGCCAACACTTGTTATTTCTTGTCTTTTTCGTAGTAGCCTTTCTGACAAGTAAGATAATATCTCACTGTGGTTTTGATTTGCATTTCCCTGATGACTAGTGATGCTGAGCATCTTTTCATGTGTCTTTTGACCATTTGTAAGTCTTATTGGAAAAAATGTCTATCCAGGTCTCTTCCCATTTTAATTGGATTATTTGTGTGTGTGTGTGTGTGTGTGTGTTTTGTTTTGTTTTGTTTTGGTTTTTGGTTTTTGGTTTTGGTCTTGAGTTGTATAAAGTCTTTACATATTGTCAGTATAACCCCCCTATCAGATATAGCATTCACAAATGCTGTCTCTCATTCAGTTGGTTGCTTTGTTGTTTCATTGATGGTTTCAAATTCCATTTTAAATGTTCAGTAGATTTAAGAGAGAGAAAGAGCAAGCCTAGCCCTAGCCTTGTAAGACAATTGGCAGCAGTTTTTTTGTGGAAGATTCCAAAAGATGATTTCTAGCACTATATGTAAACAATAATAACTTCAGTCTGCCAGTTGAGAGGAGCAAATTCATAGAAGAAGTAGAAGACTTGTTGCGATATTATAGCTTTAATCTAACTGGAAAGAGATGGTCAGGGGATGTCACATTAGAACCTTCTCCATCTTTACTTCCCCTCTAATTTCAGCCTCTGAAAAAGGGATTGGGCACAGAAGTGAGCTTAGAACAAGCTGAGATGCTGACAGAAGATGTGTGAAGGAGGATAGCTCTTTTTTAGCAAAGGAGATAATTAGATGCAAGGAACAGCTAACAGGTAGCATCCTATACAGATTAGTGTAGGCAAGTAAATAGCCAAAGAGACAGACTTTGATTTTCTGAAATGCCTAGGTCTTTAAAAATTTTGAAGGTCAAAAGTTCAAAATCAACATGTCAGCGAGCCCTAGCTTTCCTGAAAGTCTCTAGGGCAGAAGGCTTCTTTTCCTCTTCCAATATCTCAGGGCTCTTGGTGTTCCTTGGCTTGTGGCCACATGACTCCAATTTCTACCTCAGTCTTTACACAACTCCATGTCTGTGTCTTTATCCCTTTCCATGTCTATGTCTTCTCCTCTTCTGTCATTTACAAGGACACTTGCCTTTGGGTTTAAGGCCCATTCAGATGATCCAAATGATCTCTTCTCAAAACCTTCAACATAAGACCATTTTTCCAAATAAGGTCTTTTGCACAGGTACTGGGCATTAAGATGTGGATGTATCTTTCTGGGGAAGCCTCTATTCAACCCACTATATGTATTGATTAAGCAATGATTGTTAAATTTAAATTGAATAGTAAATTTAGTTAAGATAATTTTTAAAAATTGTATTTCCAATAACATTAATCAAAGTTAGTCAATTCCTATGGGAAAATTTACTTCATAGAAACATATCTTCAGAGTGCAATAATGATTTAATGATTTAATGTAGAACTGTGTAGTTTCTCTCTTCTCGAGCTGTGTGTGCGTGTGTGCACGCGCGTGCATGTGAGCGAGCAAGCGAGAGAGAGACCGACAGAGAAAGAGAGTTTGGCACAAAACAGGTAAATTTAAACTTCATAATCAAGATAACATTATAAATGTTATCTATTAGATCAGTTAGAGTCCTAGGACCCTAGAGCTTTGGTAAGTAACCAAAGGTGAGGCCAGAGTGAAAGAAGGAAAAGTCGTTGGAGTTGGAATGGAAGCACCTGGTTTAAATCTTTTCATGGCGTCTGACCTTTGGCCAAATGTTTATGTAACGCCTCATGTAGTTTGAGATTTCTCCTCTGTAAAATGGTGGGAGTGGAAATACTCTTCATCTTCTTAACTGTCACCATGAATATGAAGCCCCTTGATTTTCTGGTCAGTTCTCCCAAACTAGCCAGAGCAGGGGAGCAGGCACACAACCAGGGACATAGGGACAGGAAAATGCAAGGACAAACTTTATTTTCAAATTCCTATGGTTCAGAGAACAGAGACCAAGCTTACATAATACAGATTTACTCTAATATAGGTGGGCTGAGATTGGAGCTAAATGCATGTAGGAATCCAGGAAGCTCTAGGAACCAGCTCTCAGGATCCCATCTCTCACCTCACTCCACTCCACCCCCACCTCTATCATGTCATGAAGATCAGGCTCTGTCATACGCCACTGAGCCCCCTCCTGTGCTCACCTGTGGATTTGTTTCCTAATAGCTTTGAGCACCATGGGCTTTGGCTGTCCTACTGAGCCCAAATCTACATTGTGTCATCTCCCAGTGCATCCTTTCAGCTTCTGCCCCTGTGGCTAATGCCTTCAATCTCCAAGTTGCCTGGAAAACTACCTAATCATACTAAATATTTCAATCTGGACTAGTGTGTAAGTTATGAAGAATATGGGGGCAAAGGCATAATCATCAATAGATAGAAAGTGTGGCCTTGTGGAGTAAGTAATTCCTCAGTGTCCCTCAGAAGGAATTATAGATAGATTAAATTCACCTAGAAGGTGGTTGAGGCAGACAGGTACATTATCATCTGGTCACCAGTGCCCCGCTCTTCTCTGAGAACCATTTTCCCATCCCCCAAGTCTTACAGCTCCATATGAGCCACTGTGTTCTTATCTGACTCCACACTAACTGCAGCTGATTTGATCAGGATACTACACCTATAACCAGCTGGACAAACAGTTCCTTTCTTCTCAATTACTGAAGTTGAGTTTATGAAAGAGTCATATGAGCCTCCCTCTTTTAGCCAAAGCCAAGAATCTCGAATGTTATAGGTGGCCATGTTTTTTGCCATATGTAGAAACCTGATATTCAGCATGACAGAAAGATGCCAGAATGCAGCAGGGAAATACTGAATGAAGGATGAAGAGGCTCTTGCCAGCATTTCAAGCACCAGCTATACTTCCTTCTGAGACCCAGCTGCCTCCTGGCCGCCCCAGCTCTGCCTTGGTGTTCAGACTTCATAGATTCCATAAGATACCTCAGAGTATTCCCACCAAGGTGATCACTTTGCTTTAGCGAGTTCAAATCAACCTCTGTTGTTTTCTACCACAGTCATCCTAACAGTCTTAACAGGGGCATAGGGAGGATGGGCCATGAGACTTCTTCAGAATACCGCCTTTACACTTTTGCTTCCAGCTGGTGGTCCTATAAGGAGTACCTACAGTTGGCCAGGCTTCTCACCTGCAGCATCAAACCTCACATTTGAATTCAACAAAAGCCACATACGAAATCCCCAATAGAATTTATTATTTGATTAATATTTATTGAGTGCCTATTATGTGACAGGCCCTAGGCTCTGAGCTGGGAATTTGATGGAGAATAAAACAATCTGCTGCCAGAGCCATAATATTTTAAAGTCATTTTTATCCTAGAATTCTTAGTAAGAAGTGTTCACTCTGAGTGAACATTTCACCCCAACTCACATACCACCATTGCAAGACAAGAGCATTTGCAAACCCAGAATTCTCCCCCACTACATATGCTTCGATTATACTGATGTACTTAAGCCAGACAGAAAGCACTGGGGGCTGCCAGCTTTAGTGATTGGAAGGAAGCCCTCTGGAGCCTCTTTTTTATCACTACATTTGGGACTTTGCTTTCCCTTGATTACTGCATGCAATTACAGGAAATAAATACAAGTCAAGTCAAGCCATTTATAACGAGGTGCCTGAGACAATAAGAGTAACTGTACTCCTACCTGGTCTCTCTATTTTACTGTTAATCTCCTTGAGGACAGAAGATTTACTTGATTTCCTCAACACTTAACGAACATTTTCTGAGGGTCTTCTAAGTGCCCTCCACTCATCTAGTACTAAAGAGTCAGGGGTGAGCAAAACAAAAACATTCCCTTCCAGTAGAAAGACAAAGAATAAGCCAACCACAGGTAACATAAGGTCAGGTGGTAAATAGGACTATGAAATGCAATCACATGGGTTCAGGCAGAGAGACGCCAGGCCACCTGAGAGAAGAACTCTCTGAGGAGTGGCCTTTTGAGCAGATGCCTGAATGAAGAGGAAGAAAATGGTATAAATACTTTGGGGATTATCCAACAAATACAAACGTCTTGCATTGGAAAAATATTTCAGAAACAGCAAGGAATATGAATGACTGGAATAAAATGAGCAGAAAAAAATGAACTTGCAGTGGTAGCCAAAGACCAATCATGTAGGGCATTGTATTCCACAAAAAAGAATCTCAAATTTTAATATGAGTATTTTTAGTATGGTGGAGTCAATGGGGCCACAAATCCTTTGTTGGTCCTCCCTTGAGAGTCAGAGGTGTGTTTCTCCTTCTCTTTGGTCTAGGTGGCCTGTGATAACTTTGCTCAATGGACTACCACAGAAGTAACATTAGGCCAGTTCTAGATCCAGGTTTTTGGAGAATTTCAAGCTTTTATTCTGGTCTTTGAGAGCTCTTCACTATCATGTGAAAGTTCTGCTAGAGAGATGGTGTGGAGAGGCCCTGGACTACATGATGAAGGAGAAGGGTTCACCTGGACCCAGTGGACTCCCGCCTTTCAATCCTCCTTGCCAAAGTGCCAGGCATGATAGTGAAGCCATTTTGGACCCTCTAGAACAGACTAGCCTCAAATTGAACCTACTGAGTGACCCCAGTTGATACCAGGTAGAAAGGAAGAATCACCTAGCTTAGCCTTGCCTGGGCTCCAGACCCACAGACTCATGAAACATAATAAAATTGGTTGCTGTTCAGCTCAGTCACTCAGGCTTTTATAAAAAAAAATATATATATATATACAGACTGAGTGGCTTAAACAAACAAACAAACAAACAAAAAACATATCTCCATACTTCTAGAAGTGTGATCAGGTGATCAAGTCCATGAGCAGGGTGCCATCATGGTCAGGATCTGGGGAAACCCTTCTTCTGGATTGCACACTGCCAGCTTCTTATTGTATCTTTACATGGTGGAAACCAGAGATAGGAAGCAAGCTCTCTAGAACTCTTATAAGGGCACTAGCCTCATTCACAAGGGCTCCACCCTCATGATCTTGTCAAATCCTAAATTACTCCCAAGGGTCCCACTTCCTAATCCCATTACACTGAGAAATAATGTTTCAACCTATGAATGGGGGCGGGGGGAGATCACAAACATTGAGTCCAGAATACTACTTTAAGCCAGTAGATTTAGGGATAGTTTAAGACTAGAGCCCTTACTGTAATGGCAAACATTGGGGGCTTGTTGGCAGAAGAATGGCCTGACCAAGTGCTCTGTGAGGAGTAGAGCATAGGAATACATACGTGTCAGAAGGGAGATCGGTTAGGAAGTTATCATGGTAGTGCAATGAGAGGCGCTAAGGACTGGGAGTGAAGAGTAAAACTGGAAGAGATAGAAAGTAATCACACCCCAGATTCATTGCAAAGGTCAAGCCTGAATAATTTGTTGATAGTTTGGATGTCAAGGGTGAAAGAGTCAAGGATTATAGCAAGAGTTTTGGTCTGAATACCTGGGTAAATGGAAGGTAAGGACTTTCAGGGTAAAGGCACAAATCAAGCATCCCATTTCAAACTGTTGATTCTCAAATATCAATTAGATATCCAAGCAGAGATGGTTGGAGGTGAACAAAGAGGACAAATTGTGCCAAAGATGGAAGATAACAATGAAAAGATGTTATTTAAATCAAGGGAAGTAGATGAGATTTCTTAAGGGGGTAAATTTAGGAAGGATAGAGGAATAAAAACTGAACATTGAGTCATTCCACCTTAAGAGATTGCAGAGATTAGGAGAACCTAGGAATAGAGACTAAGTAGTGACCAGTAAAATGGAGGAAACAAAGAACACAGTGCCTCTGAAACTAAGGGAAAAAATTTTTCCAAGAAGGAGGAAAAACTGCAAAATGCGGCTGACAAGTCAAATCAGATGTAATGAGAGATGACCTTGACAAAACAATTTCATTAGTGTGAGAGAGACATCAAAATATTCATTGGATTGCAATCAAGAAAAATTTGGAAGTGGAAAAATGGAGATGAAGAGTATGGACAACCATCTGAGGGAGTATTACCCAAAGAGCAGTGCAGAAGTAAGGTGCTAATTAGACATCTCTCTGCTCAGGGTGATGAGTAGTGAGGAACAAGCTTCTTGAACATTCTGGAGGGGAATCCAGTACAAAAGTGGAGGGGTCAGCTTTAAATGGGAGCAAGCATGGCATACAGGCTAGAAGGCAGAGTATGTGGGTGCAGATCCAGGAATTGTGATAGGGTCAGGGTGGTGGATTACTTCTGACTATTGCTATTTTCTCAGTAAAATAAAGTAGAGCATTTATCTGACAGAAGAAGGAGTTTCAGAACTTTGAGGGGAGAAATAAAGATGTGAAATAATCATTTCAGAGCCGGGAGAGTAAATTGACTAAGGAAATGTAGTGAGATTGGCTCGCAGCACTAAAGACCCATTTGATATTTTTTGTCTTAATGTAAGTCTATGTAGTATCCAAGAAGGTATATCACTCAGACCCCCTTTCAATAAAGAGCTTTCAGTCAGCTGGAAGAGGGAAGTTAGTGGACAATCTCCCTATGCCGTGTCTTGGGGGATCTGACAGAACATTTGAACCAAAGCCATGCTCTTCTTGGCAGTGCCTAGCCTGTGACCAAGCATAGATGGAGTCCCTCATGGGACTGCTCTATTGGCAGTCTTTGTACATGGACTTCTCATTGGGTTGGCCAAGACTTTCTCAGAATTGCACCATTGCTCTCCTTACTCTCTCACATGTATCAGACCTGACTCACATTCTGAAAGTTTTCCTTGCCTACCTCTACTCCCTCCTCAGCTATGTCTTTCAGAGGGGTTACTCTTTCCCCTACCCACTTCAAACTCCGTCTTGGCACCTGTTTCCTAGACACTCCAACTAATACAACATGATCATGGATCTTTTTCTCCAGTCACCTTCAGTTGCTCCATTCATGGTACACACATGAAGTAAGCAACGGACTGGAATTTTCCAGGTGAGTACAAAGGAGTAATAGAGAAGCAAAGGAATGGAGAGTTCCCAGTATATGCAGATTTATCTATAAACCTGAAATCTACGCTGTGGAAGAAGGGGAGTGAAGCCCTGAGGATGGTGAGGATGGTTGGGAGAGTCAGACCTTGCACTGAGACGACAGTTTTTTTTTTATCTCACAAATGTCTGGTGGCTCACCCTCCCCTTCTTTAGCGAATAAAACCTAGGAAGACAAAGGCACCTGCTAAAAACGACTGTCCTCCATGCTTTCACTTGGGGCCACAATCATGGTTGTCAAAAGAACAAATATATGGTGCATACCTTCTTCGAGCCAGGCATTGTGCTAGGTATTTTGCATCTATTATGAAGCTATTTGAGCATTAACCAATAGATAGGTGAGGTAGATAATTGTTTTTTCTATATTTATATGTGAATAAATTGAGACTCCAAGAGAAGTCATATAGCTAACCAGTGATGGATTCGGGATTCAGATCCAATTCTGTTTCAAAAGCTTCAGAGCCTGAGTTCTTTCCACAATACCACATTGTTGGTAGTTGTTAGATACAACTTACATATCAGAGCTACTAATTAATTTAATCTTGTGTACACAGTTTGTACAGAATGCAAATGTGTATGTAAATGATTATTTTAATTTTTACAAACAAAGATGCAAATGCATCCTTAGGTTTACAGGAAACTGGTAAGATAACTTTACCTCAGCTGACCCATTCTTAGGGCTCCAGCAAATCTGAATCATTCTAATATAAATAAACCCCCAGCTTTCCATATGAGAACTATTCCTTCAGAATTTAAAACATTGAGTCTCTGGCCCCCCATCAAGGATATTTTAGACTCCTCATGATGTTCTTTAGGGCTGAGATAAATGTAAAATACAAGACCTCTCTCTCAAATTTTCTCTCTGCAAATAAGAAAGAAAGAATCTGTGCCTGAGTTCTATCCTTGAGGATTCAAGCAAGCCAGGACACAGCTCTGGCCTTTAGAAGTCTGACTTCTTTAATCACACATTTACCTCAGTTCTCTGAATTCACTTTCTCTGTTATCGCCTCCCCTAAGCAGATGAGCATTATGAGCAGTTGGGTTAATTTGAGATGTTTTGGGGATATGTACTGCCTCTCCCAGTTCTCTGGGTTCTGAGATCTGAATACTCCTTAAGAGTATTCATTCAAATGTAAGCCCCTTGGACTCATCAGTATTCCCACCTCATACTTAACTCAGATGAAATGTACTTTAAGGTGGGGAAGGAGCAATGGGAAAAGGAACTGTAAATAAGAAACTATGGACATGGGGTGGCTGAGTGTCTCAGATGGTTAAGCATGATCTCTTGATTTTGCCTCAGGTCATGATCTCATGGTTCGTGAGTTTGAGCCCCACATCAGGGCCTGCGCTGACAGTGTGGAACCTGCTTGGGATTCTCTCTCTCGTTCTCTCTCTGCCCCTCCTCCTGTTTGTACTTTCTTTCTATAAAAAAAAAAAAATAAACATTTAAAAAAGGAAATGTGGACAGGCAAATGTTGCTTGGAATAATGGCTTCCCCAAGGTCTGCTGCTGGCACTTTGCAAGGTGGGATTGATGGCTTCCCTACCCACCACCACTCACAGACTCAATGCTCTAGCATGTTCAGTACTTGCAAGTCCCTCAATTAGATATTCTTTCCTTGCTCTGAGCCTTTTGACATGCTGGTCTCTCTTCCTGAACTATGGTTGCCCTACATTTGCCTGGTTCCTAGTTTCCCCCAGGAGTCTGCTCCAGCATCCTATTCTGCCTCACTTGGGATCTGTGCCAGACACCTCACTGCTTATTACCCCCCTGACACTTTCTGAGAAGTCCCAGAAAACACTGATCCTGTTTTATTTATCTTCATATTTCCAGTATCTAGCTCAGTGTCTTAAATAAATCTTTTTAATAAATATTCAAGTGTCTCAATGAAACTTTATTACCAAATTTAGCACATTGTCCAATAGCTGTTAGATTGCCTGTTCCTAGTGCCCAGTGGACTACTCCAGTCTGAAAAATTGTGTCTGTCCATTCTTATAATCTAGAAGCTTAGTACAGTGCCTGGTCTATAGAAGATGCTAAGGCAATGACTTTGGAGTTAATTAATTAACAAGTTAGGCAAAATGCATCTTCACTGATAAGCTGGATTATTTTAATGGTGGAAACGGCTTCTCCTTTTTCCTGTATTGCTATTCTCAGTTCTTACTAGGGGATGGCATGCTGCCACAAGAGTGACTGTCTGCACTGACACACACACAGTGAGGAATCCCGTCACTCGCACTTCTGCACCTAGTTAGACGCCCAACCCCATCTCAGGGCTTCATTATCCTGAGGCAGGCACATATCCCTTCATTGCCTCTTCTTCTCTCCTTTACCTGCTGCTTCTGAATTAAGGTGCTACAGACCTGGCCTCACTCTGACACTCATTACTCTGGTATTGATGGCCTTCCACCTCCCTGTTATTGTGTGAAGATTAGAAAGCAGAGACCTTTCTTGAGCAAGGGAATGGGTTTTGTCAGTATTCAGTGTGTAACAGCAGAAAGCATAATAAATTCTGGCAGTCAATCGAATATGACATGATAATGAATGTTAACATCATGTGCCCCCCTTTGCCAACAGAGGGGAAAGTCATGTTAGATCACAGCTAAGCACAAGCACCGTGTGATTTCTATTTGCCTCTCTTTCTTTCTCCTCCTTTCCCAGATTTGACCTCATTGCTTGCTCAGCTCCACCCCTCCATCCCCAGCTTCATTTGCCCATATTGCTCAGAAACACTGCTTCAATTCCCAGGGCTTTGCATCTTGTCTGTGAGAAATGTGACCCCAGATAGAACTTCCCTCCCCCAAACTTAACAGAAACCTCTGCCTGAAAAGCCCTCCTGCAGTCTTAGGACAGCCCCCTGAGTCTGAATCTGACTGAACAGGATAACAAACCAGGAGAACACTGTGAGGTGAATTCCAAGCTCAATGCCAGCTTCAGGCAAGTCAAGAGGCAAGACTCTGCTCCTCCCCTGCAAAATGAATACAAAGAGAAACTATACCCAAAAACTTGTTCCTTACCTTATTTTTCACCAAACTCCTTGGTTTCAAGTGCTTTGCCTGCTATCTTGAGTTGAAAAAACTCAAAGTCCCATAATATAATTATGTGGCTCAGGATCAGCTTTTGTTCAGTTGCATTACTATTAATAAATATTCATATGTGTTAAAAAAAAACTTAGTATCATGGAATCCATAAGGATTTCTTAGAGAAACATTCTTTAGCAATTTCACGTCCTTCTACTAGCCAGTCTGAATTCTTGTTGTCAAAAGAACATGTGTCAACTATCTTTATATCATAGAGCTAGAGATAACCTTCAATTAATTGTAACTATTAATAAATCATGGTGATGTGCCAAGCATTATATCATTTAATCATTACACACACACACACACACACATACGTGCGCGTGCGCGCGTATATACATGTTATAATGCACATGTCTTATGTTATATGTTATAACATATATGTTTTATATTATATATGGCTCTATGGCTTAGAAAGCTATAGGCACTTATCCTCAGTGTTGCAGCCATGAGGTCATGAATGTCAGGCCAAGGGTATTATCAGTTTCTCCACTTAATCCATCAAGTACCAATATAGGGAGCTACCTTGGACCAGACCACATAGGCAGGTTTCATTCTTTCTCTCCCTGGGGCATCTCCAATACTCCTCAGTGGAAACTGACTGAAGATACTAAAGGTATCTTGGTAAGATAATGGAAAGGTAGGAAGGGTGGCTGATATAATAATGACTATTATTATTAATAATACCGGAGCAGTACTTTATAGGTTTTTTGGAGTACTTTTTAGTTTAGAACATTTTGGAGTGCATTATTTCATTTGATCTGTAAAAAAGCCATAGTAGGCATTATTATCATACTCATTTCACAGATGAAAAAACTGATGTGGACTAATCAACATTCACGACTACCTAAGTATTTAAAATACAGACTGAAGATGAGGTCACCAAACAACCAAATTAAATTTAATAAGCTATAATGATCTTAGTGGTATTTGGATGTCACTTTATAGTATCAAAGTATTTTCACATACATTCCGTTTTAAAATTAAATTGCACAGGTAGACAGAAATTTTAAAATATATGTCTTCAACCCTGTCATCCCAAGCCTTAACATCTTTCATATGGAAGTAAACCAAATCAGAGCATCTATGCTAACAGTCTCTATTTCATCATATGCTCTTCTTAAAGATCATAGAGAAACATGATCTTGAAAATTCTAGAATCTTCTTCCCAGCCTGCAGCCTCGGTCCTGAAAAAAGAAACACACCCATCTTCCTTCCCTCCATACTCTTCTTAGAGGGAAGAGGAATTTCTTGTTTGAGTGCGAAGAGACAAAGATCCAAGGAACCTCATTTCAACAGTGGTGAAGTTATTGTTTTGAAAGATAATGTGCATCTGCAGTCCTCTTTCCAGCTTCTCCACCTGCACCTGATAGGCAAGGCTGGAAGTCTCATCCTGGTGTGGGAGTAGAGATATTGCTGATGTTCTAGTGTTAAGTGAAAAAAAGCAGAGTTCAAAATTATACACATAGACAAACACACAGTAGGATCTCATCTGTGTTTAAAAAGTGGGGCTGGAAGGTCATTTACACTCATGTTAATGGTTATAAATACCTTTGTAATTATTATGTGTTACTTTTATAATCAGAAAAAGGAAATCAATAGGGGCACCTGGGTGACTCAGTCAGTTAAGCACCTGATTTCAGCTCAGGTCATGATTCTGCGGTTCATGGGTTCAAGCCCCGTGTCAGGCTCTGTGCTGACAGCTCAGAGCCTTGGATTCTCTCTCTTTCTCTCTCTCTCTCTCTCAAAAATAAACATTAAAAATTTTAAGAAAATAAAGAAAAAAATGATAGAATAGATGACACTGGGTTGATAATAGGTTGTATGAAATAAAACTCAGAAGTTTCAGTAAATTCAACCTAAGCATAAGGCTTCTAGAAATCACCTCAGGGATAAGTTGGGCAGGTTGAAGCTTATCTTACCTAAAGAATCTGCCATAAACTCCTGCTACAAAATATGACCATCCTCCAGGGAAGACAGCTATATAGATAGATAGATAGATAGATAGATAGATAGATAGATAGATAGATCAAGCCACCAATTGCCTGGCACGTGTAAAGTCTTGAAATGCCAGCATTTATAAGAAATTCATGAACACATGCTCCAAGATCATTTGGATATTTACCCAAAGTTGCTGAAAGAAGAAACCAAGTTCTTCCCACTTTCTGCCTAGAACTGCTTGTACTGTTTACCTGTTCGGCCACAAATAATCAGTATCAATAATCCCAGTGGTAAGCACTTAATACACAGCAGGAGTCGTGGTCCAAGCTTTATGTCAGGCATACTTCAAACTTTATTGCTCTAATCTTCCATATACAAAAAGCTTGTGATTAGTGAAGTGTTTCATGATTTTAAAAAATTCTTTTCTACTGTAACCTCACTTCCTTTAGGATTCCCTTTCCCTTAGGCTTCTGCGCCCTTGTTAGTATCTGTCGGCCTGACTTCAGGCCACTGTTACGAGAACTAGAAGAGATGACAGAAAGAATCTAACTTAGTTTCTTAGAAATGAAATAATTTGCCCAAAGCCAGCCAGGTAGTTAGTAGCAGGGCCAGGTCATGAGCATGACACAGCACTCTTTACACTACACCTTGTGATCAAATATTTTACACTTCCATTTAAAGAAGGAGCTAAGGATAGGGGAGAGCCCCTCAGAGCCATCAGTTCTAGATTTGATGTCCCTCTGATATCTGGCCTTGGACAAATCACTTCCTACTCCAGGCCTGGTTCTGCTTCTATACAAACCATCCATAAGCACTCTTGTGGGGATTGGATCAGATAATATATGTGATAAATAGCGCTTTGTAACCTGCAAAAAGATTATGTAAATTATAGGCATTTTTATTTTGATGGCTATTTAAACACCTTTCCAGAAGTATTTGCATTTTATTTATTTATTTGTTTGTTTGTTTATTATAGAGAGAGAGAGAAAGAGGGAGAGAGAGATGGGGGCAGAGGGAGATGGTGAGAGAGAATCTTAAGCAGGCTCTATGCTCAGTGTGGAGTCTGATGAAGGGCTTACTTTCACAATGACATCATTACCTGAGCAGAAATCAAGGGTCAGAGGCTTAACCTACTGAGCCACCCAGCTGCCCCAGAAGTACATGCATTTTTAAAGAGATAACCTGGTAAGAATCCTGGAGGTAAGGCGCCTTTTCAAACATTGCTGGTGGGAATGTGAGTAGCTACAGTTGTCTGACAAGATCTATTAAAACTCAAAATATGCATATACTTTGTACCTTAACTCACACTTATTAGCACCTAGCCCTTGGAAATGAAAGTAGGGTGCCCAAGAGTGCACATACAAAGATGTTTATTACAGGGTAGTTTTACAAGTAGAAACAAACTGAATACCTCTCAATAGGGGAATGGCTAAATAGCCCATAGAACACTCATACCATAAGATATCTTTCAACTAATAAAAAGAATGTGCTCCTGTTCGATCTATATCTATTGACCCAGAGGGATTCATACAATATATTGTTAAGAGAAAAACAAGTTATACAGAAATGTACTTACTTGATTTCAGGTTTGTAAAACTGTAACTACATAACCCCCTCTATTTGTGCTGAAAAAGGGAATAAGAGAAAGTGGGTAAAGCACCAACGAGGTCATGTCAATTCAGAGTCATAAGTGTCCAACAGTGGAATTTTTCCACCACTAGATGTTTAGCCTATGGGAAAATAATATCAAGATGAAATCAGGAGATTTCAGAAATAGCAAATATGATCAGAGGCAGGCGTCTCTGCCTTGGGGTTTGTCTGCTTCATGAATGCACCTCTCCATTCAGAATGCACTGTGTTTCATGTTTCTCTCATCAAGCAGAGATGTCTGCGGGTGCTTAGGCCAGTCATCTCATTGCCTGTCTCTTCAAGGAAGCAGAAACCTGTGGGTGAAGCACATCCAAGTTTTTTGGATTTACCCCTGTTTCACTCGTGGTTTCTCCACTAATGTTTCGGATGGAGCCTAAAGTGCAGACCAAGATTGTAAAACAAGAAGCAAGCAATCAAGGGTTCTTGACAATAATGTTGCACCTTTCAGAGCACAAAGCCGATGGACCTCGGCACATAATTACCAATATAGATTGGTTGTTTTAAGGAAAAAAAAACGTTTTTTAATCATAATAAAACACTCTTATGCTGGCAGAGAGTGCTGCATTTATACATGCCTTGTTGCTTCAGTTTTGCTGAGAACCCAGACTTAGGCTCAAAAGGAACCACAGACAGGGAAGGGTTAAGGATATAGCTGAAAGAGTGATTTTCAGCGTTAGTTGGTCAGAAAGCCCACATGTCAAAAAGGTGTGGCAGCTGCGTAACAAACAAGGGCAATGTGGAAATCGTATAGTCTTAGAACTCATTGTTACTTCAAGGGAACCGTGAGGTGAACTAAGGTATGCCAGCAAAGATAGCTGATATTAACTTATCAGGTGCCATCTTGTCTGGAAAACCTTCTCTTCACCCTTCAATGTTGATTGTTCTTTTCTCTGTGCATCCTCACACTTTGCTACACCCCTTCTAAACCACTTACTGTATGGTACTGCTTTTATGTTTTGCATGTCTTGCCTTAAGGTCTTTTTCACGTTTCTGTCAACCACTTCTTCGCCATTGCTTAGCAGGGCGTAGGTCCTGATGAGAGCCAACCCACGCTAAGTGAATCTGCTCCTTCTGTATATGGCACATGAGCACAGCAAACATTAAAAAGTCTTAGGCTGATATCAGGACGCGTGAATTCCAGTTGTGGCTGTATCCCTAGTCTTTCTGCGATTTCAGACAAAGCTCTTGGCCTCCCTTAGATAAGTTTACCCACCTGTAAATTGACCACAGCACAAAATATTGAAATTGGTGGAAAAAGTAAGGAACTGGTGGGGGAAGTCATGATTTATTTCCCTAAGGGCTCTCCCGCCTGTGCACCATCAAACTCCTACCTGTCCAGTGGGAGTAAGCCCAGGCATCACCTCCTCCCTGAAGTCTTCCACACTTCCCCAAGGAGACTTGGTACTCACTTCATGATCATCTCCTCAGAATTATTTTTCTCCACCACACTGCAAGTTCTTGGGCTAGGGGAGAGGGGGGAGATAGTGTATTTTTATCTGTGTATCCCCAGGGACCGATATAACATCTGACCAATAGTCATCACCCCATAAAATTCAAATAGATGAACAAGTGAACAAATGGAGAGTGGGAAGGAAGGAAAACTTTTATCTTAGATTCTTGTCTGGTTAAAATATCTCTGAGCTGATCTAATGGTGGAATTCATATCTCCATAGTATTTGCTGATATATAAAGAGTGAAATAACATGGAAGTTCTCCAAGATTTGGGGACTTGAAATTTAAACATGATTACTCTCTTGATCTATCCTTCTTTCAGTTAACCTCACCAATATTGTATCAGCAATATCAGGATGTATCTCACTAACTGTAGAATATTTTCCCAGATAAGGGCAGGAAGGCAGGAGGATGCCTGTTATACTCATTACATATGATATTTCATTTAACCCTCAGCACTATCCTCTGATGTCAGTATTAGTAAGCCCACCTTTGGGGTGAGAAATCTAAGATATAAGAGGTGAAAATTTCATCTGTATTCATCCTGCAGGAAATTGAGACTGAGGATTCACCAGACACCAGACCCAGTTGCCTATAAACATCTAAAAGGAAATTATGTCCTATCATCTCCGTAGAAAAACATGGAGATGCGATGTACATTGAACAGGCCTGGGAAGGGAGAGTGGCAGCTCGTTCACTGTAAGTTTGATCAGCCACCATTGTTTGTTCACCATACTGGTCTGTGGCCCACCCACAAGACCTGCCTGGACTCTGTCGAGCCTGAGTAAGTAGCAATGTGCACAACTTTCACCCAAGAGCCTACTTCCCCATCTCCTTGGAGTGAGGAGCTCTGTAATGTGGAAACCCACCTGTGGTGGCCTGCTCAATAGGCGTGAAGGGGCTGTGCTGCATATAAAGGGACTCTTTCACTTAGCAGGAGGCAGGTAATTTCTTTTGTCCCTGCTGATGCATTATTGATTGTGATGAATGTCAGAGTGGGAGCCCATTCCAGGAGCCATTAAACAATAATTTCATCTCCGGTGGGTAATTGATTGTCAGGGGCCCACAGTGGCCAGTTGTGAAGTGGTGGTAACGGTGGATGTTTTTATTTGGGGCAGGGTGTGAAGGGAAGATTGCATGATTTATTTATCAAATATCAAGCCCAGTTTTCAGGAAGAGGAAGCTGAGATGTGAAGTTGACCTTCTCTGAGACTCAGGCAGCCTGTCTCCAGAGGTCAGATTCCTGCTGCTCAGTATTAGGGACATATCAGAAAGTCTTTCTCTACCTAGTCCCAGCTGTCACCATCCCTGAGAGCCACCCTCCCTATGCATCCTGGGCACCGACTTTCAAGAGCTGACACTCTGTATTCCTACCATGCTAGTCTTCACAGCCTATATACCCAGCATCCAAATCCGGATGTGCATTCTCTCAGGATAGAAGAATTTGACCCACTGGGTCCCTCAGTTCAAACCCTGGAATGCCCTTCTCCTTGCCTTCCTGCCTATCCAGTCCTTGTTTATTCCCTTGGCCTCAGCTGACATCATCCCTGCAGGACGCCGATCCACCTCAGGCCTAGGTGGGAGCATGAATGTCCCCGCTTCTATATCCAATGACAGTTCATTCATGTTTCTGACACGGAACTTCTGCTACTATGTTCTGAATATTTGTTTGGATTCTGTCTTGACCACATGGTGAGTGATTTGTAACTTTCCTGGATTACCAACTCAGTACAGAATTTGATGAAAAGTATGAAATTTGCCCCTAGGGGAAAATATGCGAATCTTGGCAAAAAAGCAAAATATTGTATACAGTTTTAGGACATTTGCAGATGTGCTGAAAACCATTCATGGACTTCAGGTTAAGAACATCTACCTGACTGAAGTGTCTGAGGCCAGTATCTTATTCCCCTTTGTGTCTCCGGGCATAGTGCAACGTGTGGCATATAGCAGGTGCTTAACAAATGCTGAGTAAAAGGGTGCAGACTGTCTCTATGGTGCAGATTAAGGGCATGGGAGTGTAGGCTTCACTGAGAGCCTCACACTGCATGCATTATGGTGTAAGAGCTGTATAGAACGGTGTTGTTGCTGCCATCCTGAGCCGGTCTTGGTTCCATGTTTAGAGTTTCATAAATGGAAAGAAAGGGGATCAGAAAGGGCTTGAGTATTGTACAGTGCAGCAGAGCTGCTCAGAACTGAATTGGAAACTCCAGAGAGCACTCAAGCACAGAAACTAAGGTCAAGGAAGGTCCAAAGACTTAGCCAAGTTTCTGGGCCTCACTATTCTCATTTTTGTTTTAGAATCAGAAGAATTAGGCAAAAAGCCTGGAGCTGATCATTTTTCCCATAAGGAAACAGCAAACCAATAGCAAAGTAACTCTCAAGATCAGGCTAACTCATGATATTGGCCTTGACCTCAGCCCCTATTAATATGGCTCCCTGTGTTCTATGGAACTACTTGTCCTACAGCATGAGCATTTCTCAGTCTGGAGCTTTATAGGTATAAACTCCCAACGACAAAGGCTGCTGCAGGAATGGTTGTATAACATCACGTGAAAAGGCGGATTCTGGAAACGAGAATGCCTAGAGTTGAACATTAGTTCTAACACTTAAACACATGATCTTGGGCAAGTTCTAAATCTCTCTGCACTTCAGTTTACTTGACTATACAATGGAAGTCTCATACTTCCTCCTCCTTAAGACCTTGAGAGGAACGAGTAAGTAACACATAAGCATTCATTAAATGTTAGCCATTACTATCACTGCAAGAGGGGTTTGTGGATAGATATTGTTATTGCAGTAAAAGGTTTCTGAGTATATGTGTGCGGAAGAAAAGGCCTGTTTTATTTTATTTTATTGCCTTAGCTCAGACATCAGTTGAGCAGCAGTTCCTATGTCAGAATCACACTGTTCTCCAAAGAAACCAACGTCTTCAACATGCTCCCCATCAAAGAGACCACATTTTCTCCATATACACAGTAAGCCAGACCTCAACATTGGCCTTAACCTCTCATCCCTGGTACTGTCCTTGGCAGCTCTAGCCCACATGGAAACGCTCCTTTCTTTTGATCTCCTGATGCATTCACTGTACATAAATGCAGATTTCCTTGATACCCATAAACAGTCAATAAAGTAGTAAAAAAAAAACCCATTTATTATAGATTTCATAAGTTAGATTTCTCAAACGCTAGTCTTTCAGAGCAGAAAGTGAAACTTATCTTTTGGTTGGGGTTCTAGTACAACCCCCATGGCCCACCCCACACACTGAAGAGAGCACTGGAACTTAAATCAAAACGTAGGCTTAAGTTTCTTCCCTCGCTGGTCTGGGACTCTGGGAAAGATACAAGTGCATTGTACCCCAATATCTATTATCTACTTTATCCCAAATAATAATAAAAGCCCTGATTTTAGTTTGCACATGGCCATTTAGAATGAAGACAATATTTTCCAGTCCCTCTTGAAGCTAGCTGTGACCACGTTCCAGCTAACGAGGCAAAAGGGGCAGCTGTGTGACATTTGCCTCTTCTTGACCTATTTCTCTTTCCACTGCCTAGAATATATCTATACAATGGCTGGAGCTGTTTTCTAGCTGCCGTCATGGACCTATTTGGATGACAGCCACACCTAGTAATGGTGAGGCCTGAATCCCTAGCAATTTCATGGAGCTGTCATGCTACCCCACACTGCCTGTTTTCAAACATTATTTAAAATTGAGAGTGAAATAAATGTCTTTCTTTTTTTACATAATAGCTATCATTTGGGGTTTTGTGCCGCTCGCAGCCCGACGCTAATCCTAAGTAAGTGCTCTGAATCTTGGGGTTCTCATCACTACAATGCAGATAATAATTCATATCTACATTACACGTAAAGGTAATATTACAAATGTAAACTCACTGTTCAGTCGAAGTTGAACCGTAAGTACTTACAGAAGAGATGCAAAAAACAAAATGCAAAGGAGGATATAAGACAGAAACTAGTGCCACTGCATCAGCATTGCATTTTGGAATGAGTGCATCAGAGACTAGCGGCTGCTCCTTGGAGAGTCCCTCCGTCCAGAATCTTTAGATTCTAACCAGCACGAGCTGTTCTTCGCCATAATTTTCCACATCCACGACCACAGACACAAAAGAACGAGCTGGAAGAAGCCCTGGTGAGAAAGGTCAGGAAGTCCGGTGCGAAGCGGGTCAAGTGGGAAGGGAAATGGCAACTCGGTGCCATTTTCAATGAACTTGAAAAAGCGAAGGGGAGAAAAGTAATCTTTAACGTTGAGAAGGAGAGTTTATCTCTGAAAGGTGGATTTATCATGGGTTTCCTTCTTCCTCTCCTTTATTTTTTTCACCCACTACTCCATTATCCTGTCAGCTGGTACCACAGGCTCTCCCAGAACCCTCCATCGCGTCTCTCCTGACGTCTCCAGGAAGTCCTTGTGGAACCTGGGCGCTCCCCTCACCGCAAATCCAGAGCCTCTCAGGTCCCAGAGCACTCTCCTCACTTGGCTGATGGATGGACAGATGGCTCCCCATGATGCCTGATGCCAGGCCCTCGATTCCAGCTCAGCTCAGTTGCCTCCTCCTGGACTCCATACCTCTCAATAATTCATACATACCCCTTTCCATGCATCTGAGAAAATGCCCTTCCTCCGGGATGCTTTCTGCTGACTTTTTCCACACACTAGCATTGACTGCCTATTCTCTCTACCAGTGTTACAGGCTCTGTCTTATGTCTCCCCAGGAGAGGGGACATTTCTGAAAGGCAGGAGTCCCTCTAGTAATGACTTTCTTTACAACAGATTTTTTTTTGTTTTGCTTCAAAATTATTTCAGCTAAAAGGTGTTGAGCCTCATAGATCCTTCTTCAAATACTAAGAGGTGTGGCACCACCACTTTACAAATGGGGAAGTTTTAAAATGCCAACAGCCTCATGGACATTAATAGTGTAAGTAAGAGCCCAACAGCTCTACCTCAAAGGCTAGTTGTTTTTTTTTAAAATGTGTTTAGTGTTTATTTATTTTTGAGGGAGAGAGAGAGAGAGAGAGAGAGAGAGACAGCAGAGGAGGGGCAGAGAGAAGGAGACACAGAATCCAAAGCAGACTCCAGGCTCTGAGCTGTCAGCACAGAGCCCAACTCAGGGCTCAAACTCACAAACCTAGAGATCATGACCTGAACTGAAGTCGGACACTTAACACACTGAGCTACCCAGGCACCCCTCAAAGCCTGGTTTTCCACCACATTTCTCTGTTCACAGAGCCTAAAGAGACAGGCGGGCCCATCTCTGCAGCCTCCACTTGCACACCTCAGCAGCCACCTCTTGCTGACAGTGTCCTTCCAACCTACTTCCCCTCAGTCTAGATATTGTGTTCAGGAAAACACTCGTTCCCTCCTCCTCTACCTGCCTATTGTTGCTAGTTCCTTGACCAAGGAGTCCAGCCTCCTCCCTTTCGTCAATTAGAGGCTGTCCTCTGCACATCTGTAGAGGGAATGTTTTGTTTTAGGAAATCAATAGAGCAGCCAATTTCTCATCAGAGCCTTCCAGCATCTCTGGAGGAACAAAGTTCCCTCTCCCTCCCTGCTCTTTGTAAGTGCTTATGAGAGGAGAAATAAACAAAGCAAAATCCTAAAACTGCTACTTTTTAAGCCATTTGTGTTTGTTTGCTTGAAAAAGCAGGATCCTTGTATTTTTCACAAGAGAAATTGTATACAGAACTCAGACTTACAGAACAAAACCAAACTATTCCAATCAAAGTGCAGTCAGAAGTCTTGGGCCTCTCTCCAAGCCTTCCCTTCTTGTCCTCTCCCCCTACTATGGCTCCCAGAGTTTGAAAAGCAACCCCACAGATCCCTGGGGTTCCATTACAAACTGTTGAAAAAACAGAACAGAACGTAAAAATAACTACCTATATCTCATTAGCGATTTTCCTCTGATACACACGTGAGCTGATTTCTTTCGTCTCTGAGCAGAGCCTCTAAACCAAGAATTCTCCTATTTTTAAAGTTCTGGAGAAACTTAACACCAGGGCCTGATGACACCTCCCACTGTTCATTATTTTCGGCAAGGAAAATCCTGAATCCCCGCAGCCTACGTTTACTCCTGTGCCAAAAGCACTAGCAACTGGGCTCTAGGAAGCACGGGCCGTTATCTTGTAGTCCTAGGGCATTGACCAGTGCACACCAGGGGCACCTGGGTGGCTCAGTCATCGTCTGACTGACTTTGGCTCAGATCATGATCTCACAATTCGATTTGTGATTTTGAGCCTCGTTCCAGGTTAAAACATGAGCCCCACTTCAGGTGAGCCCCGCTTCTCTCTCTCTCTCCCTCTTTCTACCTCTTGTAGAATTTTTTTCTCTCTCTCTCTTTCTCTCTTTCCTTAGCCCACTTGTGCCCTCTCTCTCTCTCTCTCTCTCTTAAAAAAAAAAAAACAGTGCTCACCAAACACACAGTGAATGCTCAAGGAACTTTTTTGTTAAATGGGTCAAAATCTGTATCAAAACCTCTGAAAGTACAAACCATTCTTATATCTGCCCAGCCCTTCTTTTCTCTGGGTTGAAAGAAAAAAAAAGAAAAGAAAACATATTTTATTTTACTGACAACTCCCTCAGATATTTGGGTTTTCATTAGCCATCCTTTATATTAATCAATACCCTATCCCCATATTTTCCAAATCTAACCAGATTTATTCTTCCAGCAAATAGTTAATAAGCACCTAATATGTACCCGATGCTGTTTAGTACGAGGGAAACAGAAAAAAAATGATAGAGACACAGTTCCTGCCTCTCAGGACTGTGGGGAGGAGAGAGCCCAGGAATCATACAAACTGGCGAAATAGCTACCACAGGCTCCTGGGGCCTAAGAGTTACGAAATCCCCTCCCCATGGTTTCTATATGCTATTTTTATATTCCTACATGGGCACCACACGATTTCATGTGACATGCTAAGTGATCTGGCCCCACACAGATTGCAAAACATTAGTTGAGAGTGTGAAGTCACTGCCTTGCTGTAAAGTCTGGCTCTATTATTTATTGCCTGTGTGTGTTTAGACAGGTTCCTTAAACTCTCTGTTTCTCAGTTTTCTCTTCTGCGAAGTGTTGATTATAAGAGGATTAAATTAAACAAGCCTGTCAAATGCTGAGAACAGTTTCTGGCATGGAGTGAATATCCAAGAACTGTGAGCTTGTTTCCATGCCGGTCCAGGGGAATTACAGGACAGCTTGGACTTTTGAATGGGTGAACTCACACACATTGCCGTGCCCTACTCCACCACCATGCACTAGATGTCTTTGTGCTCTTCAGTCCACTAAACCCTTGGTTCTGTCATTCTGTCATGTTAAATCCAAAAGGACACTCCCTAAAACCCCAGCCTCCCTAGCTCTGGCCGAGAGGATTTTTATTATAAGTCAGTGTCTCTTTTAAGCAGAACAATTAGAAGGAGAGTAGTCAAGGCCCCACTTCGCTTTCTGGTGGTCTTGAGGTCCTTTAAGGGAGATGGGAAGTATAAACATCCAAATACGGCGAATAGCAGTGAAGCTTAATGAAATACATCTTGACGCTCTGTCTCTGAAACCTCCCTCCTCTGCTAATTCCTGAGCATAGTCTCTATTACACAGTAGATACTACACGCCTCTTGAAATTCAACACTGATGATAGTTTGTTAACATAGGAAAGTCTTTAGCTAAACAATATTTTTATCTCATGGCATTGTGCTTCTCTGAGTTTTGCTCTTCCTCAGGTGTGGCTCAGTGGTAACTTTCTGTGCACACTGATATGAGAAAGTCACAGTCCTTTGGTTAGCTATCAAATTACCCCAGGTGCAAAGCACTCAGAGGCAAGCCATTAAAATTCCATGAAACAAGAGGATGTGAAAAGATCTTAGAGAATGATTTGGGCCGATTTTTTTGGGTTTGTTTTTAAGCTAATGAAGAAACCAAGGCTCAGAAAAGGCAAGTGACTTAACCAAGGCCAGCACCAGACTTGAAAATACCCAAAATAGAGTCACCTGTGCTAAACCCCACATCAGCAAACCAAGACTCAGTACCTAACCTACCTCACTCTCAATGCCCCTAGGACTGTAAACTTTAACCAGTCAGCCTGGAATTACCTGCTCAGCCCTCGTGAGGTAATCTCCCCCACAGGTCCTTTCGGTCCATTTAGAAGGAGAGGGAGGGAGGCAAACCATGAGAGACTCTTGAATGCTGAGAACAAACCGAGGGCTGGTGGGCGGGGGGGGGAGGGGGGATGGGCATGGAGGAGGGCACTTGTGGGGATGAGCACTGGGTATTATATGGAAACCAACTTGACAATAAACTATTTAAAAAAAAAAGAAGGAGAACATTGCCTGAAACGATATGTTCTTTGCTAATAATATCCTTTTCTGGCCCCCTTTCCACCTTTAAAAACTTTTTCTTCTCTACAGATTGGTGGAGCTCTTTTCTATTGCTAGATGGGATGCTTCCCAACTCATGAATCACCAAATAATGCCAATCTACTCTTTACATGTACTCAGATGAATTTTTGTTGTTTAACACAACCTGATCCTGAAATGACAGTGACAGGAGTTAGGAGAGTCATATCATCTCCAAAATCCATCATGATCTATAATATGGAAGGAAAATACTTCCCAATATGCAAAACGAGGATAATGAGAAAGCTGTGATAACAATTAAATGAGATGATGCATTTAAACATCTTAGCTCAGGGTCTGGCACATTCAAATGCAGTCACCTATGTCAGACCCAAGGTAAGATGCTTCCACAGATGGTACCACATAGTACCATCACCTATCTATACCACTCTGCTGAGTTCTGTAACTTCCCTTCTTTGTTGCTTAGCAAGTCATTAACCCAGTCTGCAAAGCAAACTTTTTTTTTTTACAGGAAGCAGCATTTATTGGTGGGCACGAATGGGGAGGGCACTGCTGAGGCTCTCATGAGTGCAGAGCCCGCCATTTGTCCAAGGGGCCACGATTAGGGATGTATTTGACCCCACAGCCATCTGGGATGAGCCGCTTTTCAGCCACCATGTCTTCAAACTTGTCAGCATTAAATTTAGTAAAGCCCCACTTCTTGGAAATGTGGATTTTCTGGCGGCCAGGGAATTTGAACTTGGCCCTACGCGGGGCCTCAATCACATGCTCCTTGTTCTGCAACTTGGTGCGAATGGACATGATGACCTGGCCAATGTGGACCCTGGCCACTGTGCCCTGGGGCTTTCCAAAGGCACCCTGCATGCCTGTCTGGAGCCTAGACTGGAGAAAGCATGAGGCCAAACCTCAATGTCCACCAGAAAAAGCTGTCTCCAAGGTCCCTTAGGGCAACCCGTACAATCAACAGGCTGCATACACTACCAAGGAGGCTGCTGTGCACAGCCATTGCACACTGGGCCCCATGGGGAAAAGGCACAGTTGGCTTAGTTGGCTGCAGAAAAGCAACCATTTTTTTAAGCCCATACTATGTGTCAGGTGCTAAGATGAATCAGAAGTAGTCTCTGCCCAGTGCTCACAGATGGTAACACAACATCACTCTGCAGTGTAAGACCCTATAAGAGGGAGACTCCAGGTTGCTCTGTGTGGTGGACATTAGAAGTGCTCAAGCGCACTCTGCCTGTCCACCACCAGGACGTTTAACAGCATGGCACTTCCCATCCCCATCTCCTGGCCAGTGAAACGGAGCAGAAGACACTAATTTCACTGATGTGTGATTCATCTGCATTTATCTCTGGCATGTTTGAGCAGCCACGTTGGGCTGGGGGTTCCTCCATCAGCCTAATCCCCACTGACCAACAATGCCTATGTGTGTAAGCAAGAAATAAACTGTGTTGTTTAAGCCACTGAGATTTTAAGTGTCACCACAACATTAATCTAACTTACCCTGGCTGGTCCACTCTAGAATGATGAAGATGAGAGATCCCTTGTTGTTACTGTTTCCCTCTTAGTTCCCCATCTATAGTCCCCAGCCAATCTTTCCTACCCACATCACACTAGACCCTGGCTGCTTTTTTCTTCTAACATTAAAGCATTTGCCAGCCTGGAACTCTCATCTCCTCCCCAACACTTGACCCTTTTTAGACTAATAAATGACCCCTGAATGAAGGGCAAATAAGCAGCCCCAAACATCCCCCTCTGCTCCTCCCCACGCCCTGCCTCCCGGCTCCCGCCTAAACTAGCAATAGGCGAAACGATTGTGTTTTAATAAAGAAAATTGATTTACCTTTTCAGCATTTTAACAAATGGCAGTGCACACAGATCTCTAAAGATTTATGCCCACAATTTGCAAAATTATTTCTCTATTGATCAGCACAGGTTTGTTTTTCATGGGCTCAGTCAATTAAGCAGTAACATTCAGGTGGGTAAATGAGTCAAGGCTATGAAGTCCCTGGTGAGGACAGAAGTTTGTTGTATTCTGTGACTGAAGGATGTCAGACGTATAGGAAAGACACCCGGGACCTTATAGGGCAGACGTAGAAGGCACTAGGAAGTCTGGGAAGCAGGTGGCATGCTGGTGGCAAGAAGGGAAAGACTAGTGCCCAGGTGCCAGACTGTTTGACGTTAGAATACCACACTGGTGGTGATTTTGACAGCTCGATCCCACAAGATAGATGGTCAGCCTGGACACCTCAGTGTCACAAGAGAAAAGACATGCTGAGGATGGGGTCAGAGTCAGGCTATACAGGCAGCCTCATGGATGCCATCTTAGCATGTCTGCCCTTACTCTGGCATACATACCTCAACACCCTCCCTCACTTCCCTGGTTCTTGAAAGTAGCCCAGCAAGTGGGTCCTGTAAAAGGCCTGCGTTTTAGAAAAAGAGCTCAGAAAGGTAACCATTAAAATATTAACAGGTGTTTTCTTGGGGTTGTAGACTAGAACTGATTTGTATATCCAGAAGACTTACCTACATTTTCTAATGTTTTGTGGTGATCACATGGTAGCTGGAGAATAGAAATAATTTTCTTTTAAAAACCCAGTCATCCAAGTAGCTCATGGTTCAGGAGGAATCTTGCACCTACATGATGTGCCCAGGGACTTGTTACACTGAAAACATTCCCTCCTACTGATTTTTACCAGCTTCATTAAAAGCAAAAGTAAGAGAACAAGGAAAGAAGAAGGGAGGAAAGATGAAAAGGAAAGAAGGGAAAGAAGGAAAAAAATGCCTTGAGTAGCCGCGCAGGTACTGTGCTGGGTACAGAAGATACAGGTGAATGTTAGCATCCCTGTGGTCAAGAGACTTGGTGTCTTATAGAGAGAAATGCAAACCATGGTTCAGGCTCCTTGGTCAAACTGTGAATAAGGGAAGAGGGAAGCTGTGGATCCTGCAAGAAAGGGAGTCAGGGACAAGAGTAAAAAAAGATATCTTTAAAATGGTGACATTTGGGGCGCCTGGGTGGCTTGGTCAGTTAAGCGTCCGACTTTCGCTTAGGTCATGATCTCACGGTTCGTGGGTTCGAGCCCCGCGTCGGGCTCTGTGCTGACTGCCAGCTCGGAGCCTGGAGCCTGTTTCAGAGTCTGTGACTCCCTCTCTCTCTGACCCTCCCCTGCTCACGCTGTCTCTCTCTCTCTCCTAGAAATAAATAAAACATTTAAAAATAAAATAAAATGGAGACATTTGAACAGGAGACCTGGTGCGAAAAGGGGATAACAACATTAGAGGATTACTCACCCGTTCTGTTGGGGGGGGAGATTCTTAAGAATGAAATTTTCCAAGCTCAAGATAAGGATGAGGCTTTAATGTGGAATTCCAGGCCCTGAGCCAAGGGGCAGGTAGGTATCTTGGCAAAGACATGTGAAGAGTGCCTAAAGCCAAGCCTGCTAAGAGGTACCTGATCTGCATCAAGAGGAGAACAATCTCATTAATCAGAGGGGAGGAGTAGTCATTACCTGTCAAAGCAGGAAAATTACTGCATTTCCAAAGGGATACTGGATGTCATGCTTTCTATTTTTGCCCTGTACCCTTCTATTTTTCTGTTCCTAACACCAAGACCCATCCTCCATTTGGAAGAAGAAAAGGAAAGTCACTCACAGCTAATCACTTTTTCAGTGGGAAGACATTCCTCTCTTCTGAGCAAATATGGACAGTGTGTTATTCTAGGAACTCTTCGTCTCTGTGTAGTCACTTGTGTGGTTCGGTGATATTTGTTCTTTCAATCATCCAACAAGTGTTTCATGTCTTGGTTCAACAAATATTTATCTGAAGACATGTTTAATGAATACTTTGTTTCTATGTAGTCTATACAATTCAATCCCCTCCAAATGGCTTCCATGTCAGTCAGAATAAAACCCAGAGTCCATATATTGGCCCATGAAATCTTCATGATCTGGACCCCTTCGGCCTTCCTGGAATAATCTCTACCTCCCTATTTATCTCTTCCATCCCTACTGCATCAGCCACCTTGCTATTCCTCCATTCCTCAAAACTCGAATATATTTCTATTTTCCACTTGCTTACTTTTCTGCTTCTAGCAGCAAGATGTCTCCTAATCCCCAACACAGAAGACAAAAGACAGACATCTCCCATGTACCTTTCCTCAAATAGCATTCTCATGCCCCTACAGTGCCTTCAAACCTCTGTTGACATGTAACCTTGTCCAAGAGAACTTCCCTTTCCCTGACCACCCAATAGCCAGAGTACCAACTCCCCATCACTCTCCATCCTCTTTATCATGCTGTTTCCTACTTAGAATGATGGTTATAGTATATGTCCATTTGCTTAAGTATTTCTTACCTGAACTCTCCCATTATAATGAAAGCCCATGAGAGGAGAGACTTTGTTCATCATTGTATACCCAGTGTCTAGCATTGCCCTACCATATAGTAGCTGCTCAGTAAATATTTGTTCAGTGAACTAACTAATGAATATGAGAATGAAGGCTGGGACTGGATGGGAGCTATGGTAATGTAGTGGGCTTCTGTGCTGCCTGCCTTTTCCATGACTGGCTCTATTCCTTCATTTAAAGGAAAGCATGCTGCTGTGTCTGCAGACTGACAATGAGATGCATCTGAGTGAGGCTCTCAGGTCTGACTACTGTCAGAGACAAGACACAGAACTAAATGATCCATTGTTGAGTTCCGGTCTGGCAGTTCCCATCTAACCTGCAAGCACCAGGTAATTGGATTGGTAATGGGATATGGAGACTTTCACCTTGAGGTCACTGCTTCACTTCTAGCCCAAGGGACAGCTCAGTTGAAAGTCATTGCTCTTGGGGAGCAGTTCCAAGACCACTGGGAAATGTCTGAATCTGAGTTCAATTCAAGTCTGGGCCCCGGTTCAAGGAGAGAGCTTGAATTCCTCTTTTTTACCCTATCTTGCAACTGTGATCCTCTAGAAGGTCATATAAGGCATTGACTTAAGGGCTCCCCAGGGCCACAGAGGAAGAGAGGAGCCCGGTTGGGTCTAGGAGTCACAGTCCTTCCTCAGAAGTGATTCCAAACTACATCCAGATGTCAGTGTCCCAGCAGGAAGCTGGGCTATAACTTTACCTTCACTGTTTGACTTTTCTTAAAGCATAACCAATGGGTAGAAACCCCGGCCTAATGGTCAGATTATTCCACCTGGTCATAAACAGTGTGTGTGTGTGTGTGTGTGTGTGTGTGTGTGTGTGTGGTGTGGCGGGGGGGGGGGTCTCTGAAGACAGAAAAATGTGGTTTTGAATTCTGGATTGACTTTTCCTAGTTATGTAACCCTGACCCCATCAGTTAACTTCTCTGCATTTCCCTTTTCTCATCTATAAACTGGGAATAAAAATATCCACCACGTAGTCATGTTGTGAAGGTTAGAGCTGGTATGTCTAAATCATTGATCATAGTGTCTCGTACACAGCAGGTACTCAAGAAATTGTAGTAACTGATCCAAAGGGACCCTAGTCCCAGGAGCCAGAAAGAGATACGACCCTCCCATAGAAGTCCATTTATTTGTTGTTCATCAAATAATTACCGAGGGCCAAATAAGCAATGGGCACAGTGCTAGATACTAATAAAATTTCTAGCATGCTAATTGTAGGAGTAAAGCATGGATGCACAGAACTGCAGGCTCACTGCTTCAAGAAGCTCTTACAGAAATGAAGGAATCGTCATATATCCATAAAACCACAGGCAAAAGGGGCCTCCTCACAGGAACAAGAAAGGTCACTGAAGTCAGGGACTGTAGCCCTGAATAGAGTCAGGGAATTTACTCTTACTTACTCATCTTTGTCTGGCCCTCCTCAGGGCTTTGCATGAAGTAGATACTCAAAATATATTTGATCAATTTAAATGAGAGTGAAAAGAAAGGCATGCAAAAAGTAAGTCTGGCCTGACCAACTTCTTTCTGCGCAACCAGATGTAATCCCGGGGACCTGGGTTTGAAACTTCTCCCACCTTGACCACTGCAGCCCTTTTCTGCAGGATTCTGCAGCCAGGCCAGGCCCCCGTCACTATGGTGTGTGGCTGCAGAGCAGACAACAATGGCCTGATTTTAGACATGTGATGCACTGCAGGCAGGAGTGAGGGAGAAGACTCCCTGTTGTATAAGCCAGGCCATCTGGGGACATGGCCTTGGCAAGAAGGGGTGTGTTGAATGGGGCTGTGAGCAACTCCAGGCTCTCCAGCACATTTTTACAGCATTGCACCTGGAGGCTGGGGCATCTCAAAGACTGGCCTCAGGTAAGAACCAGGATGTCCTGCCATCAGACATCTGGAAACAGAGCATGGAGACTCCTCACCGGGCTAAGCCAGCAGGGCAGCTCACTTAGTGCTTGATCCTGAGGGATAGAAGGGGGAAACCAGAAAGAGGGGGGAAAAACACTTGCCAAAGCACCAATGTGCCCTCTCGGCCCAGCCCTCTGGCTAGTCTCCTGAGAGGAGGGAGCACCATTCTCCTTTCCTTTTCCCCCCTGAAGACATCATCTTCAGAGAACCTAGCCTGCCACTGTGGACCCATGCCTCTGGGCCCAGCCTTCTCCAGCACAGAAGAACAATGACTCTGTCCTTACTTGTCCACATCAGAGCGTTAAGAAGATAAAACAGGCTGGCAGCTGGGAAAGCCTTCTGGAAGTAAAAGTGCAGCTAGTGTCCCATGCTGCTCTGACTCCAGTTCCTCTGGAGGCTCCTGGAGGAAGGGCCTGCACTCTAGTCCAGAAGCACACTGCAGAGTGTGGACCAGCCCAGCAGCACTGATGGCAGAAGCTCGAGGCTTTAGTGGGGAGGTCAATGCCACCAGACACACTGAAGCAACACTGTCCTATAAGAAAAAGTTACATGCTTTTGTCCCAAGGCCCATGACTCCCTATCATGGAGGCTTCTAGGGCTTCTTTCAGCAACGGATGGGGCTCCCTAACCAGGAGATACCCTCTTCGGAAAGCCCACCTGGAGAAGACATAATATTTGGTTAACCCCTAGCAAGTAGTCTCTGTAACAGTGGAAGTTCAGCAGAGTGACTCCTGGGTGGGCGATACGATTTGGGAGTGAAGTTTCTTCCTGCCAACCTTGAATAATCAGTTCCTAGGGAAGTTGCTAGGCTCCAAGTCAACACTGGTAACTAGGCTGATCTCCCCCCACCCCCTGCTTTCCTTTGTGCATCTGTGGTTTGTGTTCCCTTCCCACTAACCACAGATGTTCTGTTGCCTCTAGGTGCTTTCAAAGCATAGATTTCACAGAGGGCAAAAGTGAGCACGAGGAAGGAGAGTGAGGAGGGGTGGAGGTGAGAGAGGGGAAGGAGGACAGCTGCTTTCTAATGATGCGTTTGGGTAACAGCAAAGAGACAGTTTAATGCTATTGTTTTTGTGCATATTAAACCACTAATCCACGTCCTATTTTGGCAACACAGGCTACCTCACATCTGTATGCCTTACCTACAATCTGTAAAGCTAATTTGTTAAACAGCTTTCTTCTCCCATGGGAATGAGGTCATTGGTCACAGAAGATTGATTAAGCTCTTGGAGAATCAACATTAATGAAAATCAACACTGTCTAATGAGTGTTTTTATGGCAGCCTCATAGAAAAGAATTTTAAAAGAAGAAACAAATAAACAAAAACAGCAAGAAAGGCCAGAAGCCTTCTCTCCTCATGTCTCTCGATCCTCATTATAAACTTGGTATCAGGACAGCAGTAGAAATCCACTATGCCAGGCTTCCTCCCCTCCGCTCAACTCTGATTCATTGCATCAAGTCTGGAAAGTTTGCGAGTGTGTGTGTGTGTGTGGGGGGGAGCATGCACATTAGTTCCAAAAACATTAGTTCCAATAACATATGTGTGCATATTAGTTCCAAAGACATTTCCCTTTTTCAGGCCAACTGTTGTATAGTGACAGAAATAGACTTCAGGTCAGAAAACATGCTGTTTGAATACCATTAACACCATTTACTGTGTGACTGTGGGCAGGACATTTAATCTTTCCCGTCCTGTTTGCACATCTCTAAAATGGGGATACTAGTTTCTCCCATATCTCCCCAGTAAAGTTGTTACATTGAACATCATATAAGCTAATGTGTATAGAAAATGTTAAACTACAAAGTCCTACGTTTTAAGGCACTGTTGGGTTGTAGGTTGGGTTGTAGGCCAAAGATTGGAGCCATACAAACTGGGTTTGAATCCAGGCTCAGAGGCTGGCTCAGTAGTTCACCAGCTGCATGACCTCAGGCGAGCTACTCAACCTTCCTTAAGCCACACTTTCTTTATCCATAAAACAGAATAATTATAGCTTTGTACTTTGAGAGTTTGGGGGAGGATTAAATGGAATATGAATATAACATGCTTAGGAGAGTACCTGGCACATAATAAACACTTAAGAGGTATGAGTCAGTAAGATTAGAGTTCTTATTCTCTTTCATCCCTCAACCAGCAAGAGCCTACCCACGGACCAAATGGGCAAGATCCATGAATCCACAGAAAAGCCGAATGGAAACAGACAACTGGGCAACCCTAATTCCCTCTGGAGCCCCAGGCTTGAGAGTAGAGGGGGAGAGTGGCAGGAAATTTATGCAGGTGGGGAGAGAAGATGTGAAAAATTAGGAATGCTCAACTATAAAAGAGAAACACATGAGAAATCTCCAAATAAATGTAACTTGGGAGGATGTTTAAGGGAGCTCACTGTTGTCCACTGGAGTCCAGGAGGAGAAAATTGCCTTGCATTGAAAAAGGAGAGTTTTTGTGAAGACCCAAGAGGGATAAACAGAAAGGAAGGAAGGAAGGAAGGAAGGAAGGAAAGAAGGAAGGAAAGAACATCCTGAAGGAACTTTTTCCCCCTTAGGATGCTTTTTGTTAAATAAATATATAAAGAAAATAAGTCAGTAAAAAATCTGTTCTCTCCTATTTTTTCCATTTTGTTTTTCCAGTTCTTCACGTCTCTAATTTTACCTAAATGATAATTTTATGAGCAAATCAAGTTATACATAATACATTTTATGTTTCTTCTTAGCAAAATGATTTTAGATATGTAAATTCTACTACAAAAATAAATATTGCATGTTATTCTAATTTTTCACCAAATTTACATTCCACTCCCACCCCCCCTTCCCCAAATTCTCCAAGTCTCTATCTCTAATGGTTTTAACATTTTCAAGACCTCGACATTTATAAATTTAGCTAGTTCTAAGGAAGAAGTGATTTCACATGAGGTTAGGTGATATGGTCTGCTAATTGGAGAGGTTCTAAAACCTTTTTGGAAATATCATTATATTATATCTGGGCCAGTGATCGAAAAGGTGGATATAATTGTATAGAATAGAGTAGGAAAGAGTCTCATGGGCCTCGTACATTTCTGTGACAAGATTTTTGACACCTTCCCATTATACATAACATCTCCTTCAGGCATGAAAGGACTTAAAATACTATGAAGCCCCAGTCTCCTTTCCCGGAGGAGTACATCCAGTAAATGGGTATGTTAGTTCTCCTCAAGCCTCAGAGGCAGAGTAGCATAGCAGTTGCCCCTGTCTTAACCCTATTTCCAGAAGCTCTCTATGTTTCTGATGCCATTGAATACCACAGGGAAATCTATTGAGGGTAGATATCCCAAGCTTTGGACACTGAACCCCCAGATTGAGTTCTAATTCATCTTCTAGATACCCTGGGTATCAAAAACTGCTAGTTGAATTACATAAAGCTGTGTCATCCAATATGGTAGCCACTAGTCCTGTGTGGCTATTTAAATTAATAAACCTGCAAAAATTAAAATTTCAGTTTCTCTGTTGCATTGGCCACGTTTCAAGTGCTACTTAGCCACATGCAGCTAATAGCTTCCATGTCAGACGGCACAAAAATTAAAACATTTCTATCTTTGCAGAAAAATCTCTTGGATAACACTGATCTGAAGGAAAATTGAGAAGATTGAGCAAAGTAGGCATTGAGTGCCTGTCATGTACTAGGGCGTCTGTGCAGCAGTGGTTTGTTGCGTTATAATCTATGCAGTAGATGACAACACCCTCACTTTCCAGAAGAATTGAGGGCTGAAGAAGGTTAACTTACCAGAGTCACTGGCAGAGCTGGTGAGTCCAGGACTATCAAAGCTTGAAACTCTTCTATAAGTCTTATGATGGGACCATAGTAAGATGGAAGGGTACAGTAGGTGTATATGGGTGCAACAGTGATAGATAATGAAGAACTGGGCCCAAAATTCAAATAACTAACTTTACCAGAAAAATCAAACTCCCTTTCCATCACCATGAGCCTCCAAGGAGAGAAGTAGGAGCTGCCATCTCCATGGATATTTCAGTCTTATTTCATATGGACCACACTGTCGGGTAGCGGGGGAAAGTGCAATATGGGGATCGTATAATATTGCTGGCTGAAAATTCATCATCAGAGGGGTCCTCCAAGGACTGTATGAGTTCAACTATCTGTTACTGCGGCTAGAGAGAACCTCTTCATGTTAGGAAAGTGAGAGTAGATCTGTTCAACGTAGCTCAGGCTGCTGGTAGAGACTCACGTGTGGGTCTGTGTTACTATGAAAACAGTTACACGACAAGGTGAGTATGGCCTGTTGACAGAGAGCTTCAGCAGCCAGAGCACCTGGAACAGCTGCTTGTGTCCTTTAAATAGTAAAGGATTCTTGGTGCCACTCTTCCAGGCAGCTGTGGTGTGGGCCAATCTGAGAAGCCCATGAATAACGTCAACAGCTGCGGAGTAGCATTAGGTTGTAGAAGCAGACCCCTGCAGAGGAGAGGTGCACTCCTAGCTTCCCTCACACACCCATAGTGGCCATGGTGGAGGGCTAAGTCTGCTTGGGTTTGGGATGAAGGCCATGAGCCAGGCAAAGGAGGCACATTGAGGATCGGGGTCTGGAGTGGGAAGACCCTGCTGGATGAGGAGATCACATCTGTGGTATTCTTTACAAGGAACACAGCCTATGATTAGGGTCAGAGACACGGGCCTAGTTGAGTTCATGCTTTGTCTCCTCTACTACACCCCAAATCTCCTAGGAGGAGGAGCCCTGAGTTGGTCATGCTTCCAGCCTCAACCCTCCTTCATGTAATATGGAAGGCAGATGGTAAATGTCCTGCTTCCCAACAATCACCCATACTAGGATCCCTCAAAGTGCACTTCATGGAAAACTAATTCTGAAAGATGCTAATGGGTATTTTTTTTAAGGAAATAAAGAGAAAGAAAACTTTCCACGGTCAACTTAGTTTGGAAAGTATTGGATTAAACAAGGTTCAACAGGGCAATTTACTATAGGATTTCTCTGAGCCTTTTAAACGATAATGAGGGGAATATAGAAAGCACTTCCTAAGCTTAATTGACCATGGAATCCACAGAGCATCTTGAGGGACAATTGTTCTGTGGAAGCACTGACCACAGCCTCTACCTTCAGCTCACTATTCCAGTCTTTAGATAAAGTAAGTGTGCCACGTTAGGGACCATTGGCTAGTCAATGAATTGCATGACCATATAAAACATTGTTGAAGGCACACCATCTCTGTATTCATTTTTCCATCTAGGCAACTGAACGGTGCCTCACCTATGTTAATGTTGTTCCCAAGAGTACAGATTTCTTCTTTTTTGTTTCCATTCCAATGATACAATGATGACCAGCCTGGAAATCAGATAAATTCATCACCACATCAGTGTTGAATTTATCTATTAATTTATCTATTAAAATTATCTATTAATATTTTTGAGCATCTCCTATGTGCAAATTATTGTTATTCAACCTGGGAAAATACAAGTTTGTAAAAGATATAAAGATTATTCCAACTATCCAAGAATTTGCAACCTAATTGGGAGATAAGAAATATATTTCCCCCGGAGGTATCTGTTCCCTGCTGCTGTTCACACCTCCACCTTCAGAAGCTTTCTCTCTGGTCCCTTTACTCAATTATATTCCTCCAAATGCCTTCATTCTCACAATCTCAACTTGAGATAGCTCTGTGTTTTTGGGCCTGTGTACAGTATGTATTATTCATATGCTCACTTGTTTCTGAACAACTTATGAAAACCAACTAGAGATTAATTCATAAAAAATAAGCTTTTTCCCCCTCTCCCTTTACAAGACCAAATCTGTTTCTCTGCCACAATTGTATTGGCTGATTGGGTTTCTGCTCTCCCTCTGCCCCATTCTGTAGGAAAATCATGTCTCTTTAGTATTGCTGCCACACATCCTTTCATGTGCCTGAAATATATACCATTGTGTTCTGACTTTTGTTTTGTGCAGAATCACTTTCATGCTCTATCTTCTGCAAGGTCCCTCTGTCTTGGCAGCCAAAGACACTTCTGTTTGCAACCGGGAGATTTCCATTGTACTTTGCACATCGCAAGATTTTTGTTCTGCGAGGTGGCCTTTTGTAGTTGAGTTTGCTAACGTTCGAACCGAAAACAGATACAGCCATACTTCATCAGTCTCATTCTGCTCTAAGGCACGGCTGTCAAGCCCACTGAAGGAACCAAAATCCTCCCTCCTCATGAGGCAGAGGGTTGGCTAAAATCAGCAGAAAGCAGGATCCATGGGTTTCTCATCCAAAGGTGAAAGAAGCAGAGGTGTCTGATAATTGGGAATTTTAATCTTCTGAATTTCAGACATCTTAATCTTTTTTTCCACATGGGAATATGCCTGCTATTCTTTTTCCCAAAAAACACGCCTCAGCTTCTTCTTCCATCCTTCTGATCTGTGACTGCCATCATGGAATTGCTCCCTCTCTGATACCCAGCAGAACTTGTAAGACTAGATCCAGACCCAGAGAGATTCCTTCCCTGCCCAGCTCCCTATATTTCACTCTCAATTATGACACAAACACAACTTCAACTTCACTGTGGCAACAAACCATAGTTGTCCCACTGTCTAGCACCTCCTGCCCAACATATAATTGGGATTGGGGACTCCAAAAAATACGTGTTGAATGAATAAACCTATTTATCTCCTGGAACCTAGCAACCCAGGCTTTAGCTGCTGCCTCCCATCCCATGTCCCAGGTAACATTGCTCTTGCTGGCACAGTTCTCTAGGCAGCTGACAGGCAGTGAATGTGGCATAGAACCGTGGTCTGTGAAGTGGAGGGGAAGGCATGAAAAGGCATTGCCCCAGGGGGACACAGTGCTACTCTCACATGTAACATATCAATTTAGTTATGGAAAGGCTCTCATAGAAATTGTGACGCAAAAATCATCTAAGTCAATTTGCCTTTGCATCGTGGTCTCAAGCTGCTCCTCTCCTGAAGTGTGTGGGTGTGTGTGTGTGTGTGTGAGAGAGAGAGAGAGAGAGAGAGACAGACAGACAGACAGACAAAGAGACAGAGAGAGAGACAGAGAGAGACAGACCTTTCTGTAGACAGAGAGACATTGCTCTAGTTCACTACCTCACTTTTAGAACTTCGTTTTTTAAATATATACCTTTACATAAATGGTTGTCATTTTCTTCACCTCCTCTTCTATATTTTAATTCATTAATCTATGTCTCCCGCCAATATGTTCTAAAACATACTTTTAATCCTTATCAATACATATTGGAAACTTACTCTTTCCTTCCTTAAAAATTTCTCTCTCTCTCTCTCTCTCTCTCTCTTTCTGTCTTTCTTCCTTCCTTCTCTCCTTCCTTCCTTCCTTCCTTGTTTTTGCTTTTTGGTTTTTTGGTGGGTCTTTTGGTACTCTTGACTCTATCTACCCTTCTTTCACTAATTGCAGTTTATGACTTGTTATGGAAAATCCCATTGCTCTCAGTCTCTCTCTCTCTCTCTCATTCTCATTATATGTTTGCAAATGAAGATGTTAAAAAAATAAAGACAGATTTTACTCTCCCTGAGTCTCCTTTCTAGTCATTTCCTCATCTTCCTTATCCCTCCCCACCTGACACACATGTAACAAAGCTAATAAATAAATAAAAGGCTATGTACCTTTGGCTGTCCACAGCAGTATTATTTACTACTATAACAAAAATGGAACTATATGCTCGAACTAGAGGAACAAGTTGTGATTTGTGGGGCCTTGGGATATGTGGTAACTTTGAATGCAGCTTCTTGGTTTTGGAATAGCAGTCATCACAGCAAGCCAGATATATTAGGGGAAGACAGGTACTACACTCAATTCTAATTCTTTCTGGTTTCAGCTTCTGCCATTCATGCCCTAAGACCCTTTTGGGGTGAATCAGATCAGTGCTCATTAGAAGTACCCCATTCCCTTAACTTTAGCCAAGATCCTGTCTGAATCACGACTACACTATCTACAAAATTCATAAAAAGATCTCCAAAATTTTCACTAACATTATTCCAGACCCCATGTTCCACACCCCTTTAGAAATGCACTCCATTTCTATATGTCTTCCTAACAAGTTATTTTGCTGTCATATTTTTTCTGATGTCTGTCACCTTGGTATCTAAGCACTCTGGCAAATTCATGAGGCTAAAAACAAACACTTATGTGGGAAGGGGGAAGAAAGCTCTTCTCTTCTGCTCTCTCATCTCCATAGGGACAGAGCAGCACAAAGAAGCTATAATTCTCCAAGGTCATTCAGCAAAGACAGCATAACAGAGCCAAGAAAAGACTACAGAATCCTAACTTCCAGTCCCTGACCTCCATAATTTGAATATATTCTGTATAGAATTGGTATTTCTATAGAAAATACCAAAAGAGCGGTTTTTGTAGCTGCTGGCTAAAACCAGGAAGTAATCTTCACAAAAATCAGACATGCCTTCTTCTCTCTCCAAACTGTATCCTTCCCCTTTCTTTCACTGCTGAGTGTTCAAACACTCTTTCAATTTTAATACTTAATGGTTTCATTTATTTATCAACTCATGCAATCATTTTCAATTGAGGGCCTTCCACAGTCAAACAAATTTTAGAGATGGGCATGACTACCTGTCTTCAAGATCTTGTAATTTAGCAAGAGAGATAAGAGATATATGCAAAAAATGTTTATCAAGAACACACTATTTATTATACTAGATTCTGAAGAAAGAGAAATGAATAAAACCTACAAGGCTTCCATTCTCATGGACCTTACCATTATAGTGGTAAAAAATAGACAATAAAGAAATAAACAGATAAAAGAATAAGATATATTACATTAAAGTATATCACAAGATGAAACGTGATATAATGAATAGAGAACTAGATGAAGTGCCCAACATTCCTTGCTCTCATGGGATTTAAGTAGCTGAACTGGAAGTATACTCTAATTTCAGAATTGGATTTGTAATACCCCAGACCTCTGAATGTAATATTATCTTCTCCAGTAAGCAAATATTGTTACAGTTGTCGCCTCTGTTAATCTATGTAGAGCAAAAGACTTGGCACCCATAATTGGCTAGTGATCAAAACTTTAGAAGAACTTGGAAGTAACTGAAATATACATGGTCCAATTCTAACAGATAATTTTTTTAAAGAATCTGTGGGACCTATTGTAATCCAGTGGCCACCTAATGGACAGCCATCCAAAAGAGGATGGAATTATCCCTGAACTCTGGTGATTTAAGCAGATTTCTTATAGTTGCTGAAGATCAAACTAACAGTCCTAACCCCTTTGTCTTTAAAAGTAAATGAGATTTTAAAGCCTAAAAAAATAATAAAGTACTCAGGTATACATTAAGTGTCAAGTTCTTTCCCAACATTCATTATTTCATTAGTCTATACTTATCTGTCCCTCTGGGTGCAGTAAGTTGGGCAACATAAAGACCTTAGCTCTTCAAACAAATGACTTCAAAGAAACTTATTATGCAACTTCAGTGTATACTCTCTCCTGACCTAGAAGCTGTCATTCAAAAGAGTCACTATTTCTCATCCTCATTCCATAGAGAAGTCCAGGAAGATAATGCTTGTTATCAACATTCAGTGGAGGTATTATGCTGGATGAATTTTAAGCAGTGGGAAAGGTAGGTAAATTCTGTGACTGGTTGATGTTATGTACTTGGTTAAAGAAGGAAGGAAAGAATGAGAGAAATGCAGGGCAAGAGAAAAAGGAGGAAAAATAAAACTATATAAGGCACACAACTATGAAACTGAATAAAATGTACAAGAAAATTCCTTATAGGCATTGGACAGCAAGAAGCACAGAACAATAATCCTAGAGAGAAGGAAAACATCCAAGGTAAGCTTCATATTTGCATACGCTTCCTGACCAAGAACTCCTATTGGACAGAGGCAGAGGGAAGTAGAGCTTAAGCAGAACACATTAGTCTCTCTGAGATCTGAAAACAGAAATCAGTGTTCAGGACTACTGAAGCTCCTTAAATTTTCAGGACAGGATAAAAGAGAGAAGGGAGCTATGTGGAAGGTGACCTCAGAAGTGGTAAGGGTCCATGGAGCCTAACATAGAATGGATGCTCCAGGACTTAGAGGTGAATAGAGATACCAGATGTCCACACAATTTTAGGAGACAGAGTAGGTATCTCTTTGTTTTTTGACAGAATAAATATCTAACTGAGAACCTTAGACATTCAGTTGATATCACAGAAAGTCCATCCTTTAGGAATAAGAACCATACTCTAAAGTGAGAGCCACATCTTGGTGCTAGACAAAACTGAACTAGATGCACCCTAATAAAGAATAAAAATAGGGACGCCTCGTGGCTTAGTTGGTTAAGTGTCCAACTTTGGCTCAGGTCATGATCTCACGGTTCATGGGTTCAAGCCCCATGTCAGGCTCTGTGCTGATATCTCAGAGCCTGGAGTTTCCTTTGGATTCTGTGTCTCCCTCTCTCCCTCTGCCCCTCCCTTGCTTGCACGCTGTCTCTATCTCTCTCAAAAATGAATAAACATTAAAAAATAATAATAACAATCCCAACAGAGTTAGATGGATCCACCAATAATTTTACTGCTCACCAGAACAAAATCAATCTTTCTTTTAGAAAGAACAACATACTCCAGACTCATGATGTGTCACCTCAGGGTCCAGTATACAATAAGAAATAACTGGATATGTAAAGAAGAAAGAAAATATGACCTATAATCAAGAAAAAAGTCAATGAAGCAGACTCTGAGGTGAAACAGATGTTGGAATTAGTAGCCAAGAACTTTATTTTATTTTATTTTATTTTATTTTATTTTTTTTATGAATAGTTTATTGTCAAATTAGTTTCCACATAACACTCAGTGCTCATCCCCACAAGTGTCCTCCTCCATGCCCATCCCCCCTTCCCCCCACATCCATCAGTCCTCAGTTTTTGTCAGCATTCAAGAGTCTCTCATGGTTTGCCTCTCTCCCTTTCCCCCACCATTTCCGCCCTTCTTCTCCCCCTTGTTCCTCCGTCAAGTTCCTCCTAATCCTCCTATACGTGCAAACATATGATATTTGTCCTTCTCTGCCTGACTTATTTCGCTCAGCATAACACCCTCAAGGTCCATCCATGTTGCTACACATGGCCAGATTTCATTGTTTCTCATTGCCATGTAGTATTCCATGGTATAGATAAACCACATCTTCTTGATCCATTCATCTGTTGATGGACACTTAGGCTCTTTCCATGTTTTGGCTATTGTGGAGAGTGCTGCTATGAACATTGGGGTACATGTGCTCCTATGCATCAGCATTTCTGTATCCCTTGGGTAAATTCCTAGCAGTGCTATTGCTGGGTCATAGGGGAGTTCTATTGTTAGTTTCCTGAGGAACCTCCACACTGTTTTCCAGAGGGGCTGTACCAGTTTACATTCCCACCAACAGTGTAGGAGGGTGCCCGTTTCTCCACATCCTCGCCAGCATCTAGAGTTCTCTGATTTGCTCATTTTAGCCACTCTGACTGGCGTGAGGTGGTATCTCAGTGTGGTTTTGATTTGTATTTCCCTGATGAGGAGGGATGCTGAGCATCGTTTCATGTGTCTGTTGGCCATCTGGATGTCCTCTTTGGAGAAATGTCTGTTCATGTCTTCTGCCCATTTCTTCACTGGGTTGTTTGTTTTTTGGGCGTGTAGTTTGGTGAGTTCCTTATAGATTCTGGATATTAATCCTTTATCTGATATGTCATTTGCAACTATCTTTTCCCATTCCGTTGGTTGCCTATTAGTTTTCTGGGTTGTTTCCTTAGTAGCCAAGAACTTTAAACAGCTATTATAAATATGTTCAAAGATAATATAAATATAACAAAGTAAGCAGAAATTCAAGAAGAGATAAAAACGACTCAATAGACATCTTAATACTGAAATTACAATATCTGAAATGAAATATACTGCATAGGCTTAAGAACAGATTAGAGGGGCATCTGGGTGGCTCAGTTGGTTGAGGGTACCACTTTGGCTCAGGTCATGATTTCATGGTTCACAGGTTCAAGACCCACGTCAGGCTCTGTGCTGACAGCTTGGAGTCTGGAGCCTGCTTCAGATTCTGTTTCTCCCCTTGTCTCTGCCCCTGCCCCCTTCTCTCTCTCTCTCTCTCTCTTAAAAATAAATAAACTTTTAAAACATTTTTAAAGAAAGAAAAGATTGAAGATTTTAGGGAAATAAACATCATTGATCTTAGATCCTTATTTATTATCCAAACTGAAGAGAGAAAAAGAGGGTTTTTTTATTAAAAAAAATAAATAAACATGACAGAGATTCCTTGCTCTATGAAACAATCACAAGTGTTATAACATACATATGGTTCATTTCCAGAAGACAAAATGTGGAATAAAACATTTAAAGAAATAATAACCAAAAATTTTCCAAATAAACCAAAACTTCTGACTTTCAAATCTAAAGTCAGGGAAAAGAAAACCAGGTACATTTACATTACTGAAACCCAATACAAATAAAGAATCTTTTATTTTTATTTGTTTGGGGTTTTCTTGTTTATTTTGGAGAAAGAGAGTAAGGTAGAGAGGTACAAGGAGAGAGTGATTCTCAAACAGGCTTCACGGTCAGTGCAGAGCCTGCCACAAGGCTGGATCCTGGGATCCTGGGATCCTGGGATCATGACCTGAGCCAAAATCAAGAGTTGGATGCTCAACCAACTGAGCCACCCAGGCACCCTAAAATAAAGAATCTTTTAGTGGTGACTGGGTGGCTCAGTGGGTTGAGTGACAGACTTTTGATTTCAGTTCAGGTCATGATCCTAGGGTCATGGGATTGAGCCCCAGGTCAGGCTCCATGCTAAGCCTGGAGCCAGCTTAAGATTCTCTCTTTCTCTCCCTCTGCTTCTCTCTCTCTCTCTCTCTCTCTCTCTGACACATATAAAAGAAAGAAAAAAGAATCTTTAAAAGTTCTAATGGAAAATGCATCAGAGACAGTAGAACAATGATACCAATGATAGCCTATTTTCCATCAGAAACACTGAAAGCCAGAAAGCAGAAGAACAAATTCTATAAAGCGATGAATAAAATGAAAAAAGAAAACAAAAACAGAACCCAACAATTACATAAAATTTTATTTTATTTTTATTTACTTATTTTTTAAATGTTTTATTTATTTCTAGGAGACAGAGAGAGACAGTGTGAGCAGGGGAGGGTCAGAGAGAGAGGGAGTCACAGACTCTGAAACAGGCTCCAGGCTCTGAGCTGGAAGTCAGCACAGAGCCCGACGAGGGGCTCGAACCCACGAACCGCGAGATCATGACCCAAGCGAAAGTCGGACGCTTAACCGACTAAGCCACCCAGGCGCCCCCATAAAATTTTATATAGAGCAAGAATAATTTTCAAAATAAAAATAAAAATTAAAACAAAGTAAACATATTTTTAAATAAAAAGAGATGGCAAGAATCCATGTTCAGAATTTCTTCACAATAAGCACTATAAAATATTCTAAAAGGAATTCTTCAGACTACAGAATGGAANTCATGACCTAAGTGAAAGTCGGACGCTTAACCGACTAAGCCACCCAAGCGCCCCTACAGAATGGAATTCTAATATGCAAGATGGAATGAAGAGCACGAGAAGAGATAAATATCTAGTTAAATATAAATATTAGTTTTTTTAATGCCCTTAAAAAACAACTGACTTCCTAAAGCAAAAAAAAAAAAAAAGAAAAAGAAAAACGACAATGTATTTTATGGTTTTAAAATATTTAGGAGTAAAATACATGAAAACAATAGCACAAAAAATGAGGTTAAATGAAATTATACTCATAGAATGATAGAATGTTTACATTTAGGTGATGAAATGTGATATTAACTATAAGCAGACTGTTGAGAAGATAATGATCATATAGAATTCCTAGAAAAAACTATGAAAAATTACCGAAAGATATGGCTAAAAAGCCAATGGAATAAATACAATTGAATGCTAAAGTAATTTGACAAATTCAAAAGAAGCCATAAAAGGAGAGACTGAGATACAACAAAGAAAGATTAGGGGCTCTTGGGTGGCTCAAGTAGTTAAGTGTCCGACACTTGATTTCAACCCAGATTATGATCTCACAGTTTGTGGGATCAAGTCCTGTGGCAGGCTCTGTGCTGGTAGTGCAAAGCCTCTATGGGAATCTCTCTTCCCCTCTGTCTCTGTCCTTACTCTGCTCTCTCTCTCTCTCTCTCTCTCAAAATAAATAAATAAATTAAAAAAGAAAGATTGAAGAAATGAAAAATAAATAGCAAAATGGTAGATTAAATCCAAAATCATCAATAATTATATTAAAATCAAATGGACTACAAAGTCCAAGTAAGAGAAGAAATTTCAGACTGGGTAAAGAAAACAGGACTCAATTATCTGTTGCCTACAGAAAATGCACTATAAATATAAAGACCCTGATAAGTTGAAAGAAAAATAATGTAACAGATAATCACACAAACAATAATCATCAGAAATCTCGTGTGGCTATACCGATAAGAGATAAAACACGCATCTTGACAAGGAGTATTTCCAGAGACAAAGTGAGAAATATCACAATGATAAAGGAGATCAATTCTTCTTGAAGATACAATAATCCTGTAAGTGCTTGTCTTAACAGGGCATCAAAATACATGAAGCAGAAAATAACAAGAATAAAGATAAAAATAGAAAAATAAACAGAGGTTTTCAAGTTTTTTAATCAGAAATTGTTAGAAATACTAGGGAAACCATCAATAAGGAAAAACAAATATTTGTGAAACACTTATAGGGTGCCTTGATCTAATTGAAGTTTTTAGAACAACATATCTCTGAAACTATAGAATACACATTTTTCAGGTATAGATGATGTAACATATGTATACATTTTGTTGACACGGACTATATATCAGATCATAAAATAAGTTTCAATAAGTTTCAGAAGATTGAAATTTTGCACATTTTTTAACAACAAAGGGTTAAATAAGAAAATAAAAATAAGATAGGTAAAAATGCTCAAATATTTGGAAATTAAACCACATACTTCTAAATAATCTGTGGATCAAAATAGAAAACTCTTAAGAGAAATTAGAAAATATTTTGAACTGAATGATAAAAATGCAACATATCAAAATTCATGTGAAGCTTCTATAATGATGTTAGGAGGGAAATTTATTACTTTAAATATTTATATGGTAAGTAAAATAAATATTTAAAAATAACTAACCTAAGTTTTCATATAAAAGCCAAAAGAAAAAAAAAAAAGAGAAAGAAAGAGAAAGTGTAACCCCAGATAAGTAGAAGAAACATAGAACAAAAAGTGATCTTTGAAAGATTAATAAAATTGAAAAAATCTGAACAAGATCAATCAAGAAAAATAGAGAATACTTATTTACTGTTATCAGAAATAGAGGGGGATGTTACTACAGATCCTACAGACATAAACAGGATAATAAGGAATATTATAACAACTGTGCACCAATAAATTCAACAACTTGGATAAAATGAAAAAAATTCCTTGAAAACACAGTTCTATAAAACCATCATAAAAAATATAGAAAATAAAAATAGCCCCTATCTAGCTTTTTTAAAATGTAAAATGCATAACACAAAGTAAATTTACAGTCCAGATGGTTTTACTACTAATTATATGACATACTTAAGAAATAATATAGTCATTCACAAACTCTTTCAGAAAATGAAAAAAGGACCATTTCCCATTCAGTGTATGAAGCCAGCAAAACTCTGATTTTGAAACTTGACAAAAACATTTCAATTAAAGAAGTTTGTGGTCAAATATCCCCCATGAACATAGACACAAAAATCCTTCACAAAATACTGGTATATCACACCCACCAATATACAAGAATTTTAAATTATGACCATGTTGTATTATACCAGGAAAGCAAATTCGTTTTAACATTCAAAAAAATTAACAATACAATCTACGATGTTAACAAAACAAGGGTGAATATTATATATTATGTCAATAGATGACCATTTTAACTTAAAAATAATTTGGCAAAACTCAACATCCATTCATGGTTAAAACTCAGAACAAAGTAAGAATAGAAGGAAGCTTAATCTGATAAAAGTTATCTACAAAAATTTCTGATTAACATCAGTCTTAATTATGAAATATTGAACTCTTTCCCCTTTATGTCAAGAAAACAATGAGAATGTTTCTTTTAATTCTACATGACATTCTATTGGAGGTTCTAACCAGTAAGATAAAGCATGAAAAGTACATTAAAAGCATTAAGATTCAAGAGGAATAAATTCTGTTTACTCATGGAAATTGTAATGGTTTATGCAGAGAATCTTAAGGAATCTATCTATTGGAATTAAAAAGTGAATAAAATAAGGCCACAGCATACAAAGTCACTATTCAAATGTCAGTACACAAATTTTGGATAATGAAATTTTAAAATGTCATTTCCAATAGCATTATGAGACATACAATATTTAGGAATAAAATTAACAAAGGATGTGCTAAAGATCTACATTGAAAACTATAAAATATTGCTGAAATTAAAGAAAATAAAAATAAATGAAGAGATATACGACGTTCACAGATTAAAAGATTCAATATTGTTTAAGTGTCAATTATCCCCAAATTTTCTATACAGTCAATGGAATCCAAGTAAAAATTCCAACCAGGCATTTTACAGACATTAACAAATTGACTCCAAAATACGTATAAAAATACAAAGGGTCTAGAATAGTCTAAATAATCTTAAAAAGAAGAACAAATTTGGAAAACTCACATTACCTGGTTTCCAGACTTACAAGATTTTACTGGGGTGTCAATTATACAGATGTATATATTTTTCAAAAAATATCAAATTGTAGGGGCACCTGTGTGGCTCAGTCGCTTGAGGGTCTGACTTTGGCTCAGGCCATGATCTTGCAGTTCATGGGTTCAAGCCCCACATCGGGCTCTGTGGTGACAGCTCAGAGCCTGTAGCCTGCTTCAGATTCTATCTCCCTCTCTCTCTGCCCTCCCCCATGCTCACACGCTCTCTTTCTCTCTCAAAAATAAATAAATATATTTTAAAATTTAAAAAAATATATTGAATTGCACNATCATAACAAGGAAAATAATAAATAATTGTGATTTCCTGTTGGTAGACTCCACAAGAAGTTAAGTGGACTTTCAAGTGAGTATAGATGACATACATAACAAACTCTTTTTCTTTCTCTCTCTCTCCTTTAGTAAACAACTCTGATGGATTATTCTATGTCATCTTGGATAAACTGAAAAAAAAAAAATCCAAGAATCCCTTTTCTATATATGTCCATGTTAGCATTGGCTAAAACAAGAATTTTCACAAGATTTGGGAGGCAAAAATGAAACAGTAACTAATAACCAGATGTGATGATAGACACATGCAGAGTTGCCCAATGCATCTTATCTTGTTTTCATTCTCATCCGCTCCTCACCCAGCCATTTTTATTAACTACAGACCCTGCTGAGCAACAGCAAACCCAGGCTCACCACCAGACACCTGTCTGAGGACTCACAGAGATGATAGCTGCATAGAGGCAACATTCTCCATAACCCTTCTCCAAAGTTCCCTTTTAAATTCCACTTCGGAGACAGAATATACTCCCTGATTGTCTTGTTGGTCACAGGCTCATTTTCTGTTCTTCCAACTATCTCCCTTTTGAGCCTTCACTTTTCCAGTTCCTTCCAGTATGATATCTACCTGCCAAGATAAATCTCTTATCCTGGAACACTTTTAGGGACTCTGATTCCCTAACTTATTATATAACCGTGCTTTCTTCTCTGATGTTAGAGCTTGTTCACTTAAGGAGAGGAAAGGGTGATGTGGGCTTAACGCACCACGTGGAGGTGGAGGAACGGGGTATGACCCTGTTGTAAAACTACTGCAGGGCTAGACTTCAAAAAGATTACATTAAACCTCCGATGAATTTTCATGTATCATTAGAGCATCCTAAAATCATAAGATGTACCCTTGTATGAAAATACAGGAAGATTCTGATTTCAAAACAGAAGGTTAGGAACAACCTGTTTAGGTCTTTGAGTAGGCTAATGTAATGTAACTGAAAAGTCAAAGTGCCGAGAGACGATAAAACTGTGTGTGCATATAGACATACATTTGTACTTATTTCCTAAAAAATGGGAAAACAATACACATCTCTTTGAACAGGAAAAAAAAGAATAGTATATCAGAAACAATTAACATGGTCTTTGTATTTAGAAAATTATGGATCCTTAGAAAAATCATCCTACATTCTTATTTTCTATTTACCATAAAATTGGATATCAGACCAGTTCCAGCTTCTTCATAAAAAGATAGAAAATAACTCATTTCTGCTACATGCTAATCATACTTTCTGCAACTGTCCTGTAAAGAAAGTGTTATTAGCTTCATTCTACAGATTAAACTATGACTCAGAGATATTCAATAACTTAATTAGATCCATACAAGTTCTAGGAAGAAGAGCCATAATCTTATCTCATGTCTGTCTGACTCCAAGATTGAATCTTTCCACTAAACCACTCTCATTTGAGCTTGTACCTCCTTTTGAGAAAGGGAGAAAAGCTGATGTGTAGATGTTATCACTGTGAAATTATTTTGAAATAATTGTAAAGAAAATAATTTTTAAATTCTTCCAGACTCTCACACATATTTATCTGTCTCTAGTCAAATTAGTCACTTCGAGAGAGTAAAGATATATCCAAATGAGTTCAACGATAGTGCTATTTTCCAAAACATTTTTGGAGCTCCTTTCTCAAAATTGCATAATTATAGCACAATTGCTATATATATACAAATATATACATACATATATACATGTCATATATATCATATACATATACATATATGCACATATACCCATGTATCTGTATATACAATATGCATACATACACAAATTTTATATATTAATATATATACAAGTTTTATGCATATAGATAGACATATTGATGTATATGGAACCCACTTTCCTCTATATTCTTTAATGTACACGAGAGGCAACTTTTTTGAAAAACAACACACGTATCAGGCATACTGTAGTTGGAAGAGCTGAATCAGAGTTGAACAACATGGCCTTTAAGTTTCTCTCCAACACTAAGATTCCCTGTAATATAATTTGTTATGTTTGTTTTAAAAAATTCATTCTATTACATTATGGTCACACCTCATAAAAAGCACTATGCAAATGGAAGGTGGATTTTTGTTATGAATAATAATATTATAATTGGCCTTTTAGTAGAATCTCTAATTGCTGAATTAATTTCCATCGGATCTTACTATGAGGCCAGATAGGGCCCTGTTGAGTGCTCTTACAGCACCCTGATTTCTTATTTAGCAAGAGCCATTCTTACTTGTTTGGCCCCCAAAGTCCCCTCTAGGTCTTAAGTTCCTTAATGGCAAAGGCATACCTGTTCATCACTGTGAATTGGACTGGCATCAGAAGAAAACAAAAAATATTTTTAAATGAACCATAAATATTTGTTGAATGACAAAACCATAGTCTATGGAATCAATCTGAAAACGTTCCCTGTTCTATCATTTCTGTGGAAATAATTTATGTGTCATTTTTTTAAAGACTCCACATGTGAAAGGCAGGAAGTGGTTCTTATGTGGGGGAGAGTCCTTTCATGTAGGGAGCATGCAGCTTAGCAGGTAAGCTAGTAAACACCTTACACAACCAGATCTGAGCCAGACTGTAGGAATGGCCTACACTTCAAAGGAATTTGTTCCACCTGGGGTGAATGGGGAGGGAAGGCCACATGGAAGCAAAGAAGCATTCCCAGCATCTCTTTCTCAAAACTGCAGAATTGTAGCACAATTGCTACACACACACGCACACACATACACACACACACACACGTATACATACAAACAGAGAAAATCATGAGTAAAGACAGAATACATATACATGCAAAAGTTTTTGAACATAATTGTGCAACCTAGGTTGGCTAAGATATATGGTCTATGGTGGGGGTGGGGCACAGAATTAGATGTTGACTTAAGTCAGGTGAAAAGAGCCATCAATTCTGGCTGTGGAAGACTGAATAATGGTCCCAAAGACACTCAGACTCTAATCCCTGGAACCTTAATGTTACCTATATGGCAAATGTGACCCTGCAGATGTGATGAGATTACACTGGATTATGCCAATAGACCCTAAATGTAAAGTGAACGTCTGTAAAGACAGGTGTCCTTCTAAGTGGAAGGCAGGGGAAGTTTCAGAGTGGCAGAGAAAGCAATGTGACAACAGAACAGAGAAAGAATTGGAGATATTACTCTGCTGACCTTGAAGATGGTGGAAGGGAACATGGGCCAAAGAATGTAAGGAATACAAGCCAGGGAGTGGGAAAAGGTGAGAAAAGAGATTCTTCTCTGAAGCCTGCAAAAGGAGCATGGTCCAGACAACACTTTGATTTCAGCCCAGTGAAATGCATTTCAGGTTTTCTCTTCTCCAGAGCTGTAAGAGAATGAATGTGTATTGTTATAAGCAACCACGTTTGTGGTAATTTGTTATAGCCATCATAGCAAATTAATATAACCAGGTTAAGGCATTTGAGCGTTATTTGTTAAGCAATGAAGAGAGCCATAAAAATTCAGGTAGAAAGAGATTGAAGGAAGACAAATAGAAGGGGTAGGATGAGGGAAAAGTGAGGAACGGCAGCTTGATTTTAAAAATGGTTAAAATCTCCCTGGATATTTTGTTAGCAAAGCATTTTGGGATCCTCTGGGATGAAAGGTGCTGGAGAAAATGTAATAACGCTAATAAATATTCTATGATTTCTCTGGAACATGTCCTCGGGTGAACTACAAGGCAGCTCTAAATGTTACGATAAGAGATGTGGGCGACACAGCAGTTTGGGGTCTCGGGGGTGCCATAGAAACCATGACTATGTTTGTCTCTCTTCCCTGGGGACTGGCATCCTCACATGTCTTCCTCCCCAAACCATAATTCGCAAGAGCTCTGGGGAGCAGCAGCAAAGGGCAGAGTCAAGAGCCGTTCAAGGCAACAGTAACAGGAAAATAGTGTCATGAATTATTTAGCATTTAACCAAGGTAGCTCAAGACCCATTCCAAATACTGAGCAAGTAACGACTGGGTTAATCCATATGGATTTGTCATGAGTTGTTAGCCTAGATCACTAAAGTTTATGTTGGGGACACTTGTCCATGCCAGGATAAGACCTGCTGATTCTGCTCCCTCACAGGTCAAAAACTGGCAGTTGAGGCTTCTACCACCAAAAAGCTGATGTTTAAACCTTCATCATCTTCCAAGCGTCCTTGAAGACTCAGAAGAGTCCATGACCTTGAAGGAAAAGAGCCCCACATTTCAAAACATAGACCATTCATTCTACCTTGGAGCTGAAGAGAACGTTGGAGATCATGTCACACAAACCTCTAATTTCATATCTGAGAAATCCAAGGGCAGGGAAGTCAAATGACTCAGCAGAAAAGCCTGTTTTCCCTGCCAGAGATCATGCTGCTGGACCACACCCTCCAGCCAATTTCTCCTGGGGAGCAGGAGACTCAGGAATCACCTGGGGCTGATGTTTTGGAGAAATACATATCCCAATATCTCTGCCTTCTGGAGAAGGAAGGGACTTCTCCATAGGAATCTGTATTTTCCTTCAATATCTGGATCCATTTTTGAGCTAAGCCTACTCATAAGCGCAATTGATGGAAAAGGAGCAGTGATCATGGAGTCAAATGAACCTACATTCAAATTCTAGCCCTGTCATTTATTTGCTGTGTGATTACAAGCAACTCATTTGACCTCCCTGATCCCCGGTTTCCTTAGGTGTAATATAGGATAATAATTTTTACCCAAGAGTTGCTATCAAGATTCAGTTGAATGATACAATGAACACGAAATGGCTTACTAGAATGCTTAGAATATACTAATGCTGGATAAGCACATGTTGGACCTGAATTTAAATGAGTTTTCAGGAACACAAGTACGAATATGAAGGCTTCCAAAACTACCTTCATTCAAATCCTGTTGCAAACATCTCAAAATCTACAATTAGCAACATAGATTTTAGGTTCTAAAAGGACTTCCATTCTCTGAGAAATCCCATTAAAATAAAGACACCCCAGAACCTCAAGCCAACATTACTTAACACCTCAGCAGGAATTAACGGCTAGGGGGAAACAATTGAGGTCTTACAGAAATAAGAGAAAAGAGGTATAGTGGAGGGAAACAGAGAACAGACTGGTGCTAAATGGAACCAAACGTTTATAAAATTCTCAGTTTGCCTTGGACCAAAGGGACACAGCAGTTGGAAATCCAATGAAATTTTGAAATTCTAAAACAGTCCTAAAAGCGATCTTTATTTTCATCTTTCCATGCTTTGATAGGCAGAAAGGTCAAGGCCCACCGAGCTTTCCTAGAAGTGACACTATTTGGGACCTTTCGTTCTGAGTGCAAGGAGTCTACACCTGCCCACTTCATTCATTTCTTCACTCATACATCTGGGTTTTTCATCTGACACACACTTATTGAATCCTTGGAGACCTAAAGAGTAATAAAGCAACAACCTACTCTTGAAGAGTTGACCTTCAACTTGAAGATACAGATTTGAAGCAAGCAATTACAATACAATGTGATAGTGCTTTATAGGAGTATGAATGAAAATAGATAAGGAAAGGATTTTTTTCTGGCTTAGGGGTTTGGAAATAGGGAGAAACCAGAAGGCTTCACAAAGAGAAGCCATCTGAGTGTTGACGTGGGCCAACAATCTGTGGTTAGGAAGAACATTCCGAGATAGGATAGTATTAGCCAAAAACAGAGATGTATGAGGGCCAAGCACATTTGGTGGTCCTGCCACTTCAGGTGTCATTCCAGTTACGAAGCTGTTGTCTCTCAGCTCGGAAGCACCATCTTACTTGGCCATGTGGTGCCAGGGCTGGGGATCTGCAGATTACTTGTCTCTTCTGTCAGCAGGCTCCCTGTTAGGTCCCACAGACAGGGGCCACTTGGGTGAGGCTGTAAGGCAGGGGGAAGTAGGAGATTTGACCCTTCCTGTTGGCAGTCAACACTGCCCCATTAATGGCTCTTCACCCTGCCAGCAGTAATTGGTTCCAACCTCTTGGGTCCTTTGACTCCCAAACTTGTTGTGCCCCATGGAAGTATGTATGAGCCCCAGTAGGACAGTTCCTTTTCATCAGAGAGTTAAACCCAGAAGCATGAGGGCCATTCTTTGAACTCATCAGTTACAGTGGAAGCTGAGTAACTGCTCTGCTGCAGAAATGTGAGGACCTCTTCCAATGGGCCCATCTTCTGAGTTCCTGAAGTTCTGACAGCCATGGGGTATTTCTACCTCCTCAGAGATCTGACCCTAATCTCCACAGAGCTCCTGCTCTGAGCCTCTAGGTCCTGATAATCCCAGTGTCTTCCCTTTGATCCCACAGCTTTAGGACTGGTAGCTGCTTCCTGTAGTTACAACCTCTGCAGTACCTCAATGTCCCCTTTTTGTTTCTGTGAGGCCTCTAACCCCTGTTCAGTTAATTCCCATTCTAAATTTTCTCTGTCAAGATACCTAGAGAGGTTTCTGTTTTCCTGCCTGGATGCTGCCGATATTCCATACATGAAATACAAGATGAGCTGGAGACATAGGATGGGAACTGGATTGTGGGGGGCTTTATATCCATTCAACAGTATTTGACTCCGTTTTATAAATGAGGAATGAGGATCCCCCACAGGTGTCTAGGAAGGAGACATCATTATAAAGATGATAAAGGCTGTGTTGGCAGTGGGTCACAGGACTAAAGAAGGGATGACTGAGGTTGGCAGATGAAGTGAAAGGATATTTTAATAATGTGGGCATGGGATGTTAAGAACCTGGTCACAGCAGAGAAATAATGACAATAGAACATATTTGAAAAATGATTGTGAGGCTTCATTCTCTTGGTAGGCAATAGAGATGGCTTTGATGGGAACAGACTTAGGATTCTGTATTCCATCAGATATGACTCTCACACTTTCTCTGGAAGTTTAAGAGATGTGGTGTCTGAAAGAGAAGCAGGTCCCTAAGACAGTGGGACACAGAGGTAAAGTATGGACATTGGGTTGGAATTCTGCTTCCATCACGATCGAGGGGGAATATGGCATAAAATACTTAATGATCAGGTCTCAGTTCCCTTACCTTCAAAATGGAACAAGTTATACCTACATCAAATGGGTCTTTAAGTGCCATGTTTCCCAGTTTGGGAAACCGACCATTAGAATTAACTGGAGAGCCTTTGAAAAATGTCAATTATCAGACTTTGCCCTAGACATTCTGAATTAAAGTTTCTCAAATATGAATCCTGAAAATCTGAATTTTTTTTCAGTCTCCCAGGTGATTTTAGCAGAAAGCTATCTGAGGGAACTACCGACTTAAAATTTATTGTGGATAATGCATATGACTGTGTCTAGCTCACAATTTGCTGCCAATACCCTACCCATATTTGCTCTTGGCACTTAGACTCTGGTACTTGAAGGTGGCCTTCTCATACAACTACCTGCGGCTCTACCTGAGAGGTTTCTTATGCTGCAGGAGCATGCTTTGCCCTCAGGGAAGACAACCCAGGAGCATCTTCTACACACTGGGACTGAGTCCTAGCTGCTCACAGAAGCACCTTGCTCATTATTGCACACTGTGTAGGTTACCTTCCCTCCTTCCCTGCTTCACTCAAACAATCCTCTACCAATACATCCAGACATCACATTCCAAATAAGGTATTTATACTCAAGTCCTTTACTCGGGTCAACTTCTGGATGAACCAAATCTAAAACACGAATTTAGTCACTGTTAGTCTTTCTCCTTCATACCCTAAAATCCCAGCTTCAGCAGATAGGAGTGATTACCTATCCCACCTTGGTAAGGTGCTTTAGAGAGGACAACATTTCTCTCTAGACATTTTTCATCTTATCTGATCATTACAACAACATTGGGCATTAGGTAGATGCTAGTACCAGCAGTAATAGTATTCCATTTCCATGAGGAAACTGAGACCCCAACTGTTAAGTGGATTACACAGACCACATAGGAAGCAGGAATACCAAGGTTTAAATTTTAGTTTTTCCATAAAAGCAACATTTCTGAGAATCTAATGAAATGTGTATGTCTTTCTGTAATCCATCCCTCCAAGTGTAGATGCTGACCAACTCACAAATTTTAATATATTCCAGGATATTCATGGACTTCAGGTGTGCCCATAGAGTCCCATAAGAGCCAGATGTTGAAGGCCTGTAGACCCAGGGCAATAATCCCTGCATTTCTTGCAGGCTATAAGTTTCTTCTTACCAAGATTACTTCTCTTCCAAGATTTCACTCAAGGACACACAGCCCACCATATGCTTTTTTGATGTTTTGAGTTAGAATATGAGGGAGAGCAGTGCTTATCAAATAGCAGGCCACAGTTACATATCTAAGAGGGGAAGGAGAAAGGACCCCTACTATCTGAGAGCATTCATTGACAGACAGAACTGGAAACCAACAATCAAACTGTAAGAACAACAAAAATAAGGAAGGAAGGAAGTATATAAACATATACCTACATACGTATCTGAATAGATTCATTTTCAGAACCCAGTCTGCAACAATAACAGACACTCGATAAATGGAGGTGTTTTGGTGCAGATAACGTTATAAGAGTTTTATTTTTGAAAGAAACCTCTCTTTCATTTATCAGGAAAGACTTTCAAAAGGTGCCAACTCATGTGATATTTGAAACATGAAGATCTTCACCAGTGCTTTGACAGTGGCCATTTACAAATTCAGCTTCTTAAGCTCACTGCATGGGCAAGTCACCTAAACTCTCCGTGTTTCACTTTTTTCACCTGTACAGTGAGGATGATCATAGTACTTACTTCACAGTGTTATTGTGCAGAAGAAAGGAGTTGATACCTATACAGCACTAAGAACAGTCGTAGCCCTCAGCAAGAATTGGTAAGTATCCATTATTTGCCTTGGAAATGCTTCCCATGGAAAACAAATCTCAGCTCAAAGCTTATGTGATAACCCTTAATAAGGTGAAGGGATGGTTAAAATTCCAAGAAACAAAAATGAGAGGAAAAGGAAGAGAAACAGGGGAGGAGAGAATGCAAAAATAAGGTCCAAAGTCCTGTGTTAACAAGATGACCACAGCTTCACAAGAAGACATCATTGGTTTTTCATCTCAGTGGTCACCTCCTGAGTGGCCACAAAGAACCACTGCATTTAAAAATAAGCTATTAGGAAGAAAAAGACTAGGCATTTTCTCTGTTATTTCCTTTACATGTCCTGTCTTCTACGAGTCATAGTTCTGTGCTATGTGACCAGGCCTGCCCGGGTCACTTCTGGACAAGCCAGTGCCCCTGTTGTCTGATTGATTCAGACCAAGGCCCTGGAAAGTGGCAAAGGCCTCAGGGAGAGGGCATCAGAAGTGGTCAGATGGATCTAGGATATCACATTAATTGGGTCCCCTACAGTTATTACTGTAGTTCTCTCAAAAGTGTTATTTTCAAACATGCGTGTTTATCCTTTTCAGCCAACGAAGTTGCTGCATTCTTATCCACCTGGTCCTAAACAGAAGTTTCTCTCCTATTTTTTTGCTCCAATCACAGAAACACTAGATTAAAGCTTCCTTCACTGAATTGAATTTCAATTCCATGAAAGGACCACAGTGAATCTATGAGAAGAAATGGATTTGTGGCCAACAATCAGATGTGTGGCTAAGGTTAATGGAGGTTTTTCATTTTGAAACTAAAGATAGAACGTTTTCCACTTAGGCTTTCTAGAACACTGCATTTCAGAACTGAGCTAGAGCTGGAGAAAAGGTCTACCCAGAAGAATTCAGGCTATCTTCAGCTCCAGAATCTCAATACTGATCAACTAAGAACATGGAAGTATTCAGACTGGAAGCAGAAAGACTCAAGGTAATGCACAAGTGCCACAGCTTGGAGTCTCTGAGAGAAGACTGTGAGACAGAGTTTTGGGGTACAAGAAGTCCATTAGGGATCAATAACTGAAAGAAAGGGGAGGAAGCAGGATTGGACAGAGGACAAGAGGAACTGTCTTGCAGACCCAACAAACTCAGCCAACCCAACCCACCAAGGAGCTCTGGAGCAAGTAGTGTCTGTCACAGTTACCCTGTGTTGGCCCCAATGGCCAGGACTTTGCACCCCACCTGGTTCAGGCACTAAACATGTTGCCTCAGAAAGATATGACCTCAGGTGATGCCCACCCCTTAAGCTGAGACGGACCCTGAAAAGCTGAGGGTGGGAAAATGCCTGCCTTACATCTGGGCAATAAGTCTTTCCTGAAGGGAATCTGGACGATGAATCTCCCTGTGCTGGCCACAATGGTTTATCTAGCTGCATGGCTCTAATCCAAGAGGATCCTGGTCACCATGCCATTCTCAGGGCTGAGTTGCTAGACCTGTCCATTTACAGCCACAATTAAACAAGGCAATACCAAGAAATGTCTCCTATATTGTTCCCTGACCACATTACGTCCCACAGCTCTATCCAATTGTGATTATTGTGATAAGTTATGCAAATTTTGTGTCTCCTCTTCCTGTCCATTAGTCTATGAATACAGATGCCCAAATGGCCAAGGGTAAGCCATAACAAAGAATTCATTGGAAATCTTGCTGTGTTCCTGGTGAAAGTATATCCTTACGGGAACTAGGACCTTTAACCTTTGAGAGTCTAGAGTTGTACAAGTTCCTCACTGGGCATTAGGGGTGTCCTGGTGAGGTCGGTCCTGCTTTCACCTTTTGATTCTTGGGCTCATGTGTTTCTTTTTCTGTTGGGAAGACAGTGCCATATAAAGATTTTTGATTCAGTGGGTATAATGCATCTCAGAGGATGGCACCTCATTCTTATATAAAGATGGCTCCAAACTAATGCTTCATCTATGCCTTTAGCAAGCCATCCCAATGCTCTATCAGTTCAGCAGAATCTGGGTAGTGTGGAATGTGGTGTATCTAATGGATTCCATGGTCATGGGACCACTCTATACATTTTTTTGCTGTAAATTGGATTTCCTGCCCTGGCACAAGGAAATGTGGGATTCAGAGCTAGTGCATCAAACTGTATATGCTCTCTGCCGACAGTGCTTGCTGAGATCTGCAGACTACAAAGGTAAACCCATGCCTAAAATATGTGTATATTCCATTTCAAATGAAACCTAGGGTTTTTCAGGATGGAAAATAGCTAGAATGAATTAAATATTTATTCCCTCCCCCCAATTTTTTAATGTAGAAACCCTAACATCCAATATAATGGTATTAGGAAGTGGAACATTTGGGAGATGCTTAGATCATAAGAATAGAATACTCACGAATGGGAATAGTGCCTTTATAAAAGACACGTCAGGGAGCTCCCTTTCTATGTCAGCCATATGAGAACACAGCAAAAAGACAGGAATCTGTAAACCAAGAAACAGGCTCTCACCAGATACCAAATCTGTTGGCACTTTGATCTTGGATTTTCCAGGGTCCACAACTGTGAGAAATAAATTTCTGTTGTTTATAAGCCAATCCATGGTATTTTTGTTACAGAAGTGAGAACAGTCTAAGATGGTGGCCAACTTACCTCCAAATGTTCACTTGGTCTCCTTAAGGAATCCTGTCATTTTGAAATCTCAGCTTTATTTTCTGTTGCTGGCAGGTTGAGCACTCAGCAGTGGCAGAAATCGGTATCGGTAAGTGGGAGTCCCTGTTGTTGGGCCCATGCACACTCTCCATCCTTGCCACCATGACCCCTTCATCCATACACCCACAGCTAATATCAACATGCCATTTTGTCTTGGGCAGTTGTTATGTGGCCCTTCCTTGGCAATTAATCTCTGGTGGGCATTAACATGTGATACAAAGATCCTCACACATGGCATTCACTTCCGTATGCCCATCGACATGCTCCTACCCTAACCTTCCCACTCTCCAATCTTCCTATCTTTGTCATTCCTGGTCAGCCAATCAGAATCCGAGGTATTAATGACCAGAGCTCTACCCATGATGTAACAGACCTGCCTTGGTTGGGTTGTTAACTCAGTAATTAGAGCTCAGCTGCTCTCTCTCAGATTCCTGGGCTTGGTCCTCAGCTTTCCCAGCCCACCTGGTAGAGAATTTTTGTATGCAACCAAAGACGCCCTCTGGCTTTCACACCTGTCTTTCAATTGCCTATTGCTCTCAGCTGTTTATTTTCATTCTGTAAAGCGTCAATAACCCTTAGCAATAGCCATCCAATCCTGTTATCCTTATAGCTAATATTTTCTCCACACCTTTCAAACACCTGATGTATTGTCCCCATTTTTCATTCCCTTCTGCCAGTATACCACCAGTGAATGGTAAACATTGGACCCCCACTTTGTGCCAGAGACTGTATTTGGCCCACCTGCCTCCAGTGAAGGAGTCCTCTTGCCGGCCGGGAACTGAGTAGAGCCAGCTCCAAAATCTCATCACAAATCTCCTCTTAGTACCATCCTGGTTTAGTACCATCCCAGGCTGGATTCTCTAAGACAGACTCTGAAATGGAATTTGAGGTATATCAGTCAGTAGTCAACATCTACAAAAATAAAGTGAAAACAGGGTTGGCAAGAAGGAAGTCTAACTGGGATGCAGACTCTTTGAAGCCTCAGCAAACTCACAGGTCACTTTGAAGTGATCTTTGACCATCAGTGTTGTCCTTGTAAGGTTGGGGCAACTAGGCCTCTATGCCTCCACCTGAGTCTGTCACCAAATGTAGGCTGCTCTGAGAACAGCATTACTGGTGAGGCAGCCAACCATCTGAAATTGAGACAGAGCCTTAAGGGGCTGAGATAGGCTGACTGCCAAGGGCATGTCCCTGAGCTGGGCAGTGCGTTCTAGGGTCTGGGCAGTGCCTCTCACTTTCTCATGCTCACCACACTCAAGAAGTACTGTATCCACACTCCAATCTTAACTTTGACTGTTTCAGAGCCAAAATGTGCCTTCAATAGCATCTCTTTGTCACTGATAAGAACTTACAATGAGGATGACTAGTTAAAGTCTGTCTAGAATACAGGGCTCTTGATTACTAGTCTCTGATTAGCAGTCCTTGCTTATTCAGGTCTTTATCAAATGTTCTTCTCACCTTCAGGGCATGTATTTGTTGTATATGATGTCTGTATATTTTATGAATATTTCGCTTTGTAGATAGCCTCCCCCAGGCTGCAAGCAAAATGTCATATGCCCCGCGGGTCTTCATTTAGATAATAATTAACTGAAAGGGAAAGAATGAAGACCTGCTGTGTACCCCCAGAATTCCTCTTGTGTTTTCTCTCTCTCTCTCTCTCTCTGACACACACACACGCGCACACACACACACACACACCCCAGCTGGCATTTTCTTAGCATTACCACACTACAGTGCTAATGCTAGTTGTACTTTCTGTTCATTCACTAAGCATTCACAGAATTGCTGTTAGGTGCTGTGCTAGGCACTGGGGATACCTGTGAGTTGAATGGCCAGTCTCTGGCCTGATAGAGCTTGCAGTGTGTAGGGGAAGACAAAGAGGGAAAGCTGCAATGACAGGTGATCAGGGCTTCGACAGAGATGTGCCCAGAACCTGTACCTGGGACCAGGTAAGGCTCAGACAGAGGGATGAAGAAAATTAAGTCTGTTCAAAGAGCAGGTAAGTCTGTGCAGGGTATGAGGATAAGGCAGCATGGCCTGAGGGAGCATGGGTGAGGTTGTAGCATCCAATGTGGAAGGAGCCCCAAGAGATGAGGTTCCTGAGCGGGGCAGGGCAGAGTGCACTTGCGGAAAGTGCTGAGAAGACCAGCAAGGGACGTGGGGGGCTTTTGAGGGACCTGCCCAAATGGTGCATTAGGACGACCAGCTGGCCGTGTTGTGGATTCGGTGGGATGGACACAGTGAGTGTCAGAACTGAACTTGGGGACACCATCACAGTACTTGGGCAAGCACAGCAACAGGCAGAGCAGCAAAGGCAGGATAGGTAGAGAGATATGAAGAAGTAAAATCAATCAGACTTGAAGATAGAAACTGGGAGTGAGGGAGAGTGAGGACAGATGAGGTGTAACAGGAAAACAGGTTTGGCCTGAGCTTCAGGATCCAGTTTTGCACATGTTGACTTAGAACTGGCATAATTAGGTGAAGATGCCCAATAAAAAACTGCATATATAGACGTGATGCTTGGGTGCAGTAACTGTGTTAGAAATACAGATTTGGGGGGCAGCGGGTATATTAAGGTGATATTCAATATGGTGGTTACATTTCCAGATAGTGCAGCCACACCTGTCTTTATACCTACTGTGGGCAAGTAGCAGGCGGGTACCCTAGGAATCAGGTACAAGAAGCTGCCTAGACTTTGAAACTGGAAAGATAAGTCCAGATATTGCAGAAGAAATTAAAGCCTACCATTCAGAACAGTTTGCAAATCAAATCCCTCCCTTGGCCCTTCAATAGAGAGGAAATAGAGAACAAAGAATGGCAAACAGAGGGTTTTTAAATAAATCATAATTAGTAACACACACATGGGCTCAGTGTAGGCGAGCAATTAGACAGCTAATTATATTGAAGCTGCGTGTTCACGAAGCCAGAGAGTCTCACCCCAAAATGGGAAGCTTCCAGCTATTTCAGGGAAGCCTGGAGGGATGGAGGCTGCCGGTGGGACTCGTCAGGCCTCCGATAAATAGTTGGTAAAGGTAATGTGCATGTGTGTGTTTAAGGATACTATGTACGAATCCACATACTGAGAATTTTTTAGCACCTGCAATAGCAGCTGGGCTTCTGGCCTAACTGGAAGAGAAATGGATTCTCTTAACCAAGTACCACTCTTAAAAAATGCTGCCCTCCAGCTAAAGGCTTCACTGGTTACCCCAGGGCCCTTGGCGCTGGGTTTGTGCATAGCAAGGGCTCCATCTAGTGGTCTATTCTGGAATCACTCTCAGGGTCTATCCCGATGTGGATTCTTGAGGGTTCTAGCCCAGTAGCGTGCCTAGGAGCGGTCTACGGTCTATGGTGGTGAGGTCTGTCTAAATGCAGACTCCTGACCGGTTAATCTGGTTAACCATGTCCTGAGCTACTGTAAGAAAAAAAACAACAACAACATTCGTTAACAGCACAATTGTAGAAATAGGCCAAGCATAGGGGAAAATTATGGATTATTTTTTTCCTTATTTCTTTTTTGCAATTTATTTTGCACAATTCTTTTTGTCTTCAAAAGCCTTGGGATCCGGGTAGGATTTGCTGTTTAACTATTTTTCTTTCCCTTTTCGTTCCTTTTCTCACGCAAACATGAGGAGCAAAGGGTTCATCAGGAACCAAAAGTTTTCCAAGTAACAACCTAAAAAAAAATGTGTTTAGGAAACGCTTGAAGGGGCAAGAGGTGGGGGGGGGAGGCTTCAGTTCTTTTGAGAAACCTCTCTTGCCTCAGCCTCTCACTTTGCCTCACCTTGGCTTTCTGCCCCTGTGACCCGTGCATCCACACACAGGCTGCTCTTGCTAAGAGATGCATGTGAAGGAAGAGGCAGAGGCCAGGGAAGGGATGATGTGGTCATTGCTGGGGTGGGGGGAGGAAACTGGGGGCAAACGTTTTTACTGTTTGTGGAAAAGAATTTGGGCTCCAGTGCTGAGGAGAGAGGGCCACCTTCCAAAGAAATCGAGGGCAGAGGGTGCTTTAGAGCAGAGAAGCCAGAGTGCTGTGGGGTCTTGAGATGGACACTACGGGCAGGTCTGGGGGCCAGCAGCCACTCAGCAAAGCTGTGAGGCTTGAAGAGATCTCCCCTTGGGAGAACTGATAGCAATTTCCAGCACATTCTGGCTCTAACACACTAATACGTAGAGCAAGCTGGTTGTCGACTCTGCTGAAGGTGATTCAAGGATAAAGAAGGGGAAAAGAATTATACCCTCCACTGTACCAGTCACCATGAAATCAGAGGTAAAAATGCAAAAGGAGAGGAAGAGCTGAGATGAATCCGTTTCCCTGGCATGCACGTTGGCTCCTTGTCATGTCTGCCCCTGACACAGACCACATCCCTCAAGAGTAGAGTTACACTCAGAATTCAAATGTGCTATCTATGCTGCACGTATATGCAGAAACAAGGTTGTTGCCAACACTTCTAATGGAAAAATGGTAGTCTGAATACAAAGGGAAAGCAGGCTGCTTCACTCTATGAAATCAGAAATAAAACTGCAAGAGAAGCAAGAAAAGCTTGAACAGAAACTCTTCTCTGGGCATAAAAATGAGTTGAACTGAGCAAACTCATAAATGCAAACCATCCACATCACCTCTGCCACAGGGGATGCCCCAGAATAGAATTTAATGCCAAATTAAATGTTCCATCCACCTTTTCCAGCAACAGAGCTGTAAACGGGGAAAACAAATCAAGGTTGCTGCTGCTATTGCTGAAGGATATTGGCTGACGGCACATAAATAAGTGTACAGGAGCCAGTTCATCTGGGTGTGGGATGCCTTGGGCCCGGAAGGGTCAGAGAATGAGGGGCAATCATCACAAGGGGCACACCTTAGAGGTGGAGGCATCAGTCACGTTGATTTCCTCTGGCACCTCAAATGGCATTTTCCTTTTCTTTGCAGAGGTTTTGGAACTTCCCAGACTTTACTGGATGTACTGGAAGACTCTTGATTATGATCAGAACACCCAGACAGGAGGAAATGTGGGAGGGGGGCATTTCCATAGCAGAAACCTGCTATCAGGCAAACAATAATGTCTAATACTTGCTTGGCAACAAGGCACCAGGATAGTAAGAAAAAATGTGAATCACAAAAAAAAAAAAAAAAAAAAAAATNAGATCTGAATTCAAGTGTGGCATTGACCTTTACCAGCTCTGTGGTCCAGGGCAAGCCACTTCAGTGAGCACTCCAGATTTCAGCACTTTTGTTTGTGCAGGGTGGGTCTTGGACAAAATATTCTTGCAAATTTCTTTCGGAGAATTATCTGATGTGGAAACACTTGCAGAGGTGTAGAGCAAGGAATAACTCTAAATGGGATGTCGTTGAAGACCACCACTAGTCATATCCACAGACACATCGATAATCACGTTTAGTTCCATGGGGCTTATTTTTGTTCCACTCTTAGGATATATCTTCCTCATCCTTAGAAAATAAACAGACCAGCAAACATTTCACTTCTAGTGAAAACTGCATACAGTTGCCTCATTTTGTAACTGCATTCTTAAAACCTAATGCTAAAGTGGATTGTTATGAACCAAATATCATTCTCCCTATAGGAAGATTGCTATAATTGGGAATTGTGTTCCACATCAAGAATTTGGCATCAGATAAATCATAGACATCGCTAACAATATGATATAAGGGGAGAAACATAACAATAAACTTCTATAATCATTTAAAATAGCAAAATTGTGCTCCAACTCACATAAAATGGGCATAAGTGTATTGTACATGTTGATTATGCAAGAGACCCCAATGTGCTATAAAGTGTACATAGAACACATAAAACTCTAACATTAGCATACCATAAATTCAACCTAAAACCAGCATACCAGCTATAATAAATTTAATTAAACATCAAATGAACATTATTTGGTTTTTCTTCTTAGAATTTAGAAGGGCTTGTTAAGGCTGATTCGGCTAACTTGTATCTCTTAAAAACAACAACAACAACAACAAAAGTTAGCTTAAGTCAATACGTTGTGGGTTTTTTTTTCATAATTTATTGTATTAAAAAGGGCCAAAACAGAGTCACATATCCTAAACCCTATCAAGACCTAATGCCTGCCCTAAAGGTAGCTTCAGCTTCTCCCAGAAATGTGACCTATAATCAGCCAACCTGGGATTTCCTGGTCAGCACTAGGAGGTAGTCTGCTGACAGACCTCGTCCATTGCTAGTAGGAAAGCAACCTTGCCTGAAAGGATGCATTTTTTGCTAATCATTTCCTTTTTTCCTCTCCCCTTGGCCTTTAAAATCTTTCCTTTTCTGCAGCTCCGTGGAGCTCCTTTCTATTTGCTAGATGGGATGCTTCCCAATTCATGAATCGTTGAATAAAGCCTATTTGATCTTTAAATTTACTCAGTTGAATTTTTGTTATTGAACACTTGTAACAAACTGGGGAATTTGGACAGTTTCATTAACTATAGAGCCATCTCAAAAAGAGTAGATGCCAACACACATTTGTTTTTTGCAGATAATGATGATGGCATTTCCCCCCAAATAAACATCAGTTAAGTAAAAGCTTATCTAACATCCCTCCCCTTCACCCCTTCGTGTCTCCTCCCTTGTTCAAAAGTTTGGACCAAATAAAGGCCAACCAATACGAGAAGAGTAAGTGCTACTTAAATCACTCCACATGACACTTTGTTGACAGCTATTAGAGACCTTCACACCTTATCAGAAAAAGAAGAACAATTACAAGTCATTTGAATGGCCTTCAAAAAGAATGTTAAATCATTTCTCTCAGGCATAAGACACATTGTCCACAGCCTCTGTGGAAAACAAAATATTCTCTTACATTTTCATACACTTTACAGTTTAAAACTATTATGTGAGTTGATTATCGTAGCGATCCAATTAGGAATAGATTTGGGCACTATGATTTCCTACTTTATGACTGAAGAAATAAAAGTTGAGATAGCTTAAGGGACTGATTTGCAGTTACAAAGCTGAAGAAAGGCATTATGAACTAGGCATTATTATAAGAGTACAAAGAAGCAGTGTCCACAAGTATTTCACAAATATGAGTTCATAAATCCTAAAATAATAATAATAATAATAATAACAGAAGATGACTTAGGGGTACCACTCACTCCATACAGGAGTCCCCTTCATAACATTCAGCGCTTTTAAAATCACCCCATGGGCTACAGCAGTCTACTTTATACAGGGACACCCCACCAGGGTTAATTATCCCACAAGGTATAACACTCCATTTTTGACGAACTGTTTTAATTATTAGAAAAGTCTTCCTTCATTTATCCTAATTCTGCTTTCTAAAACCTCAAAGAATATGCCTGATCATTCTTCCACACGATATTTCAAATAGTTGAAGATAGCTGTTTCCCACTCATAAGGCATAGCTTCTAGACTCCTTGTTCTCCTGGTGGCCATTCTTTAACTTATCTATGCCACTCGTAAAACCAGGTTGCTGGAAGTAACCATGAAACTCCAAGAGCACTCTGACCACTATATAGTGGCCTCAAATTTTTAACAATATAGCTCTTTGTGTTCCGGACTGAAATTTTTATTAAATATGGCTTTAAATAACAGTAATTTTTGGCAGACACATCATGGTGTTGGCTCGTATTAAGCTTGCCTCCAACTAAAATCTCTGTTTTCTTTCCCCATATAATCTGCTATAGAGCCAATACTCTCCTATCGTAATCATATTAGGTCATGACATTAGCAAATATGAGAGGCTTATCTTTATGTATTCAGTGTTTCTCAATAGGAGTTCCAATAAAATTTTGGACAGGATAATTCTTTGTTGTATGGGACTGTTCCCTATATCAAATAATGCAATTAAGTATTAGTGACAACATTTGATTGTCTCTGTGACAATCAAAAATAACCCTATGTGCCTCCAAAACACCCCTAGGAAAGAGATTGCACTGCAATTGACAATCCTTAATCAAATCATCAATTGAAGTGATGCAGTATGAAGAACAGAGCCCTCTCTCGTGCCAGTATAGACTTCCTTCACGGCTGACATGTATTTCATGGTGAAGATTCTATAGATATGATTTTTATGCAGCTACACATTGACCTAAATGTATAATAGTAAGCCCTCACTTCTCCTTCTTATTAATAAAAATTAGATGGAAACATTTGAAAATTATACTTCAGAATAATAGCAGAGAAACTTAGCATAGGTAAAATATGACAACAGTTGATTATAGTTTTGGGATCTAATTTCCAAAGCTGGCTCCCTAGTGAGCCAGGCCGCTTGCTGTTCATGACCTTCTAGTCTCTTCTCCTTGGAGATGGGCTGGCTCTGTGACTTCCTTGAACCCATAAAATGCAATGTACATTATGCTCCCAAGCTGCCTCAGAAGACTTGCAGCTTCTCCCTGGCTCTATTGGAAATCTCTCAAAGACCTCTTAGCTGTCTTACAAGAACTCTGACTACCCCCAAGCTGCCGTTCTGGTGAGATCAAGCATAGGGACTCACAGCCAAGCCAAGTATTTTAGCCGTGGCTAATAAGGTGCCAGTCACAGGATAAAAGCCATCTTTAACATTCTAGACAAGCTCATACTCTAGCTAAATACCACTGAGTAACTCCATTCAATGCCACATGGAGCAGAATTGCCAAGAACAGCATTCCCAGATTCCTGACCCATAAAACTGTGAAATATAATAAAACTTGACAAAAGAGCATGTATTACCTTCTCCCTAAAATTCATATTCTGCAGCACAATGTGCATTCACTTCTTCACTCATTCACCACACCTTTATTGAACTTCTATTATAGTTCAGTATTTTGAGAGACATTGGGAATAAAACGGGTGATAAAAAAATTCTACCATCTCTGAACTCAGGAACATCACAGTAGAATGTGGGAGATTCATAAACCAATAATTATGATGGTTTTTAAAGTAATATGATAGAGGTGGATGTAGGGTACTGTGAAAGCACAGAAAAAGACCGATAGTTGGGGGAAAAGGGTGTCACAAGAGGCCCTTTCATGGTAAGGAGTCATAAAAGGTAAGACAGAGTAATTGGGCAAAATAAAGAAAGCCAAAAGGATTTTAAGGCATAGGGGATAGCATGTAATGGCAAAGAGTTGTGAAAGATACAATGCATTGGAAGCTTAGTATGACTAAAGACCACAGTGCAAGTAATCCAATAAGAAAGGAAACTGGAGAAGTAAGCAAAAGCAAGATCTTTGAAAGTTGCTAAATGCCATATATGGCAGTCAGCCTCCAAGACAGCCCCACAATGAACCCTATATTCTGGCCTCCAGACATTTGTGTAGTACCCTCCTGCATTCTACCAAGGTTGAAAGTGATGGTATATCACACTTGAAAATAGATTATAAAAGACTGAAGCGTCCATCTTGAGCTCCTCCCACCACTCACTCCCTTATTTTCTCCCTTCCCCCCACCTGTCTGTCTCTCCCAGATACTCCCTTTGGGAAAAGACTGTTCCAATGGAGAGATCCATGTGGTAAGAAACTGAAGACTTCTGCCAATAGTCACATGAATGAACTAGGAAGTAGATCATCCAATCCCTGTCAAGTCTTCAGAGACTGAAGCCCAGGTCAACAACTTACCTGCAACCTCATGAGAGACCTTGAGCTAGAATTACTAACTACTAACTACAGCCAAACTACTCCAAGATTCCTAATACACAGAAACTATATGACATAGTAAATGTTTGTTGCTTTAAACCACTAAGTTTTGGGAGTATTTATTATGCAGCAATGGCTAACTAATATACCATGCTGAGAGGTCTAACCATTAACTTTAAATTGATACAAAGTCTTTATAGGATTTTATTTTTTATTTTTTTAAAAATATTTTTATTTATTTCTAGGAGAGCGAGAGAGACAGCATGAGCAGGGGAGGGTCAGAGAGAGAGGGAGATACAGATTCTGAAATAGGCTCCAGACTCTGAGCTGGCAGTCAGCACAGAGCCCGACGCGGGGCTCGAACCCACGAACCGCGAGATCATGACCTAAGCGAAAGTCGGACGCTTCACCGACTAAGCCACCCAGGCGCCCCAGTCTTTATAGGATTTTAAAAAGCTGGACAACTATTGGGGTGTCTGGATGGCTCAGTCAGTTAAGTGTCAGATTTCAGCTCAGGTCATGAACTCATCATTTGTGAATCTGAGCTCCGCCTCAGGCTCTGTGCAGACAGCACAGAGACTGGCATCTGCCTCAGATTCTGGGTCTCCCGCTCTCTCTGCCCCTCCTCCACTCACACTCTGTCTTTCTCTCTCTCAAAAATAAATAAACACTAAGAAAAAACAAAGCTAGACAACTATTTGCACATTGGAAAGGTCGCTGGGTTAGCAGTTTGGAGGGGAAAATGAAAGAGAAAAGGGAATATCTGGAAAGAGACAGCTATAATAACCCAATCCTGAACAGATCAAGGACTGTACCAAAACAATCCAAAAGGGAGGAAGAAAAAGATGTAGATTTAAGCTATATTAATGAGCCCAAGTTTCTGGTTTAGACAATTGGGCAGGCAGAAGCATAGTCATTGAGTCAGAGAATACAGGAAGGGGTCAGGATTTGGAATTTACAGCAAAGATGGTGCACTTAGATCAGAACATGTTAACTCTAAGAGGCCCATGAGACATCCAAGAGAAGAAAAGACACATTGGATATATGGATCTGAGACTCAGAGTTGGTCTGGGCCATAATAGTCATCAGCATGACATTGGTAACTGAAGTCAGGGATTAGGATAAGCACAGCTGAGGAATGTGTGTGGAATAGAAACAGCAGGAAGTCAGCAAAACCATAGCCTGTTTACCAGTTAGACTCTATTTCTTCTAAGCCCTGAACAGACGTATTAGGGATTTAGTCCCTTCTCTGTAGCCAGGGATTATAACAGTCATATTGTAAGATGAAAAAAAAAATCACTCTGTACCGTAAATATGCCAGAAGAAAGGAAATCATTAAGTATTTGACAATCATTTTCATTTGCTTATTCCTTTGCTTAAGTCAAAGATGATTTCTGTAAGTTTAGATGCTCCTTGCAGAATTCTAAACTTGCTGTTAAAGATATAAATTAATTTCTCCACCGAGTCTCTAAGGAAGTAGACAACTTCCCCTGGTGATGAGACATGCCCTAAAAGTAACGAATCGGATGAAAGAGAAAGGTGTAAAATATCTCTATTAGTCAGGGTTCTCCAGAAAAATAGAATCAATAGTGTGTGTGTGAAATCATACAGTATTTGTCTTTGTCTGTCTGGCTTATTTCATTTAGCATGGAGGTTGCCAAAGGGATATGAAGGGAATGGTTGAAATGGGTGAAGGGGATTAAGAGGTACAAACTTCCAGTTACAAAATAAATAAGTCACAGGGATGAAAGCGCAGCATAAGGAATACAGTCAATAATATTGTAATACACTTACCATGGTGAACATTTCATAATGTGTGTAATTGTTGAATCACTATGTTGTACACCTGAAACTAACTTAATATTATATGTCAACTATATTTCAATTAAAAAATTTAAAAATAGTGTGTGTGTGAGAGAGGGAAATATTTATTTTAAGGAATTGGTTCATACGATTGTAGAGGCTAGCAAGTTCAAAATCCACAGGGAGGGTAAGCATGCTGGAAACCCAGGAGGAATTCGGTGTTTTAATTCCAGCCAGAAAGCCATCTGCTGGCAGAATTCCTCCTTGCTTGAAGGAGTTCAGACTTTGTTCTGTTCAGGCCTCTAACTGATTGGATAAGGCCCACCCGCATTACGGTGGGGCCAACCTACTTTGCTCAAAGTCCACTAATTAAAAAAACAAAAAAAACACAACACCTCACAGAAACGTACAGAATAACATCTAACCATATACCTGGGCACCACAGCCTTGCTATGCTGACATGTAAAATTAACAGTGACAATATCTGTGGCAGGGGACTGTGGGGGACAGGCTGTTTTGACTGTTATTTATCATTGAATTCTTCATTGCAGCCAATACAGAATCCTGTACAGTGCCCTGCACGTAGTAGGCACTCAGCTAAATGGTTCAGGCTGACATTCATAGTCCCTGAAATATCCAAATACAGCTAATTTGGTAAACGTGACAACAAAGTTACAGAGGAGGCTTTTTCTCCGGTGTGCTTGTTAAGAAGGTAAATAAAAAGCTCACCCTAACAACAACGTGCTTTTCTGACTGTATTCCATTCCCAGTGGTCATCACAGCAGCGGGCGATGGGCTGGGACAGCGACCATCATGGGGGCTTGTTCTCTTATCCCTCATGAACCATCCTTGGGGGTTGCTGACCAAGTGTACCACCGCTGCCAAAGGTAAAACTAAAATGTCCCAGAAAGAGATGAATTTGTCTGCATCTGGAAAGATAGTCATCATTTTTTGTATGTTTGTGTTGCTTTCCCTTCAGGAGACAAGGAGGAGAAACTAAATGAGCTGTTCTGAGGTAGGAACAATGTGAAATTCAGAATGAGGCAGGCTGGGGTAGGCTGCATGGTGAGCTAGTGAAGAAAGCCACAAAACACAGATCAGGGGGGGCGCCTGGGTGGCTTAGTCGGTTAAGCGTCCGACTTTCGCTTAGGTCATGATCTCGCGGTTCGTGGGTTTGGGCCCCGTGTCGGGCTCTGTGCTGACTGCCAGCTTGGAGCCTGGAGCCTGTTTCAGTCTGTGACTCCCTCTCTCTCTGACCCTCCCCTGCTAACGCTGTCTCTCTCTCTCTCTCTCTCTCCTAGAAATAAATAAAAAACATTAAAAAAAAAAACACACAGATCAGGGTGGATCTGAGGCAGCACAAGAGGTAGGGTGGGACATCTGGGGCCCGAAAGATACCTTCCTTCATTGACTTTCATCCCCCTGGAGATGCATCGGGGTGTGGGGGATGGAGGGTAGTTAAGGCATCTAGGTCTCTGCATCCTTCTTAATCTCTACAAAATGTTTGTTGATATTTTCCTTGCTCATGAAATTTCTTCCCAAGAAAGGACTACTTAATCTGAGTTCCACAGACCCTTCAGGAGTCCAAGGATAGAATTAGGGAGCCCCATGAACTTGGAAGGAATATATATATATATATATATATATATATATATNTTTCTCGATAATTTGAATATATGAAACCTCCCAAAATATTAGCAGTATCTGTTGCAGATATCTGAAAATGTCTATTATGCTCATCTCTACTTCATCCTGTTGCAGCTTGGTGGTACACACACACACACCAGTATTCTGCAGGTCCCAAAGTTTACAATAACTGAGTTTTCCTATATTCTCCAAACTAGATGTACCAAAAATGAAGCAAATGCTGCATTTTGATCTCTATGTGGGCCCCTGGATCCATCTTCAACTGTTTAGAACCAAAAGAAGAAAAATGAGCAAAATCACCAAAAACTCTCCCAAGGCAGGTGGAGTTTATCATTCACTTGGATACCAAATTATAAAACCCCATTATTATACAGAGCCCCTGTCTGCATAACTGCAAGAAATCAAACTCCTTCTCCCAGTGGGAGTACTTAAACCTTGCACAAATCTGTCTTCATAGCTGATTATCAACTTCAGTTTACTGCTCCAGATTTTTCTGCCCATTCCCTCAGATTTCTCAGAGCTGCTTCTCAACACTGCCACTACCCTCCTCCACCTCATTTCCCCCCCAAAGTGAAGATATAAATACCTCCATTATGGCTCTACGCACAGCTCACCCAGAACAGTAATGGTTTAGAAATGAAGTTCAGAGAAGAAATAAACTATAAAAAATAAAAAGGAAATTTTAAAGGAAATCATGACACGGAACTCTCCCAAAATCCACCGACAAGTCTCTCCATAGGGGTCCTGAATGGTCACTTCTTTTCTCAATCTTTTGCCATATGACTGGGGCTCACTGACCACCTCAGGTGGGGATTGCCTTCACCTTGGCCACCTTCCTCCCTCCAAGTTTACGGTGCCCGGCTCAACTCTGGCTTCAGCTAGAGGAATCCAAAACCAATTTATTTCATGGTATTCTTTCTAAACACACATATGAAGATGCCCTTATTTAATTATTAAACAGAATATCTAAGTCTGGAATAGCTGAAATTGGAATATTTCCCCCAGCTCAAAGCTTCCTAAGTTTGGAAGGTGATACCTGCCTCAAAGCTGTGTGAATACAATGCTTGCAAAGGTGACCCCTTCCAGTACAAAGAAACATGGCAGGACACTCCCAAAATTCCACATGAAATTAGAAGCAGCATAGAATTAACCAAATTATAAATTTTAACAACTTTAAGATCTATTTTCTACCTCAAGAAATATGGAGGAACTATTGGTGGCACTCAAGGAATATATTNTTTGGCAAAGAGGAGGAAGTGTCTCTATTACAGAGCATGAAAGAGGGAATGCCTAATTAATTCTAGTGTTCTTAGGAGAGATTAGAGAAGGCTCCATGGTGGAGGTGTCATTTGACTTAAGATGAAGGATGAGTGTACATTATCTGTGGATAATGCAGAACTGCTTAGCAAGCTCATCGTGTGGGTGATAAAGAATGGTGAGAATAGGAATTTGAGAATGCTTTACTAGGCCCATCTCACCTCCATTAGTTTTATTGAACCTTGAAATGGCTTTTGAAGTTAACAATCACCCCAGAGGATACAAAGTTAGGCACTTAAAAAAAAGACATTAAAGTTTTGTAAGTTCCCCAGTTAATCCATCAAACACATTTCAGTCTTAGGTAGCAGTGTGTAAACTCTATAAAGGGCATCTGAGTTTCCCTAGGAAACATCTATAGCCAGACAAACGGATAACACTCACTAAAGATAAAAAGAGCCTAAGGAAAACTGTGGAATCACCTTTCAGGCAAAGGTGTGTTCATTTAAAGCACACAACTTTTTGTAAAATCTTCATGGTGATTGAGAAGGAAAAATGGCAGAGGACAAGCTAGGATGGGGGTGAGAAATCTATGCCAGCAGAGCCAGATCATTAGATCTGTCATCTGAATTTGGCTTTGCTCACTTTGTCCAACTTATTGTCCTGAACTTCTCCAGTTCAGCACATGAGTCCAGAAAAATATTGTGTCCCTTCAAAACACAATTTTTAAAAAATGTTAAGGTAGCAACTATCCAACTACTTCCTGAAGAATATAGCATAGTATTTAGACTGCCTGACAAACCTCTGGAAAAGAACATCATAGAAAATTCTCTTTTGAGTTCTGTATATTTTAAGGGGAAAAAGTTTCCTTTAATTAGGCGATGGCTAATGAACTATTAAAACAACTCCCTTGCTAATTAAAAGAATAAATTGAACTTGCTGGACCTTTCAGCTGCTCTCAAACACCCTGCTACTGAGGTTTTCCAGCAAGGTTTCCATCACAGCATAAGTCAATGAGTTGAGGAAAGTGGCAACAAGGACTGGCTGGGGCGGTTGATCATACCCTCCAGAAATAAGAGCCAGAAGTGCCTGCGGAAGTGATCCACAGCATGCTTTGGGTGGTTTATTTCAGATTGATGCATGTTCGTTCCCTGCTAGATTTCCCAATCATCTAAAATAGTTCTGGCAGTAATAGATGAGAGAAAGGAGAGAGAGAAGGAAGGGGAGAAGAGGAGGGGAGGTGAGTGGAGGAGAGAAGAGCAGGGGAGAGGAGAAGGGAAAGGGAGGGGAGGGAGAGGAGAGGAGAGAAGAAAGGAAGGGAGGGGAGGGGAGGGGAGGCCTGGGAGGGGAAAGGAGAGGAGAGGAGAGCAATGGAGAGGAGAGGAGAGAAGAGAAAAGATGTTGGAGAAAGTGGTGTATTTGTTGTGGAAATGAATGAATAACTGCTTATCCAGCAAATAGCCCACTTGGTGTGTTTGGGATCTCACTTTTCCTAATCCAGAGTATGAGTCAATCAGAGTGAATAGCAGGTCATAAGTGAAGTGATCAATATTAACTTGGCAAAAGAAGTTAAGATATTCATCCTGTGTCACAAACTAATATGCAGGCCATGGTCAGATCATCATCTTCCCTCTCTGAAAATCCTATTGAGAAAATGTCTAAAAATTCTATCCTTCATTCTGCCCATTTTCAACCAAGGAAAAACACTTGGTGCAATTTGTAGATGCTTTGCAAGGGCTCAGCAGCTCTGCTAGAAGTCATCAAGAAAGCTGTTTGTATCCTTCTGTAATTCTGGACTCCGTGCATTTGTCTCAGGCTCTTGGTGATCTGGGACAGCACGTGATGTGATTTCGTCCAGGGCCATGCCACTTAGGAAGTTTTGCTTATGTCAACATTATGCACTGTACACATTTTTTTCCCTTTTGCTGGGGGCAGCTGAAAGTAAGTGACACTAATTTCTATTCTGCAGTTATCCAAATATTGCACTCACAACACAATCCATAAACATAATGACTACTCATCAATAAAGCAGGGGGATGTGTAAGAAACCGTAATTGTCACCCCCCAAAAATTTAAAAAATAAAAAAGAAACAACAGAAACGCTGGCAAATGGTAGGTCCCTTATCTTAATTACAGGCTTATTTGCATTTAAATGAAGGTTATTCTATAATTACTACTGAATGTTTTGTGTTGGAGTTGAAATACCACTCTGCAGGCTGTCAGCCCATTTCCTTTTCATTTTCTCTTGTCATTCTTCTTCTCTATAATTGTCTGACACAGGCAGGCACAGAGAGGTGTTGGCTCTTAATTCCCTTTCCAAAAACATCACCACCTCAGGGCACCTTGTGGATTCTGGGGCATCTAGCGACAGACTTTCTACAGGATGGTGCCAAGAGAATTAGAGAACCCTCCCTCTACTTACAAAAAACAACCTCCAGATCTGCCAACTTGAGAGCAGAATTAACTTGGCCTGACTATGCATTGGCTCTGATGCTGAGAATCCCCTCTCCCTCCCCTGTGCACCCACCACACCCAGCACAAACACAGCATTCATCAGCAAATACAGTCCATTCTTGTTACCTGTGATAGTACTATTCTATAAAGTCACCGTGAACACTGAATTCGAAAACACTGAACGGTTGCTCCTAGGAGAAGTACAGGACTAGGGTCCTATAAAACTTTGGTCACAAGATTTTTGTTAACCCATCAATACAAAGCCTCATGTTATGCTTAGAGACACTTTGTTTAATATATATTGTTGATTCATTACTATCAGACTCACAGGCAATAACACCATAACTCATATCTGAAAAAAACTTCATTTAATGTATATATTTCTCCATAAACACATCACGCCTTCTTACACATAGAATCACTGGACAACTCTCTAGCACTATGCTTGAGGGCCATTTTACACAGGAACACACCAATAAAAAGCATAAAAGGATTAAGAAAAAACACTAAACAGGCCACAAAACGACATTTGTTTAAGTAAGAGGGCTAAAGCAAGAAGGCAGGCCATCATCTTATTTAACCTCAACTGGGTGCATGCATATGAGGTGACTTACATTTTTCGCAGTTCTGCACATGTCTGTGAATAACTGCAAAAGCATCAGGGGTATCAGTTTAGGGGGTTACAAATAAATTTTAGTGAGCAAGCGAATTCACAAATAGGGCACCCATGCAAAATGAGAATGGGCTGTGCTTCCTGAGCATCGCCTTTATGTTGACCACGTGTGAGATGCTCTCCAGGAACTAAGAGAACATGTAGTCCTCAGACTGGAGTGGGTGGGTGGAAAGGAGCTGGATGCAGAGAGAGAAACTGACAAAAATATATACAAACTAAAAAAAAAAACAATAAAAGTTTAAATCATGCTAGTGCTGTGAATAAAACAAACTGGAAAAGGATTGAGATGAAAATAATGAGGGCAATAGGAAAGGGGTTGTTTTAGATAGCATTCATGGTAAGATTCAAATGGCCCTGCAGAGTTGGGGGAGAGATGAAGACAGAGGGAAGAACATCAAGCAGGAAGAACAATGAGCACAAAGACCCTGACCTGGGGAAAGGTGCAGTTTCACTAGAGACTGCTGCAGATGAAGAGGAAGGGACAGTATGAAATGGGGTTAGGGGAAGGGTAGGAGCTTGGTCTGGTGATGTTTACTAGAGGCAGTGAGGCAAGTTAATTATTTTNTTTTCCCATTCCGTTGGTTGAGGCAAGTTAATTATTGGTGCTCAACTCACTGGAGGGAAGAAATCTCCTAGAACCTAATAAGGTGCAACATACCGCAGGTACTCATAAGCTTGGATGACTCACTCACCAGAGTGCCTGCAAAACATGATGGGTATATCAGTTCAGGATTGAGTTTTACTGCATATAACAGGGGGGAAAAAAAACCAAAATATGATAGCTTACATAAATCAGAGTTTATTTTTCTAACGTAGTAAGAAATCCAGATGTAAGCAGTTGCTGATATTGGTTTAGTGGCTCAAGGATGTCCAACCTGAGGTCTATGGAATTTGCTTCATCTTTGCCTCAAGGTTGCAAGATTGCCACTCTAGCTCTAGCCATCACATTCTAGTTCCAGGATGAGGGAAGTGCAAAAAGTGTATGTACCAGCTCAGTCTAGTCCCTCTTATTCAGCTTTCCTGGAGGCCCACCTGATGACTTCCACTGATACCTTACTGGCCATACTGTGCCATGCATCCATCTCCAGGTGCAAAGTATGCTAGGAAATATATCCTTTATAGCTGGATACATTGCATCCCCTAATACAATTGTGTGTAAAGAAGAGGGGAGAATAAACTCTTTCAGCAACCGGTAGTCTCCATTCATTGGGGATTAGGGGCACATGTTGCAGCCAATGCCTTGGAAGTGGTAGAGCATATGAGATGAGGGATTCTGGGGCCATATAATACATTTACATCGTGGATATGGACCTTGAAAGTTGATGAGGAAGATCCACCAAGTCAAAATATCTCCATCCATATCTCCTTGGGCCAGTAGCCTTTCTACTGGGGATGAGGGCCTCTCAGAAACCGGTAACAAGTGCAAGAAATTAACACACGCGACCATGGTCATTCCTAACACCATTTGTGAATTTGCTTATTTATGGTTTTCATCAGTCAATTCACAAGTCCTTATGCCTTGGGAGAATGTATCATGGGGTAGATATACTTTGAGGTTGAAAGAAAGGGGAAAAAAAGAAGATCTAAAGCACAGCTATTTTCAAAGAGATAGGTCCTAGACAGACAAAAATTGAGAGGACCAAATCAGTCTGGAGAGTTGAGAAAGGTTCTTCTGAGGAAGTGACGCTTCAACTGTGACCTAAGGATCAATAGGAATCAATTAAGCGTCAGGGTGGTGGAGAGCAAGAAGATTCCAGTCCCAACATCCTTTGCAAATGTTAACGAATGAAAATTAAATCAGGGCAAATGCCATGCTTAAGTGATAAGAGAAGCAAAGAGACCATCTTAGTTGTCTTTGCTAATTTATCAGAAATTCAAACCTATTGGAAAACTTCTTGATCTCTTGGCTTTTCAAGGTAATTGCTGGGCAGATGCCGGTGCTAGTGCTTTGGGTTTTCTGAGATCTTTATGTTCTGCTCCTTATGTCCTTTGAGCTGAAAATTTACCACCTAAGCCTAAAGGGCAGGTAGGAAAGCAACCTACTGTGTGGCTTGGCTCAAACCCGCATAGAGCAGGTGGCTCTTCCCCTGCGTGGGACAGAGAAATCTCATACCTTCTGCTAGCCCCTGCCAATTCTGCTCCTCCCATGCTCCTACCTGCTGGGCTTCATCCCTGTGTATGGGCAGGTAGGCACCTGGCACAGCAGATGTACCCAATGACCACAATACAGATGTCCCCAGGCATCTCAATGTGTGTGCATCCTCTACCCAGCTGCCAGGGAGGGCTTTCCAACCACAGATCCCGTCATGTCTTTTTCCTACTCAGGAGCCTCCAGTGGCTTCCCTGTAGGATAAAATCCAATCTCTTTGGCATAACTTAAAGACCCTCCCCAATCTACCCTCATCCTAATTTTCCAGATTCACCTCCCACATTCATCTCCTGTTCCCAAGCCCCACTGAGCTGCTTGCCACTTTCTAATCACGTCACGCTCTATTCTTGCCTCTATATCCTCTTCCTCACCTCACTCCCTCATCTGGCACTTCAAGACCCAGACTTATGTCACTTCCTCTGTGAAGCCTCCCACAATGCTCAGCTAGTTGTTCGCTCTTTGCAAGTATTTCTTGCAAATATTTATTTATAGATCTGCTTTCTCCTGCTGTACTGTAGGCTTCTAAAATACAGGGGACGATTATAACGATTTGTGCACCCTTTGCATCTTGCATAGAGCCTGGAACATCTCAGGGCTTCGAAATCACTTGTTCCGTAATTAACCATGGTCCAATGAGTGTGCATGACTTTGCAGTCTGCAGTAGCATCCATCCTCCTGAGAGCAGCCAGCTCTAATGGTTCACCTCTGGTCCCCCACCCTACCCTGAACTACTGGAGAGGTTACCGTGTGGCACCCCTAGAATTACCTGCTCCACTGTGTGGGCACGCTCTGCATTGGCACCCCTCTCCCACTAGAATGCTCCCAGAACCCGAGTGCTCCAGCTTTTTTGAAGTCCCCATGGAATGAGCGGCAGCTGAATGACTAGGTAGTGAGGGGGCTTCACCAGGATCCTAAGTAAAACCGGGGCTCCCTGACCCCGACCTCACCCCGTTTTATGACTTCCACCATTCAGGGCATTTGTGGTGTGGAAGGTTGGGCATGACTGCAAAGAATACCCTTGTCCCTGAGCCTCTCTTACCCTCCCCCGGCCCTACAGCCCACTGAAGTCCCACCCCGCTGTAGAGGAAAGAGAGGGCTGTTCTCATCAGCTTCCCAGGGAGCTGGGGGCTGCTGTGCCATTGTTCTCCTTCCTCGCTACCATGCTTCCCCTTATTATTTTCCTCCACGCACACAGCCTCTTCATCTCCTCCTCCTTTGAAAGGAGCCTCGGCACGTTCCCCCTGGCCCCTGACAGGTGTGGGGAATGACCCTGGCCCTCCACTGGGGGCCGTTTGCTGTGATGCTCCAGCTTTATGGAGTGTCATTTGTATTCCGTCCTTCCCGCTCTCGCTCTTGCCCGGTGTGTTTTGATGAGCTTCTCTCTGCACTCATATTGTCTCAGTCGTTAACCACTCATTTGCAAGTCTGTAATTTACTTTTGATCATTCATTTTACGAGGCACACAGGGTAAAAAGCCGATTCCGTTCTTTCCTTCTTTTCTCCTCCTTCCTCAGTCTTGTGTGCAGCTAGAGATTTCCTCCGTGTCCCACACCCTGTTGCCTCATCATCTAACGGAGAGGCATGTGCTGCCTTGACATTCCTAGGAGAGATTTTCCTTCTGCTTCACCTTCTGATGTGGTTCATTAGCTGGTCTCCCCCTCCCCCTTAGGGATTAGCTTCTCTGGGAAATGGAGTCGTTGGTAGAGGCAATTATTTGTGGGTCTATTGATATGATAACCCCTATTGACAGCAGGGGAATCACCGGCAGAACTGATAGGATTGCTCTGCCACGCACTAAACCCCCAGGAGGAGTTACAAGCTGAGGCCCAGCAACGCCTTCCCAAGCTGACATTTCACAGCCATTTTTTGTTCAGCAGGAAACAGCTTCAGCCGGGGATGAGAAGGCAGCTGCCTGCCAAACAGGCGCCCTGAGTACCCGGCTGCGTTTTCCTCCTTCCCGCGGTCATCAGGATTTTCAGTGAATAAAACCTGCTGCCTCTCTCTTACCAGAGGGGAGAAGAGTTGGTGGCAGGAGAGGCGTAGACTCATTAAGCCCAATTTTAGCTGATCTTCCCAGGTTTTCCCTATTTGGCTTTCTTCCTCTTCCTCTCTTAGGAAACAAACACTTTCCCTAAAGCAGAAAGCTGCACTCACATTATTCCTTGTTGCAGAAACATTCCAGGCTGACAGGGTCACCGGGGGTCTGTGGGGCCTGCAGCCACCTCCTGGCATCCCCGCCCCAGACAGTCCTTGGGTCCCCAGACTCCCTCCCTCCCCAGACCAACCCACTTTAAGAGACTTTAAGAGCCTCAGAAGTAGGGTAATTTTGGCTATCCTATCTTTCATGACGTCACTGTATTGGCCAAACTGGGACCTTTTGAAACTAAAAGGACGCACTAGTAACAGGTGCAAAGGACAAAAAGGGATTAACCTGAAGTCCCTGGTTACCAGACGCCCAAATCCCACTCCCAGGGCCGAGTGAGGACAACAGGTGAAGACTTCTTCCCTCTCCCAAAGTCACCCTAGGGACAAAATGGTTTTCACTTGAAATTCAAAATAGGCTTTCCCATAAAAACAGTGGCGTAATAGGAGTTAGACTAAACAGTTCATTATGAGCTATGATGTCAATTTCTCCTTTGAGAACATGGTCTGCGTTTACACAAGGATTTTCAATATGGTGCCACCTTCTGCTGTGATACAATAGTTTTGTTGTCAGTTTTTAGATCCATAAGTTTGCCTCAATGGTCACAGACAACTCACCACAGATCAATGCAGGAGACATGTACCCTTGAGTCAATGAGCTGAATGTAAAATCCCTGGCCAAAAAAACTATTTAGGTGAAAGATTTTCTTGTATCTTCAGGACACACTGGGTATAATGAACTTCTGAGATGCAGTTCTGAGCTCCTACAACCTCAGGGTTTGAGTTCTAATCGGGAAATGGCATTCTACAGACACCTTTTTCAATTGAGAATCCAGCACCAAGATATCTGAGCCAAGATGAGAGTGCTAAAAACTCATTTTGATGGGCCTGAGAAGAACTGGAACATGCCTCAGACGTCATCACAATTTTAAGCCGAATAAGGAGTTTATTCTCAATTCCTCTTTATTGAAGGGCCAATCTTTAGAAGAAATATCCTGTGGAGAAAATTAACAAATCTAACATATCTTCATTGTTAATTAGTATCACTGGATCAAAAACACCTTAAAAGGTGAATTTACTGTAAGGGATCTTTCCACATGGGCCTAGGACACTTTGAGTCTAATCCCCACGAAACACAACTTTGTAGAACTGCTGGCCTGTCATAAAACCTACAATAGCCACATCACAGTGGCATGCCAAATCTTATTCTTTAACTGCCCTATGTGACATGGCCCCCTTCCTCTGAGCAGACTTACTTCCCCGCAGACCCTAGGAAAAGTCTTCCCCTAGGCTCTTGCCAGTCCACCCAAACACAGAGCTTAGTCATTCCTCCAGCTTTGGGATGCGGTGCTCTCTAGCACATGATGTGCCCACTTCCAGGACCCAAGGCAAGTTCTGCTCCCTGGCACTCTAACAACCCAACCCCATTTACTCCTCCCTCTGTAATCCCGTGGTGGTTATACTCACCCATCCCTGGTTTCTGCCATTTCGATATGTGTCCACTAAGACACTCCAGCTATATAAATAGCTCCTTTCATAGGGCCAAATATTGGCAATTCCATGTAAATAAAACAAATTCACTTCTTTCCCTTTCTCCTCACCCTGCACCCCATATCACTAATGCGAGGCGTGGCATAGGGGCTCAATGCACACTAATTGGTTAATTGATTCGTCATTTGAAAAACACCGTCCATCTAGTGCACTTACATGTATAACTAACTATTTAGTATGGACAGAAGACTGCCTCGTGAAAACTTATGCTAAATGACGATACCTGTGTATCCTAATTGGTGATGATTATTCAGCAGCTGGGTGCTGGGTGAGACGCAGGATCCCAAGAGCACCAGATGAAAGGCTTAAGCTTCTGGTTGAAGGCAAAGAAATGTGAAAAAAAGAAAGCAGAATGAACAAATGGTGTGAACCTCATAGAAAGCAAAGACTTGGTTAGATAAGAAGCCCAGAGACTCAGACCTGAGATGATCTTCTAATTCCTCCACTGAATTCCAAGCATTTGAGGAACATACGGCATGTGCCACTTCTTTGCTAGGCGGTGCACACACACTGAAGAATAAGGCAATGCCTCTGCACCTTGGGAGCTCCCAGCATGGTCTGGAAAACGTGGAAGCAGCAAAGCCTGATTCATTATAGAGGGGCTATAACATAAATGCAAATAAAAAGCTATGGTGGAAAAGGAGATAATTAATTCTTCCTAGGGAACCAGGGAAAACTTCACAGAACATCACACTTTGGAGCTGTGTCTTTAGGGACAAGCAAGCGGATTCCAGATAGGAAAACAGGGGAGGATATTTCAGGTCAAGAGAGCAACATGCGCAATAGCAAGAGAGTAAGATGGAACCAAGGGCAAGTTGAGAAGCTAGATTTGCATAGCCAGGGGCCTAGAGAAGCCGGAGAAAAGCTCAGTTTGGATTAGGGGATGGTCAAAAAGAACAAGAGAGAAAACACAAAATATCAGAGAGAAAAAAGAAGCAGGAATAAGATGGCTATAGATGGTCAAAAAGACGGAATGAAAGCTCCAAAGAGAGATCTCCAGATGAAGGCTTCCATCTCCTGTGGATCCTGGCTGCCAAGCGGTACTTCGTATATGCTCAGGGTGTGCCCTTGAAAGTCACAACAACTGTTCTTAGAAGTACATTTACAAAATCTCCAATATATGCCAAACGTGCATTCAATCTAGGGATGTAAAGTCAAAGGAGACATAGTATTATCAAGTACTAGCTTGTAATCTAATCCGGTGGGTGGAGAAGTGCAACTTCTTGTATGTGTGTGGAGGTCATGGTGGGTGAAATGAACGACAAAGTTTCAGAGGTGACAGTATCAGGAAGGAGCCTCAAGAATCTGCGGATGGATTCACGTAATTTCCACCATCAGTTTTGCTTTCTTATTGCTGTCAGTGTGAAGACTCATACTTGGCTTACACTGGGTCCCCTCTCTTCAGCTCTGTGATAAGACCCATGGCTGTCAGGTTAGGAGATCTCACCTGTTTTTCTTTTTTAAATAATCCTGATATTTTTATCCTTTTCTTTAACCGGCTTAGTAATATTGACCACAATTTAATTTTACTTTGTTCCTCCTTCCCCTTTTCAGCAGCCCCCAAAATAAAAAATTAAAACCAAAAAAAAATTTGTTTCCTCAAACATTTTTTAACATCCACTTATTAGATTGTAAACAGTATACTTTGGCTGTGGGATACATGTTCCAGGTACCACTGGAAAAAATATGTATGTATCTCAAACCATGTGCCTATATGTATGTGTGTGTGTGCGTATACCCAAGAATCCCAGAAAAGTGGGAAATTATTCAATGTCAAAAAGGATTAAGTTGCAATGAATTGATCTGATGGCCTTTCCAATTATGCTCTTTGTACTTTGTATACTGTCTCCTCCACTGATCCTTGTCTTCCTTGCCTAACATCTTGTTTGAGTCCCTCTTTTCTAAAATAAGAGGGGGGAGAAGAGGGGAAGATAAGGAGCAAGGAGAGGACAGGGAACCATCTATGACCTTGTCTCCTCTCTTGAGCCCTGGTCCTCTTTCCCTGAAAGACCAGCTGATACTTCGTCTTCCCATTCCTCACAGGATAAGCCCTGTGGTAGTGAAAAACCCTGGGTCACCACTCAATCTCCACCCGTTTTTTTGTTTTCTGTTATTTTTTTTTCATACCAGGACTCTCAACTGGTTCAGGACTCAGGTAATCATGTCCTGCCAGGCAGACTGCGTCCCTCCCAAGCCCAGGGATAAATCTTGTTCCTTTAAACCAGGATGTCCCAAACGTTCTTTGTCTTAAGATCTCTTTACGCTCTTCCCAATTGTGTTCCTCAAGGAGTTGCGCTTATGTGTATTGTATCTATTGATATTTACCATATTAAAATTGAGAAATTTAAAAATACATGTTTGTAAACTTATTCTAAAACATAATAAACCAAGTACATGCCAACATAAATAACACATTTTTATTAAAAAATAACTGCATGTGCCAAAAGAATTTGATGAGTCAAGTGGCATTTCTTTACAATTTTGTAGATCTCCTTAATGCATGGCTTAATAGAAGACAGCTGGATTTCCATCTCTGCTTCCACATTTCAATCTGTTGTGATATTTGTTTTGGTTGAAGTATATAAAGAAAATTTAGCCTTTAATTACACAGGTATGTAATTAAAAAGAGAGAGGAATATTTCCTCTTCAGATAATTGCACATATTCTTTGATAGTCTAAAACATGCAAGTGGTGTTTTTTTTTTTTAATTTACTTGCAATGTGGAATCTTAAGCTAAGTGATGACCTTTTCATATTTTATTACACTAAAATCCATTAATTTATCTTGTTCTTTGAATGGATCATTTACCCACGTATGATTTTTTAACAGCATGCCTTGGTCGTTTGGAAAATATCAGTTCACTAAATTATGCAGATCTTCTAAATGGTGACTTATTTTACTATATAATATCTGAAAAAACCTCACCAAAATATATTTGTTAGTGTCACCACTAATTTTATGAAAAACAGTTTTTAAGTGTACAGAAACTATAAAGCTGATGGTAGCAAATGCAGGTTTTACCAAAACTCTAATTTACGTTTGAAAGCCCAAATTTTATCACTGGCAACATATACTGTCAATTGTTCTTCTGGAAGTGACTCACTTCATTCATTTTTGGGAAAATTTCTGTCAAGTATATAGTGTGAATAATCATACTCTGTCCCTTGTTATTTCAGGTAAAAATGGTGTTAAATGGAAAAGTGGAGAAATGATCTTTCTACTCAAATAATCGCATAAGTATTTTCACCTCAAGACAGCCATCATACTTCAGAATGTAACAGAAGTGGTTTATATGTAATTCTGATCTTGTCATACAGAATAAAAAGTATTTAAAGGCCAAGTTTTATGAAATAAGTCATTTTTACTGCTTCATCAAGGACATTTTTAAGTAAAACTGGCCTTTTTCTTTACTATAAGCTGCGGCAGCGGAAAACACAACAGCTACACAACAGAACAGTGGTGACCTTTTTTTTTCTTTTGCTTTGCAAAAATTACTATAATACAATGTTACATAGTATTGAATTCACATAAGTATGAACATACCCAACCAGCAAGGGGCTGCACCCTCCTGTCCCCAGAGCCCTGCCCCGCCCTCAAAATGGTTTGCCAGAAACACGGCTCATTTTTCTTTCAGTGCTTTCATTTTCATTTGGCGACTTTGTCTGGATTGGCACTAAGGTGTTAGCAGTTTTACCTACCATTGCTTTTGCACTATCACTGCAAATATCTACACGGTCAAAAAAGACCAATAATTTCTTAGAATTATTACAAAAATTGTTTGACTTTGCTGACCCCATGAAAGGATGTGGGAGAGCCCCACGCGTCCATGATCTACAGTTTGAGACCTACTCGTCTGGCATAGCCAATCATCGCAACTCCATTCTGCCTCCCAATTTATCAGTTTAGTCATGGGCATCTGAGGCAACTTTGACCTACGATTAATGAGGGTATGTATATTGAGAAACTTCTTGGAAGGTTTCACATAATTAAAAAGGACACAAAGATACAAATATTTTTCTTTTCTGACTCTGGAGATTGGCATCATCTATGATTCTTGGAAATACAGCACCCGTCTTGCAACCAGAAGGGAAAAGCTAAGAAAATTGCAGAAACATGGATCCTAAAGTTCTAGCATAACTTTGAACCAGTAAATTAATCAACATGGTTACACCCTGTCTCTGGACTCTTTGCTCTGTGAGATAAAAAATGTTTTATTGGTCACTTTTTAGTTGTATTTACTTCTACTTGAGATGATATTGTCCTTAACTTTGCAGAGTCTGCAGTCTCCCTGGGTTGAATATTAATATATACACTTTATGAAAATCCAGTCTTCCCAGCTAGACTACAAACTCCCCGAGGGAAGAGATACTTTAGCACTGCCTTACTGTGATAAACAAAGGCGGTAGAAAGTCAGGACAACAGTGATCATTTTAACTTCAAAGAATCCTTCTATAATTTGGTGACCTGGTTATGTTCTATGGTCTTGCTGCTAGAGCTTGGATGAATTTAGCTTGGATGAATTTCCTCTATTTGTAAGACACAGATTCTTCTCCTTATGAGTCCCTGTCATTTATGCTATCTTCCACAAACCTTCTCCAGATAATTAGTTTCATAAAATATTACTGTCTGACCTACCCTGTGCATCTCCAATCCCCATACTAAATAACCAGTCAAAGATGCTTATTAAAAAGCTACAATACAGTAATAATACAATAACATATATATAATGAATATTAAAGGGGGAGATTGAATTAATAATAACCATATCGTGAAGACTTAATCAGGAAGCCCATTTATCTCACTCATAATTATGGGCTTTGGCTTTCTTTTTTTGGATTTGCATGTGAGATTGAGGTGCCCCATTGTAACTATATTTAGCCCCTGGAAATTTTCCACAATGTCCCTCACTTCGTGATTGCATCTTGGATGTAACCAAGAATTTCCATTCATCTCCATTCCCAATCGATTGTCCTAAATAACAATTCTGCCACTTATTGGCTTATGTGACTTGGGCCATTAACTTAGCCACTTTGTGCCTCAGTTTCCTCTTCTGGAAAATAAAGATAATAAAAAATCTCTCCCATAGTTATAAAATTAAATGCATTAATAAGCATAATTCACTTGAGAAAATGCCTGACACATCTTGAGAGTGCAACAATAATTAGTTCTTATTACTATTTTTAACATCATCATTATTATTACTTTGCCTAAATGTGCTGATTCTGCACCCTTTTATATAAGACTGTAATCTCCTCATTTCCCACATTCTGGCAAGTATAACAGAGCTATTAGCAGCTGCTATTTTATCCTGTTTTATCCTTGAAATACACAAAAAGTTACAGAAAATAGCTTATACAATGTTTCAGGGAAGAAGAGATCAGTTTTTTTCTGGAATTTCCATTATGTCTACAACCTTGTTCTATTTTTTTTCTTTCCTTGACCATATCTTCCTCTTTTGGGTTTTCTCATTTCTTCTTTATCCTCAGTTTTCAAATGTTTCTCTACACATATCTCCATATTTGAGCTCCATTCCATTTTGTGTTCTAAGAGCATTTAAGAGAAGAACAAATTTATCCCTGTCACTCTTATTGACTTTCTGGTCAGAGCTGGAGTCTTGAGCAATTGATTTTGTTTGTGTATAGTTTTGATATACTGCACTTCAGTAATTTTCCAGAAGGACAAAGGGCCTATGGCAGATGGTGGGTTTCCCTTGTCTAATCAAACACCTGCTCAGCATTCTTGTTCAAGAAATTGACTATTTCCACAAGAGCACTTTGGAAAACAAAAAGAATATGTCATCACTTCCTTTGACAAGGGTCTTAGTTGGTCTTTTACCCATATAGACCCTAAAGAGAACCTAAGAGACCAATGTCTAAGAAGAAAGATCAAAGGTTCTTGATTAATAAACATCTTAATGTCTAAACCGCTAGAGCCAATGGTTACTTTCTTTCCACCCAAGGGCAGTAGTCAAGGAAGGCTCTTTCCCTAACTTACTGTCACTCTTGTGGGTCGTTGTAAGTGTTACTTCTCTGGAATCTCCCAGTTTGTGCCACTTCCTTTCTATCTTCAGTATATTGCATCATTAGATATTCTTGTTTACCTGTTCTCTATCCAAACTCACTTTCTAAACCTTTCTTCATTTGGACATAAAAATCTTTTCCCTTAACTTTTCAATCATTTCTAATCCCTACCACTCTCATAACTGGCCTACTCTGAGGTTTAGGACAACTCAAAACAACAAGGAACCTACAGGTAGGGTGACCACATAATTTATCATCCAAATTGGAAAGTTTTTGACAGTGAATGGAGATGCTATCAATAATTAACCCAGAATTTTGGGTGTAAACTGAGATTGTCCTGAGCAATTAGTAAACAATCCCCTCATATGCAGATGAACACTACTATTTCCAGGGTTAACTGAAAATATAACGCAAGCTTTCTGAAACTGAACTTTCTTGGTCTGATGTTGACTTTGAATTAACATTTTGTGCCGTTTAGTAAAGTGTGCCAGTGTAATTGTAAAGTAAAGTGGTGGCCAGTGTAATTATGTTTAAATCTGCTCTATCTTGAGTCCAGTTATCCGTAATAAACTTTCTGTTTCCAGGTAGTGTATGATTGAACAAAAGCACTCTCCCCGCCCTTCCATTCCCCATTCTAGAGAAGGATCAACAAGGTGAAATTAGTGACTTCTGTGGAGAGGAGGAAGAAGGGAGAAAGGTAAGTAAAAGCAATAATTTGGAAAGTCCACAATCAGTCCTCTGGTTTGATAGACCTAAACATAATTTTATTCTTTTACTTCACCTATTTCTTCCCACGAGAATCATTATTATCCTGCTCTTGGTTCCATTCTTAACATAGGAATACATTTGAAGGTTGAAGGTCTGTGCCAGAAACAGACGTACATGGAACCAGCGTAGACCACACGAGGTCAGCAAAGAAGTAATTTGGAACCAACTCTTTAACAACACATTTGTGAGCTTCTCAGGGAAGTCCTGCAAGTGCTCAGGTGTCCAGAGGGTGAGGGATGGGGACAGACGTATTGTCCAATACCAAGCCCAAGTCTGGGAACTAGATGGGATGGGCTAGGAGGGGGTTGAGTAGGACGATGGTGAGGCAAGAACTGAGCAGCAGCAGAGGCCTTGTTGGAATATCCCCACAGTCAGCAAAGCAGGTTTTCAGGTCAATGCGAGAGAGAAGAGGTGAGAACCTCAGGCCAGGAAGGAAGAGCCACAGATGAGCCTGACTGAGAAAGAGAGGGGAGTGTCACCAGTTTCCATCATCACAAAGCTTTTAATGAAAGGTATCCTAAATATTAAAAGGAAAGTGTCCCCAAGGAGAAAAGGCTACATAGACACTAAAAACACTTATAAGAAAACACCAACATCATATTTAAGCCTCCCAGCCCACCAAACTCTGATCCTTTGGAATCAAGGCTTTAGTGTGCCTATCCATTTCAAAATACCTGGACAACGAAGTGATCATTACTTGCTTGTATATGATTCATTACCCAGCGTCAGGTGCTCAATGCAGCCAGGGCTCAAAGAGTGAGAGGAAAGAAAGCCACTCAGCTCTACTCTGGCTTTCTTTCTCCTGCAGAAGTCCCCAGTTTCCTCTCCACTTGATTTGACCACTTTAAGTGCTTGAACCCAGATGTCAATGTTTGCCCTCTGAATCTTGGTATTTAGGCCTCATGGAAAATAACTCACTCATGAATGGCTAACAATACACCTGCCAAGCTGCAAACAAGGCCAAGATACTTCTCTTGGTTCCTCACATTTAGAGAGCTTTATTTTTCTTCAAGTACTGTCTGAGATGTCTCTGTGGATTAGTGTTTATATGCAGCAAGTGCTGCAGTTAGTTAATAATGTCAAGATCGTTGAGCCTCCCTAATGAAAGAGATACACAACATCAACTGTCATTTTAAACAAACATGCAATCAGGATAGTGGTGCTGGAAATATGATCTGCCTAATTTCATGGAGATGATGCAGGAACCAGGCTGCTTTCAAAGTGTTTCCTCGGGCGAGCTCCATTTCACAGGATTTCAGGGGGGGAAACGGTGGATTTTCACAAGAACCGCAAAATTGTCAGTTCTGTGAAAAAGAAATTGCTTTAGCAGCTGGAATTCAGGAGGACAAATAGGTGCACTGATTATATCTTCATTGTTCACCAGAGCCACAGCACTCAGCAAGTTGTAATTACGCTGTGAAGAGCTCAGTTCTGATAGTCAAGTCTTCCCCCATATGAATATAAACAGTATTATTCTATTTGTTATCAAAGACTTGCAGCCTATCCTGCAGCACGCACACACACACACACACACACACACACACACCATATGCAAACCTATAGAATCAACCTCTGGCCCATTTTGTCCAAATTTAGTAGAGCCCTGGACACATTAGCATTCTGTCCGATTAGGCTTCAGCACAGACATGACTGGCTGCACTCAGCCAACTCCTTAGTCGAGTGTCATACAGAGGGAATAAAAGAAGTAAGGTAGAAAATTAAAATATGAATAAGTGAGTTAGGAACTTCTATTATGCAAAGTGATAGGAAAACTAAAGACAACACAGTTTAGGGACACCACTGAATAAGGTTTATATAATGTCTATTAGCCACCACTGAACAGCTTTCTGACAAACATCCAACAAATAGCACGTTCCTATTGGTCTCCTTCGTCCCTGATATGCCTCCACACACAAATCTGTGGCAATTACTAATTGTTTCATTGGCCTTTGACCCTTGATTTCAACTTTCCCTCTGATTCCTAGAATCTTACTCCTCTGAGCATCAGGAAAGAGACAGCTCCTGATTTTTTTGCTCTCCTCTCCATTTTGCAGTGCAACTAGGTAAACATTACCAGCCTTGACTAGGGGCAGCTACTCGCCTGACATAGGGAATGTGTCTTGGGATATTATGAAACCTTAAGAAATTATGGAATTTCAGGGTTAAATCCCCAGAAGAGTCCCAAAGCCCAGCTAGAAGGGAGAGAGCAGTGACAGAAATATGTTCCTTTCCCAAGATAACATTCCCTCCATCTATGGGCTGTGGTGATTTGTGCATCAAACACCAGCCTGTAAATCAAACATGGTTTGCTGATCTCATATTTCTTCCTCCTTCTTTTCATTCAAAGACTGAACTCCTATTTGAAGAAAATGGGAAAGCAAAATGAAAAAACTTATAAACTGGGCACTTATAGACCTAATTTTAATTTATATTAATAGCTATATTTAACAAAATGATGAATTAGAACCTTGTACTTTTGAAATCCTACCATAAAAGATGATGGCTTTGAGATAAACTAAATGGACAACAGAGGCTCTACAATAGAAATCACCTTTGGTATTCAACTGAAGTTAGAGTCTCACCGTAAAGCAGAGGATAGAAGATGTTGGAAGAAATAAGAAGAGAGAAATGATTTTTGGTTTTTTTTTAAAGATATTAAGTCTTAAATATTTAGAAAGTGTGCGGGTAAGAATTTTTTGTAATATTAATGATTGGATATCAATAAAGATAAAATCTTGATAAGGGATAAATAAATTGAAACTGATTAGCATACATCACCCCTACTACCCAGTCACATCTGCCAAAGGAAGGCTGAGCTTAGAAAGGAAAAAGAATGAGAAGATTAACCCAAGATGGAAGATTTGGGTGTGATAATAGCATTTATAGCACATTAGCACAACTGGAGAAGAATGATATGTGTATCTTAAGACCAAGGGCAACTGTGGAAGAAAAAATACGCTGAGGTCATAGCTAGTAATATAACAAATGACTCAGTAAAGGAAGGAGTTGCTTAGTATGCAGAAAACAGCAGTGGATATACAATTAGAAGCCATGAGTCCTGACTGTGTATCTGTTGGTGAGTGTTGGTGTTATCCTGAAAACTAAAATGCCTCCATTTTCACCTTGAGAAGAAGACAGGATTATATTCTAATGTCCCTGATAGCTCTGAAACTTATAACTGGACTTTATGACACTTATTTGAAAATCATGCAATCTGAGCAAAAGGTAAATAGATGCCCAAATAGGGTTGAAAATAGGAGGAAAGCTAAGACCACAGACCATACTGATAGTGGAATAAGGAATCAGAAGGGACTAAAGAAAAATGAAGGCTGTCCACACCTGGGATGGACCACAGAGTTCTCTTAAGGTTGAATCAGCACTTGCCTTGACAGCAAGGTGATAATCACCTAGCATACGTAGGCCTCAGGTGATGTGATGGTATAGGAGAAATCTAATATCCTCAACCTCACAGCTTAAACCACCAAATTCTTCTCATAACAGTTATAATTTTTATAAAAGGAGCTGTCACAGGACTTAAGCACATAGCTTCTTATGGAACAAATGCCTAACCTTTCCGCCTAGGTCTTGACAGAAAAGAGAGAAACAAAGGATGTAATTAAGAAGACCAGAATTACAAAGGATGTAATTAAGAACACCAAAGGGTGGGGTGGAACTGGAATACTTGACTGACTCTAAAACAAGTCCCTTCTCAGAAAGTCCAATTTCATTTAAGACTTTGCTCCATCGTTATCCACATAAAGTCTCTTCCCTGGTCTTACCAATGAATTTCAACCAATCTATAAATAGTCAGTATATCCAACATACCTGGGTAGCTCAGTTAGGCTAAACAGCAGACTCTTGGTTTTGGCTCAGGTCATGATCTCACAGTTTGTGGGTTCAAGCCTTGCATGGGACTCTGTGCTGACAACACAGAGCCTGCCTGGGGTTCTCTCTCTCCCTCTCTCTCTCTCTCTGCCCCTCCCCCACTCTTGCTCTCTCTGTCTCTCTCAAAATAAAACAGAAAAGAAAAGAGAGTAAATAAATAAATAAATAATCAGTATATCTGAGCCACTACCCTGAGTCTAACACTGTTCTAGGGCAGTGGGCTGGGCTGGGAAAAGTAAGGACAAGAACAGAAAATCTGCCCTCACCTAGCTTTGTGATCCTACTAAAAGAAGATGCAGGTTTCCAGTGTGATTTCTATCAAGACATTGACCACTTTTGTTATTAAATTCTCCAAACTGTAAACCAGAAGACAAGGGCTCTCCTTGCCTCACAGATTAAATAACCCAGTGTAGCCAAGGACAGAAGGGAAGGGATGAGAAGCATATTGCAGATTCTAGGTATCAGCTTGGAACCTCTTTTGAAGAAATAGGCAAAGTAAGATGTACAAAGAGAAAAAGAGTTACCACTCTTATGATAATAAAAGACATCTAATAATAACCACCACAAGGTCCAGTATGTCTCAGAACTACTGTGAAGTGACACAGAGCGTCATGTTCAGAGGCACCCTGTGCTTGGTGTAATGCTATGCTGTTAGTCTCTTTAAAATTCGTAACTTTTGAGAAAGGGACCCTGTATTTCCATTTGGCACTGGGTCCCGCAAATTATGTTGCCAATTCTGACTGGACTCAAGGGCAAGAATCATAAAATCAGTTTGAACAAGGCATCTGACATCGTAACCCAAGGCTGAAATAGCCCTTTATCCCTGTCAGTTCCCTTAAATGTTTGGGCTCTGTTTATTTTACTTTTCCAGCTAAGTGTTTTAAGTGTCCTTCTTACAATTCTACATTTCCTCACATTCAAAATCTTTGTGACCTTCTTCAAAGAAATGTAATTTTCCTACCTATCAAATGATATTCTGTAATTTAGAGTTTTTGAGGTATAGCTGCTAGATACTGTATAGATCCACAAAAATGTGAAAATACCGTGAGTACACTTGTGGGTCTAAAATGGCCAAGGACGGTGACACACACAATTGGCAGTGTGGCCACCAGCAACAAAAAGAAAGTCAAAGAGGAGATGAGCTCTTTACAAAAATACATCAAAAGGTGCCTGTAAGACCTCTTCTGTCAAGGACATTATGGGGTAGGAGTTGTTAAAGCAGAAAATTGAATAATTATAATATTGAACAGAAAATCATCTATAAAAACACTCTTGAAAGAGGCAGAATAGAGAAGTGGCTAAGAATGTGGCTCTTGTGTCAGACAGCTGAGTTCAAATACCAGCTCTGTAATTTTACTGAGGATGTGACCTTGGGCAAATCCCTTCACCTGTGTTAGTTTTCTATCGCAGCATAATAAATTACCACAAAGCTAGCAACTTGAAACAACACATATTTATTATCTTACAGTCCCCGTGTGTTAGGAGTCCCAGCATGGTTTACCAGGGTCCTCTGCTCAGGGTCTCACAAGTCTGCAATCAAGGTGTCAGCCATGATACATTCTCATCTGTAGGGAAACTCTAATTCCAAGCTCATTCACCTTGTTGGCAGAGTCCATTTCCTTGCAGACATATGACTGAGGGCCTTCACTTCTGTTGCCGCTGACTAGCAACTAATCACTTTTAGGTCTGAGGGGTCACCGGCATCTCACTGCCACCCATAGGTGGGTCATGGATGTCTGTTTTTTCAAGACCTTGCCAGTCTGCCAAGATGAGTCATACATCTTGTTGTTGTTGTATAACAGCACCGTAGGAGTGAAGTCTCATCAACCTTGCCATGTCCTGTTGGCTAGAAGCAATAGCAGGCCCTACCCACACTGGAGGGGAGATTAACACCAGCAGGTGGACATCACATCATGGGGCCTTCTTAGAATTCTACCTACCACAGTCCACCTTTCATTATAAATTAGACAGAAAATAATGTAGAAAATCAAGTTTGAAAGAGGTAGAGTAGAAGACTGTTTAAAGTGTAAATCTTAGGTCAAACATCCAGAGTTCAAATCCTAGCTCTTCAGCTTCACTGAGGGCATAAGCTCAGGCAAGGTTCTCAACCTCCCTCTGCTTGTCACTGTCTTCTCCTATCAAACGGGAATCATAACGGTAATTACCTCATGGGTTGGTGGGAGGATTGAATGAGATAATGCTTGTAATTTGAGAAAGTACCTGACACTTAATGAATGCTCAATACATTTTAACTTAATAAACATGTCCCTCCTTGTAGCCAACTTGGAACAGAGTCTAGTCCTAGTTGTTGAAACCAACATCTCTTGGAAAAGTCGAGGTAGAGCCACAGCTAGACCCCAAGGGCAGAGTTTAAGCTATCACCAGTGTAAGCCTGTTGTGCTTGCTGAGCCTGCTTCTGCTTTTCCGAGTTGTCACTTCCCTTGCTGAATCAGCCTGCCCAGTGGGTGGGGATGGAGGGATGCACTTCCTGTAGACTGGGCTAATAATGGCCAACATGGTAGAATGAGAAGCACAGCACAGGAAAGATGGCTTTCCTCCTGGGATAAGTGGATGGTTAGACTTGGAGTCTAACTTAAGATAGAAGGCAGGCTCTGAGAGAGAGTTGAGGGTGTGTGGGTGGAGGTTAGGGAGACAGGCGGAGGAGTGTGCCGAAGTGACCTTGTCTCTGCAGCAAGCTCAGAGCCGCAGAGGAGGTGATGACTTGCATTTCTGCAATTGGTGCTGCATGAGTCACTCGCCATATGGCTGACCTTGTCTCTCTCTGGATGTCCCACGTCAATGTAGATGAAACTACTGCATATACAGGTATGCCTACGTACTTGCCCAGACAGCTACAAGCGTAGTGGGTCAACGTTCACTCTGAGGACCCAAGGCCCCTCTCTCAGAAATTAGGCATGAATTTTTTACCAAATACTGCTGGTCAGTGCAAGGATCTTAGCACGTTCTAAGGAAATGACTTAAAAGACCACCTTCTTTGACATTGAAATTAATCTCTTGGATTAATGGTGACCAGGGGAAAAGGAGACGGTAGGAGAAAAGGGATACAGGCATGATTCCAGTAAGAAGAAAACAATTGGTTTTACATTTGCAAAACAACTCACCTGTAACCAAAAGGTTTTTTCCATGTATTCTCTTTAGTCCTGACCAAAACAAATAAAACAAGATATTGTCTGCATTTATATAAGAAAATGAGTCTCCAGGACATGAGTAGCAGAGAAGAAATCTAGAATGCAGGTCTTTAACATTTAATTCCGTGTTCTTTACAGAATGTGAAAGGGGACCCCAGAACGGGCTCCTTTAACACCCTGACATCTATGTAGAGGTTACTGGCTAAACATTAATCAAGCAGGTTCTCTCCAGGCACTGCCAAGATAAAGATACATGATATTAAACTCGCTGAAACTGTTTTCTTATCTGTAAAATAGGGATAATAATAATAATATTCACCTAATTGCTTTGTTTGAGGATTGAATCAGTAAGTAATTATAAAGTGCATAAGAAAGTGTCTGCACAAAATGCTAAATTAAGTATTAGCTGATGGTTTTGGCCTCTTCTTTTCGCCTTCCCAGTTAAAATAAAAATACTTCTTCAGGGAGGAAGTCACACTAACTTGTTAAATGTGTTAATGAATGAATGAGGAGGGATGAATGGAGGTAGCAGAGAACACAGAAATAAAGGCAGAATGCCCAGGGAAGGTAAAGTGACTGGTTTTCCCACAGTTGCCTAATTGACAACCCAAACCTTGGGTGTAGCTAATATAGCATAAACCTAAGTTTACTAAACTACCAAGGAGTTGCCTTCTCTCTCCATGTTAGTATCACTTCCTAATTTATGACCATAAAACACTACTTTTCATACGAAACAGTTTTAACTCATCTGACACCCTGGGACTCACTCACTTCCCTATACTCAATCTCCCTGACGTGCTGGTGAACTGGCTTGGCAGGTAAGGGAGCCCCGATGGCAGTCTTTGATGATATATGTGGCATAAATACCCCCACTATGACTGATCTCAAGCTACCTCAGATTTAACAACCAGCTGGTAAATTTCTGAATATTGAACAATCGACTCCTGTACACAGCTGTGCCCACTCGCCTGCCTGCCTTCTCGTTTTCCTAAGAGGATTTAGTGTGACTGTTAAGTCCATTAAGCCTCATTGGGTATGGATTCTTTTTTTTTTTTAATTTTTTTTTTATGTTTTATTTATTTCTAGGAGAGAGGGAGAGACAGCGTGAGCAGGGGAGGGTCAGAGAGAGAGGGAGATACAGATTCTGAAATAGGCNTATGGATTCTTAAATCCAGCTTCCCAAAGTCTACCACCCCCATATCCCACCATCTCTGTACATTGGGATCTTAGAGCATCGGGCAAAGAACAAGAAATCGGGGCATTCTAGCAAAAGGAAACAGGCAAGGGAACCTGGTAGCTGAGGTTTCTGAGTTTTATTCCCAACCACCATATTAATAAACGGTTTGAACTGAAGAAAAGCCAACTTCACCTGGTCTTGGTGGCTTATTTTCTCCATTCATCAGACAGTGACAACAGCGACCTCAGTCACGGGGAGGCAGGAAGCTTCATTAGCTCGTGGCTTTTAAAGCCTCGGACACAAAAGCCAGTGTAATAGGAGTGCAAAGTCTCATTATTAGGTAATAACTCTCATCTGGCTGATTCAAATTGCATATCTCTTTGTATCTAACCTTCGTCTAATTACATTGCTTCATTTTTTATCTGGATATTTTTTAGAGTCACTTTGAAGTGTCATAATTACTATTTCAATAAAACCTCACACAAAATGGTGTGTTTAAACGGGAGGAAGAAAGCAAGAGAAACCATGCCTTTCCTCACCTCCCCCTAAAATTAAAATCTCATCCCTATTTTATAAGCGGTGAAATCAGTGCCTTATTTGGAGGGTGATCGTTCAAGGAGAGAAACTTTGTTATGTGGAAATGATCATTGTACACTCGCCAGATAGTTAATTACATTAGGTTGTTCTGCCCACGATTGCAAATCAACTTCATGCAGCAGGGACTTGTGGTCAAGATAATAGCAAAAGATAATGCAGTAAAACAACTGTGAAAAGAAAATGGTGCAAAGCATAAACGTTGAAAATTGCTGTTTGTTTTTATATATATGTATTTAGGAGGGTGGCAACATGCTCTTTGCTGTTATCACAAGCATTAAAGTTTAATAGACCATCCGTGAGTTATTTACTGCTCAGAAACACCTGCTCCGTGAGATAAAGTAGCAGCTATCTTTCTAGTTTTAAAATTGACATTCAGCCAGTTATATTTCTGGTCTCTCTCATCACTTAGATGGCTGTTGACTTTTCGTAAATGTCAAAGGAGATTTTCAACTTAATTTTATTCCTCATGCTAGTTTCTTCCTTGGGCTCTCCAGAGGCCCGGCTTGTCTGTGGCCTCTAAGTCAGCTCCAAGAAAGGGTTGCGAAAAAGCAATCTCTCATTTGAGAAAAGCCAGTGCATTTACAACTGCCTTTTGCAACATTGTAAAGAAGAAATTTACCATACCTCATCCATAATTACTCCTGTTTATTCTTTCTACTGCGTTCACTAGGATGAATGATATAGTGAAATAGTACAGTATAAACACCTATCTAGAGGATCACAGATTACAGCGATGTTCTATGGCTCTGTGTGAGTGCCTTTGCTTTTCTTGGTCTATTTTAGGGACGTTCTGGTTTCTCATGACATCTCTCTTCTCTGCAGGTTTTTCCCCAATCTCCGTCAGCTGGCCCATGGGCTCCATACTCTACAGTCCAAATTCAGTAAGAACAAGTCTGATTAGCACTTTTTACTTTTACTCCTAGACCAAGCGTTTTACCTCACAGAACCTCCTTTCCATTTCACATAACAACAACCAGACTATGGTTAGACTACTCATAGGTAGGGTGGTCACATCTAGTCAATCAGTGGTCATTTCTGTGCAAAGATTACCGATCAAAATTGCCTTGGTCAGTGGTCACAGGTTGACAGTGTCACTTCAAAGGAGATGTCAGGTGTTTCATACACGCTGACTGACCAATGTTGTATAATATGCTATGTTCTGAGGCAGCAGGTGCTAACCACAGTGAGGAATGCCAGGAAGTATCAGGTTCAAGGAGAAATTGGGCTAGGAATTTCAAACAAGAGACTGTGGCTGCTGGACTTAGTTCCAATCCTGGCTCTACCATCAATCTCCATATGACCTTGTGCAGGTAATTTAACCTCTCTGTACCTAATACCCTCATATGTAAAAATGGGGTTTCTAACACTACCTACCTCATAAAGTGGTCATATGGATTAAATGAGGTACAAAATGCTGAGCCCAGCGTCTGCCCATGGTAAGTGCTTAATATCTGATTTGTTGTGTTCAGCTGTTTATTTTATATCTGTCTATGGGTTAATGTGTCTGGGTTTATCTCAGGTACACAGAATTGAAATTAATGCTAATCCCTGGTCCAGGACACACTTCTCTCATTTGTCTATGCAGCATTGTCTTTTATTTTATGAACTCATTTATAATATAATCAACATCTAATAACCCATCAACCTGTAAGCCTTTCCTAGCCTAGCTCAGCTCCCTCTCTCTCCCAAAGAGATAACCACCATCCTAAATGATGTGTGAATCATTGCCCAGCTTTCTTTGTATCAGTCTTGTAAAAATACAAGTGCCTAACAACCTATTGTTCAGTTCTAGTTGTTTTTAAATCGCAATAAAAGATAGATTATTAGATAGATTGGTTCATGTGGTCATGTAGATCTTATTTCTTTATTTTATTTCTGTGTGATATCTTGTTGTGAGACAAATTACTTAAAGTCTCAGAAAATGCTATTATTTTCAGCTATTACTCAGCGCTAGCCACACCTCTTTGCCCTTTCCCCAGTTACGAAACATCCTCTGCTAACTCCTAACTTCAACCTTGGACACCATCATATTTGGTCTAGAACTGAGCTCTGACCAGCAGTGGACCAAGGTGGACAGCACCCACCTGTTTCCTTCCTCGGGACCTTGCACCCCTAAAAGATTCTCCTGTTGTTCGGTCCACTCAATCCTCTATGAAGAGAAGAAGCCTAGACAAGTAACTGGTATGAACAGTGAATTGATTGTTGCCTTTTAATTTCTTCAGTGGGAACAGGAAGAGCTTTTATTGACAAGGCTGTTATGCAAATGTGAATCTATCACAGTGCATTATTGGCATTCTTATTATCTGGCACTTCTGCAATCCTGCCCTGTTTCAGCTCTCTTCCCTCGATGATTCTAGTAGGAAACTGCAGACTACACTACTGTACGGAGCCATGGGTAGGTAGGTAACAGCTGGAAGATGCTTCCCATGTGTTGTCTGAATACAAAAATGGCAAATAAAGCAAGAGTCCTGGGTCCCAGCTGCATTTTCCTTCTAGTGGCTGCTGTGGGCCCAGTAGAAAACTTACGAAGTGACCCTTATTAGTTAGGCCATGCTCCCTCCCAGGCAATTACTGTAGCAAAGCTCAGACACTGAATTCTGATTGATTCTGGAAGATTAAGCAAGAAAACGAAGGCACCATAATATTGTAGCCAGAAAGGTAACCTGGCTTTAAATTCACGCACTGATTCAGAAGAAAGAGGCAGGCTGCCAACATTTCGTGCCAGGCTTTCTAAGTGACATTACATGTTTTTTAATGCCGATTTTCACCTCCCCTCCTCCCAAATATATATCCACACTTCTTATTAAAGACTAGATGCAGAAGGTTTAGCTTCACATTTCTTCCTCCCACCAAATTGATCACATTGTCTCCCATGTTCTTTGAGTGCAAGCGGTAAGGCGGGAGGAGGGAAGAGAGGGGAGTAGTATAATTGAACATGTATTGAAGAATTTCTCTATAAACTATAACTCAGCTTGCTTCTGGTTGTGGGGCCTACATCTGAAAGTTTTCTTTCATTAATTCTGCTAATGCTTTCAATATTTGTATGTTTGATTGTTTGTAAGCTCTGGCAGAGACATGAAAAATCAGCATCCCCTATGATGAGTGCAGTGCTGGAATCTGAATGAACGGCTATGTTTTCCATAGTGGGAGAAGCCATTTTTCTATGGTGAGATGGTAAAAACTCAAACAACCTACCCCCACACAGCTCACATTCATATGACTTGACCACTCTGCTATCTTTACTAACATGACTTTACTATTCCAGGAAACCCTTGCCCAGAAAGATAGATTTGCAAATAACTGAACGTTCTTGAAAATCCATTTATTTATTTATTTATTTATTTTACAGAGGGAGTGTGGATGCAAGTGGGGTGGAGGGGAGGAATAGAGGGAGAGAGAAAGAGAATGACAGAGAGAGAGAGAGAGAGAGAGAGAGAGAATCTTAAACAGGCTTCACACCCAGCATAGAGCCCCACATGGGGCTGTATCTCACCACTGTGAAATCATAACCTAAGCCGAAATCGAGTCAGGTGCTTAACCCACTGAGCCACCCAGGTGACCCAAAAATCCATTCCATTTTTTAAAATATAATTTATTATCAAGTTGGCAAACATACAGTGTATACAGTGTGCTCTGGTTTTGGGGGTTAGATGTCCATGATTCATCACTTACTAAAAATCCATTTTAAATTGATGGCTTTTCAGCAGGTAACATCAAATTGATTGCTTATGATCCATATCACTTCCCATCCTGTTCTCAAAACCCTCACCTTCCTGGGCCCACTGATCATAAACTCTTACATCACAATCTTTATCCAATCTTAATCAAGCTTCTGCATTTAAAGGTCCACCTTAAATGAGACTTCCAAACCTCATAAGCATCCTGGCTTTGCCCTACACACCAAGACCCTACAAGAACTCTGTCAACATAGTGTTCTTTATTACCACAGGAAGCAATAAACTCAACTCTGACTTATCGATGGGTTATTTTGTTTGACAGTGATGACAAAGAACAAAACGAGAGTTGAGAACCAGTTATTAAAAAATGACTGAGACTCAAACAACTATGGAAGATAGAGAAGAAGATTCCAAAAGGGGAAAACAGTCAAGCAGAGACAGGAAGGCTTACAAGCATACCAGTCCCAGGTCATTCTAGGGTTTAAACTGCTTTGTGTCCATTAACCTTTTCCCAGTACAAAAGGACAGCAACTTATACACTCCTCCTTTCCATGATTGAGGACCTCTAGCCTGCAGAGGTCAAGGGCCTTTAGGAATAAAGAGCTGCTCCCAGACACCCACAAGTAAGCTGCTTCATCTCTGAGCGGTAGCTCACTCACCTGCTAGGCTGTCTCCACCATACTGCCAGTCCAGCTTTCTTCCCTTTTCACCTCACTCCCTTCCAGGTCATCCCAATTTCATGTGGACCAAATCCAAATCTGCTGCATGTACACATCACTTAGCCAGGCATTCTGTCTTCATGACCATCATCACCATCATCATCATCATCATCATTACCATTACCATCAACACCAAGTCTTCAGAATCTAGAATAGGAAATGTGGTCAGTAGAATGTATTTGAGTACCACACATTTAGCTTTCCATAACCAATGATTTCTTATTTTTGCCAACGTGTACTCCTTCTCAGAGGTTTTAATAAAGCCACAAACTGCCTCTTCAGATGAATGTTTTCTTCCCAGAAGCCTCAGAGGCCTCCACATGGGGAACAGATTTATAGAGGGGACCCTGGAGCCTGGGCTCTGGTTAATATGGTTCTCAGGCCATAGTGGTCCGGCCTGTGCCTTCACACAAAGGAAGTAACTTGAGGGACTGGTCCAGGCTGCATCCCCGATACTTGAAAAGAAGACATGATATGAATGCGTGTACTTCTTATAGGCCACTTTTCCCACAATCTGCAACTTCCCTGGAAAGGCAGCTAAACTACACATAAGGGAAGATCTTATCTCCCTAAGCCCAGAGAAGTCCAGTGGTGGTGAGTGGAAAGATCCGGAACTTTGTACGCAGAGAAACCTGAGTCCAATCCTGGTTCTAGCCCTGTGACCTCAAACGGGTTCCTTAAACCTTCTTTAGTTTACCAAATGTTAAAAGGGGAGGCGGGGAGACCAATCCTGATGCAATAAGGCAGTGAGGTTGCTGAAGGAGGAAAATCTCCTGGCACAATGCAGGTGGTTAGTAAACGTTTATTTTCTACTCTTACCCTCAGCTTTCAGCCATAAGCCCTGATTCCCATTCACCCTGGTAATAAGAGACTTGACCCTTTAAAGCAAAAAATCCATGATTTAATACCCGCAGCAACTGTCTATGATAGGAGAACACAGACATTCTTTCCATAACTTCCCCTTTTGCATTCACATGGATAACTGAATACCGCCACTGAATGTATAAAAGGTGGCTTCCAACCTCCTTCGAGGTGGAGATGGCTGAAAAAGTGAGGAGTGGTGACTAAATAGTGCCTTCAAGCAAACAAAGTGTAAAACCTCCAGCGTAAGCCAACCTGCCACTCTCTGTGTTGCCTATAAAGTTGTTATGGCCTGGAGCGTGTAAGCCGAGTCCCCTTGGCAGGAATCCCAAAGGCTTTAGCATTCATGACTGCCCGGCATTTCCCTGGGTTCTTGCATGAGCTACAAAGATGTCCCTTAGCTTGCCGTCGAATGAAAAATATATCATTCCCCCTGTCTTTCTCTGCTGTCATCTCTTCACATGCTCAGCTAATTTAGTCTGGAAGCACACTTCTCCAAGAAAAGCCATACTTAAACAGGGCTTGCATGCTCCCACATTTCTCTGCAACCTGCAGAAATTAGGTCTGATTTCAAAGCCAGGTGTTCAAAGAGAAGAGGAAGCTGGGTCTGGGAGAATAGATGGAGCCGATTGCCTTGAAAGCTTTCTTGTTAATTTTAGTTTCAGTTGCTGTCCCCAGGTCTTTGGTGCCAACTGGAAAGAGCTCTTTCCATCCAGAGAAAGTGAATACAGTATTTCCCAAAAAACCTTGAACCTAAGGTTATAGTCACCAAAGCTAGGTCTTAAAAGTAACTGCCAAGAATACAAACGGCAATGATCAAAGGAGGCTGGTGGTACCCAGGAGGCTTCAAGCAGACCTACAGCGCCCTCTGCTGGGAACAGGCCTGTCATAACCCCTGAGAAGGTTCTGCCGCAATTCCAATGTATTTGCCCATTGTTTTCTGTGTTCACATAGCTAATCCTCCGCCTCTTAAGCCTTCTTTCCCATCCTTCCTGGGACCCAGCCAGGATTCTGGCGCTTTTCAGCTATTTTCTTATATCCCCCTCAAATGCCAAAATAGCCAAATGTTTACAAATAATACATTTGAAAACATTCACATATTTTTGTGTTGAGCTGACCCAGGCTTTGAGTACATCGTATCTTGGAAATTCTTTGGATTGCCAGAAGATGCAAGGAGTAAAAGGGAAATTTCCAGAAAAAAATATTATAAAGTTGGATTTATTCTGGAGTATTGCTACAGAACTGTCAATTCCATTTTTGCCTGGGATACTCTGCCTTAATATTTTCACAAGTAATCTTATAAGTGATGAAAGAAAGCTGATGTAAAGTGTACAGAAAGAGACCTTCAAAGGTTGTGGCGCCCATTAAAGCACGGTGCCCATTGCAAAAGCTATTTCAGAAAAGGACAAAACTACCATCCATACCTATAGACAGGCACAGCTTAAGTACAGGCACACCCAGAAGTACTAGAAGTGGAGAGATCATTAGAAAATATTGAGTTGTCCCAGTAAAAGAAGACTAGATTGAGAGTCAGAAGACTTGGGATTTCTAGCTATCATTTTACACATCTTTGAGACATATTATTGTCTTCAATAAATATTTCAGCACCTACTGTTTTCCAAACACATAATAGACACTAGGACACGACAATGAAGAAGACAACCTGCCCTTTCAAAATTTGTAGTCTACTAAGGGCAGAAATGTAATCTAACACTATAGTTTCCTGAGATCGGTGGTATGAAAGGATAAGTACAGGGTGATCTCAAAGAGCATAGCAAGGAAGTTTAACCCAGAGAATTAAGAAAACGGTTGCGAACGCATTTAAAGAATGAACCGAATGAGTTGATATTTTTTCCCGTTGTTCGATTTTTTTATTGGGAAAAATATACATAACATAAAATGTATCATGTTAAACATTTTAAAGTTTATAATTCAGTAATATTAAGTACATTCACAGTGTTGTCAAACCATCCCCACTATCCATTTCCAGAACTTTTTCATCATCCCGAATAGAAACTTTGTACCCATTAAAAAATAGATTTCTCACCCCACCTCTGGTAATCACTGTTCTACTTTCTGTCTCTACCATTTTGACTACTCTAGATACTTCAGTATTAGTGGAATCGTATAATATTTGTCCTTTTGTGTCTGGTATATTTAACTTACTTTAATGTTTTTAAGTTTCTTCCTTGTAGCTTCTGTCAGAATTTCATTTCTTTGTAATGTTGAGTAATATTCCATAATATGAATATATAGTCATTGTGTGGGTATATCACATTTTGTTTATCCATTCATAATTTAATGGACATTTGGGTTGTTTCTACCTTTGGAATTATTGTGAATAATGCAATGAATATTGGTGTATCTCTTTGAACACTTGCTTTCAATCCTTTTGAGTATATACCTAGAAGTAGAATTGCTGGATCATATGGTAATTCTGTTTCTTTTTTTTTTTTTTTAAAGGAATTGTCATACTGTTTCCCACAGTGGATGCACCATTTTGCTGTAATGCATAAGTGTTCTAATTTCTCCACATCTTCACTAACACTTATTATTTTTCTTTGATTTTTTTGTGGTTTGTTTGTTTCTGTTTTCGTTGTTTCGATAATTGCAATCCTAACGGGCATTAAATGGTATCTCATTGTGGTTTTGACTGCTGTCTTCCTGATGACTAATGATGTTGAGTATCTTTTTCAGATGTTTATTTATTTTTGAGAGATAGAGACAGAGCACAAGTGGGGAGGGCAGAGAGGGAGACACATTGAATTGATATTACCCTTAATCACAGGAAAACTCTGTTCCTATAAAGTTCTGTTCCCCCTTTTATGTTATTAATGTCACAGATTACATCTTTATACATTTTGTACACAATATTTTTACGCACTTGTCCTCTAAACCCTGTAGAAGATAAAAAGTGGAGTTACAAACCAAATTATAATAATATTGGCTTTTATATGTGCCCATCTATTTACCTTTACCTGTTTTATTCTTCTTTTTCAGAATAGTTTTAGCTATGATAATTCCTTTGTCTTTCCATACCAATTCTAGAATACTATTGTCTATAGCTACAAAAATGCTTGCTGAAGTTTTGATAGGAATTGCATTAAGCCTGTATATCAACTTGAGGAGAGCTGACATCTTTACTGTGTTGAGTCCTCCAATTTATGAACATAGAGCGTCTCTCCATTTGTTTAGATCTTCTTTGATTTTTTTTAGTGCTGTGTAGTTTTCACATATAAAGTCCTGCACATGTTTTGTTATATTTACATATAAGCATTTAATTTTTTGAACAATTAAAAATAGTGCTGTATTTTTAATTCCAGTGTTCATTGTTCATATGTCAAAATTACAATTGATTTCATCCTTCTGGAAGTTCCTTTTTAAAAATATTACTTGATACTTTCTGTGAGAAGATAATTGCATCATCTGTAAATAGAAACAGATTTCTTTCTTTATGACCTATATGCCCTTTATTTCGTTTTCTTGCTTTATTTACCTAGCTAGAATGTCCAGCACTATGTTGAGTGAGAGTAGCGGGAGAAGACAACTTTAGCTTGTTCCTATTCCTAGGGAGAAAGCATTCAGTCTTCCACTGTTATGTATAAGTTGTAAAGCTTTCTTGTAGATATTCTTTATCAATTTAAGGACATTTTCCTCTATTCCTATTTTTTGAGAATTTTATTCAGGAATGTGTATTGAGGTGTTACAAATGATTTTTCTGTGCCAGTTAATATTATTATGCGATTTTTCTTAAATTTGATAATATGGTGAATTACACTGATTGATTTCAAATATTGAACAAGCTTGCATTTCCAGAATAAACCCAACTTAGTCATGGTAAATAATTTTAAAAATATATTTCTAGGGGCGCCTGGGTGGCTCAGTCAGTTGAGAGTCCGGTCCGGCTCAGGTCATGATCCTCACCATTTGTGGGTCTGAGCCCCACTTTGGGCTCTGTGCTGGCAGCTCAGAGCCTGGAGCCTGCTTCAGATTCTGTGTCTCCCTCTCTCTGCCCTCTTATTCTTACCCTGTCTCTCTGTCTCTCTCTCAAAAATAAAAATAAAAAACATTAAAATAAAATTTTTTTAATTTAAAAAAATAAAATATATTTCTAAATCCTATTTGTGAATATATTTACAAAGGATTTTGTATCTATGTTTATGACAGATAATTGGTCTGTAAGGTGTTTTTTTTTTTTAACTATTTTCTGGTTTTGTATCAGAGTAATACTAGATACATAGCATACATTTTTATTTTTTCCCTTTTATTTTCTAAGTGAGATTATATAAAATCGATATTAAATTTTTCTTTAAATGTTTGTTTAAATTCTCCAGTGAAATATTCTGAGCCTGAAGATTTCTTTGGGGGGGGGGATTTTTAAATTATGAACTCAATTTACCTAGCAGTTATGAGGCTACTCTATAATTTATTTCATACTGGGTGAATTGTGATAATTTGTAGTTTTCTAGGAAGGGGTGAATTTCCATAAAATCACATCTGTACATGTAGAGTTCCCATATTTTTCTCTTCTGTTGTCTGAGGAGTCTATTATGATACCCCTGTTTTATTCCTGATATTGATCAGTTGTACCCTCTTTCTTTTTTCTTTGTCAGTTTTGTAGAGGGTTGGCACATTTTGTATTAAGTTTTTAATTTTAATTCCAGTAGAGTTAACATACAGTGTTATATTAGCCTCAGGTGTACAATATAGTGGTTCAGCAATTCTATACATTACTTAATCCTCATTACAAATGCACTTCATAATCCCCATCACCTATTGCACACATCCCTCCATCCACCTCCCCATCCAGCTCTTTGTATCACTGGTTTTTTCCATTGTTTTCTCCATTTTCCATTTCCTACTTATCACTTCTAATTATTGCTTCCTTCCTTCCACTTGCTTTGGGTTTATTTTCTTCTTTTTCCGGGTTCTAGAGGTGGGAGCTTATAGTATTGATTTGATACTTTTATATATCATAAAGTATAAAAAATAAAGTATATAAAAATCATGTACATGTCTAATGTGTGAATTTAGTGCCACAAATTTCCTTTTCACCAATGCTTTAGTTGTGTCCCACAAATTTTGATTTGTTGACTTCATGTTTATTCAGTTCAACAGCTACTTTGATTTCTCTTGAGGCTTTAGATTTGACCCATAGATTAGTTAAGTGTGCTGTGAGTTTCCAAGAGTTCGGAGATTTTCTGTTATCTTTTGGGTTTTGATTTCTAGTTTTATTTCCTTGTAGTCAGAGAACACATTCTGTATGATTTTAATATTTTAAAATTTGTTTAAGTTTTTTTTTTTATGACCCAGGATATTGTCTACCTTGTTATGAGTTCCATGGACACTTGAAAAAAAATACTTAATGTACTTATCTGCTACCATTGTGTATAGTGTTTTATAAATGCTGATAAGATCCTCTTTGTTGATGGTGGATTTGAGTTCTTCTGTATCTTTGTTTATTTTCTAATTGTTCTATCAATTGTTGGGAGAGGGGTTAAAGTTTCAACTGTAACTGGATTGATCTATTTCTTCCTTTAATAAATATCAGTTTTTGCTTCACATATTTTACTGTTTTGTGTCTGGTACATGCACATTTGGTATTGCCCCTCTTGTCATTATATAATGTCCTTCTTTGTCTCTGTTAATTTTCTGCTTTGTAATGTCTACTGTATCTGATATTGATATATCCACTCCTGTTTTCCTTTGACTAGTGTTTGCATAATTTTATGTGTTCTCATCTTGTTTATTTTAACCTACGTGGAAAATGTGAGTTTTTTGTACTGAATAGATCATTGGATCATGTTTTGTTTTTTTTTTAAACTCACTCTGCCAAACTCTGTCTTTTAATTTGTGTATTTAGTACTTTTAATAATTTAATGTAATTATTGGTATGTCAGTGCTTACATGTAATGTTTTAATTTTATTGTGTGTTTGCTTGGTGGAAAATGCTAGTTGACAATTCTGAAACATATTATGCCACTTCTTTCTGTGCTACATAGCTCCCAATGAGAAATCCACTGTCATTTGAAGCAGTTTTTACCAATAGCTAAAGTATCATTTTTCTGTGACAGCTTTCAAGATTTTCCCTGTGACTTTAGTTTTCTAATTATAATGTTCTTGACATAGATTTTTTTTCTGGTTTATCTTGTTTCATATTCACTCAGCTTCTCAAATTGGTAAGCTTAGGTCTCTTGCCAAGTTTTCAGCCATTATTTCTTTGAGTACTTTTTCAATCCTGCCCTCTTTATCCTTTCCTTCTGAAAATTCAATGATATGAAGCTTAGATCTTTTTGTTATATCCCCAAAGGTCCCTGAATGTTCTGTTTATTTATTTCCAATCTATTTCTTGCTGTTGTTCAGACTGGGCGATTTCATTATTCTATCATCAAGTTAACTGATTCCATCTTTTATTCCTTCTGTTATGCTGTTGAGTTCATCCACTGAGCTTTTTATTTGGGCTATTATATTTTTACTTTCCAAAATTTTCATTGGTCCTTTATATCTTCTATTTCTTTGCTATGCCTATTTTTCCTGAAGTTCTCTTCATGTTCCTTTGTTTCACAAATGTTCATAATTCCTCACTGAAGCATTTATAGCATACCTGCCTTAAACACTTTGTCAGATAATTCTAATGTGTCTACTATTTTTGTGTTGCCATTTATGGATTGCTTTTTTTTTTTTTACATTGAGTTCTTCCAGATTCTTGGTATGACAAATAATTTTTTAAAATTTATTTGTTTATTTTGAGAGAAAGAGATAGCATCTGCATGCACACACACAAGTGGGGAAGGGGCAGAGAGAGAGGGAGAGAGAGAGAATTCTGAGTAGGCTCCACACTATCAGTGCAGAACCCAACACGGGATTTGAACCCACGAACCATGAGATCATGACCTGCGCTGAAACCAAGAGCCAGTCGCTTAACTAAGCCACCCAGATGCACACCCCCCCCGCCTTTTTTAAAAGTCAAATGATTTTTATTGAAACTTGGATATACTTGGGGTGGTAGTTAGCACTCCTTATATGGTAGTCATTGATAACTATAATGGTAATAGCCTCATTGCCAGTAAGTGATAATAAAAATCTTGACTCTCTCCTGGGCTTCCATGATGCCGTGCCAGTGAGAAGGGGAAGAGGTACCACATTACTGCCAGGTGGGGGTGGAAATCCAGGCTCCTCACATGATCTCCATTGACATCTTGATGAGGATGCCTTATTACTAGCCAATAAGGATGGAAGTCTCATCACCCTAATTGGTCTTTTCTGACATCATCTTAGTGGGGTTATTGAAGAGTCTCATTAGAGTCTTAAAAGGATGGAAGCTTATACTCCTCACCTGGCCTTTACTGGTAGGGATGGGAGTAGGCCACAGCTCCATCTGTAGTGTTCGGCTGCGGTAAAAGTGATTATCTAAAAGTCTTAGATCTTGCTAGGCTCCTCTGTCCTAATCTTTTATTTACTGAGTCTCTGTTGCCATTTCTGCATTACTGGTGTCTTCAGCAACAAGCTTTGGATATAGGAGACAAAAAGGAAATCTGGGGACTCCACCAGCATCCCACTTCTCAGGCTCAAGACCCAAGCAAGTCAGCATTTTTCTCTCCACCCTTCAGTGTCTTATTTTTGTTTTATGTATGTTATTTTAGGGTTTTAGTTCTATTTAATGAAAGTAGTCAGAAAAAGTACTAAACTATTTTATAATCTTTAAAACATGGTGTAACAAGAATAAGGTTGTTGTGTAAAGCTGCAGGCACCTCGGATAAGACAATTAAATAAATTAATTGGTATTTGTTAGATGTTTCTAAGGTGTGAGTTTTCCATGCGCTTAAGATTTGCATTAAATAATAGGCAATGTATTGTTTTCCTGTTAAGGAGGTATGGCTTAATCTGGGAGACCAAGAGCACAAAAATCATTTCAGCTTTGACTCAATGAGATTATAGTTACCCACTTACTCAGGGGTCATATATTGTTATGAGTTATAACAAGTGACCAACACTGGAGAATTAACTTGATACCAAGACTTCTTACAGAAATCCTGTTATCTCTTTACCCCTGTGTCCTCTTTCAATTGGCATCCCTCCTATCCTAGGATTGGAAAGAGATGGAGCCAACTCTTCTTTCTCATCAACTGATAAATGGGCAAATCATCCCTAGGGTCAGAATAATATAGGAAAGAGAGTTACTTCCATCTAAATTACATCCCTAGGTACCAAGTTTCTTCACCATGTGAGCATTGTCTTCTTTGGAAATACAGTGCTTAGAGAATGAGGCAAGGTAAGAGGGAGGAGAGTTGTGAGGAGCAGATAGAATCGTGTTATTGTGCAAAAAAATAAGAATCTAGAAATTGACTGAAGGGATCCAGAAAATGTAGTCAAGTCAATCTGGGGAAAAAAATAAAACAGAACAAAAGTCAGTGGCTCACATCAATACAACCAACCTATTCTCCACCAAATTTTCCCCCTACTGTCACCTACGTTAATAGAATGAGGTTTCTCTTCGCAAATAACCCTCCAGCTTATTGTCACTTCCAAAGCTTTTCTTTTCTTAGAGACTACACTTAACGTTGTTCATTTGAAACTTATTTCCTCTTAAAAAGTGCTTCAGATCAAAGAAAAAAATAGAACAAAAATTACCAAAACAAGAGGCAAGGTATAAACCACACTCAGAAAAAAGCATATAGCATTAAATGTTTTTATTATTCAAAAAAATTAAAAATGAAAGAAACTTAGTAGTCCTTTTGAACTAGGAAAATACAACAAAATCTACTTTAGAAGAGAAAACAGAGATTTAATAAAGGGCAGAAATCTATAAAATTAAAAGTAAACATTTAGTTTCATAATGTGACATACTGCACATGACAAACTTGAAAATACTGGGTAATATGTAAATGCTTTACATGTTTGACTGAGCTGGCATGAAATAACGATTTGAAAGATGAATAAAGCAATGAACAAGCTTGATATGATAGACATATAGAGAATAACATTAGGAAGGGAACACTCCTGACGTGTCATTTCATGTGGTAGAATTCCATTGAATTAACACTTTTGACTTCTCTCTAATTCTAATTCAACACACTCTTCTCTAAGGGTTTAATCTGACTGTTCAGTGTAGAAAGACAAAATATATAACATATATATTATATGAACAAATTCTAGACCCTTCCTCTTCAATTTCTCTTAAAACCAAACTTCCAACAGGGACCGCATAGTCTGCTTTGCTACTCTATGCCATAATTCGATCATTACAGCCACCACCATTATCAGAGAGGTGTGTGTGACCAGCATTCTCTGTGACCAGATGGGTAATTCTGTCTAAATCTGAGGTTTAGTGTTAAAACACTTACTTTCCCATGAATATCAGCCATATTCTCTGACATTAGCTTGATCATTATAGAAGTGATAGTTTGGATTCCATCTGTCAACTTTTTAGTTTACTTTTTGATTGCTACCAGAACTCTTATGGAGGAGACAGGTGTATTATTGTTGGCTGACCTCTAAAGTTCAACAATAACTGGAAGAGGCACATTATATTTAAATACACATGGGACACTTATGAAAATGCATAACCTATTAGGCACTAAAGCAAGCCTCAAAAAACTTCAAGGAATTGGTAACATACTCAACACATTTTTCTTTGATTAAAAAGTTATTTAATGGAAATCAAGTAAAGGGAGGTAATTTTTTAAAAATTAATTTTGGGGGACACCTGATCAGTCAGTTAAATGTCTGACCCTTGATTTTGGGGTTATGGTTATGATTACTCAGTTTGTAAGATCGAGACCCATGTATAGTTCTGCACTGACAGTGGGGAACCTGCCTGAGATCCTCTCTCTCTCTCTCCCTCCCTCTCTCTCTCTCCCTCTCTCTCTCCCTCTCTCTCTCTCCTCCTTTCTGTTTCTCCCCCCCCCACGTGTACACCACATGCATGTACTTTCTCTCAAAATAAATAAACTTAAAAAAACTAATTTTGTAAATTAAAAATAAAGCATTCCTAGATAACTGGAAGATCAGAGGGAATTTTAATGGAAATCTGAAAATATTTAAGATTAGAAGATAACAATACTTCATATCAAACCTTATGGGATACAGTTAAAGTGGCACCTAGAATAAATTTCTGACCTTAAATCTTTATATAAGAAAAGAAGAAGGGCACCTGGGTGGCTCAGTCGGTTAAGTGTCCGACTTCGGCTCAGGTCATGATCTTATCGTTCGTGGGTTCAAGCCCCGTGTCAGGCTCTGTGCTGCTGCCTAGCTCAGAGCCTGGAGCCTGTTTCAGATTCTGTGTTTCCCTTTCTCTGACCCTCCCCTGCTCATGCTCTCACTCGCTTGCGCTCTCTCTCTCTCAGAAATAAATAAACATTTTTAAAAATTTTAAAGAAAAGAACAAAGGATAAAAAGATGAAATAAGCACTAAGATGTTTATAAAAGAACACCAGAATAAATATGAAACAAGTTGAAATAAGGGCACGGTAGCTTAAAAGCAGACATTAATGAAATATAAAAAAGATAATGAAGAATTGGTATAGCCAATATAAAAAACAGTGGATTTCCTCAAAAACTTAAAAATTGAACTACCATATGATCCAGCAATCCCACTCTTGCATATATATCGAAAAGAATTGAAGTTAGTGTCTTGAAGGGATGTCTGCAAATCCATGCACATTGCAGCAATACTCACAATACGCACGATATGAAAACCACCTAAGTGTCTGTCAGTGGATGAATGGATAATGAAGATGTGGTATTCAGCAAGGAGAAAAAAGGAAATCCTGCCATATATGGCAACATGGATAAACTTTGAAGCTATTATGCTAGGTGAGATAGTCACACAGAGAATGACAAATATTGTACAATATCACTTATAGGTTGAATCTAAAAAATCCTGAACTTGTAAAAACAAAGTAGAATAGTAGTTAGGAGAGACTGGAGGGTAGAGGAATTGGGACAGATGTTTAAGGGCACAAACTTACAACTAGTAGGGAAATAAGTTCTGGAAATCTAATGAACAGCATAGTGATTATACTTAACAATGCTATATTATAAACTTCAAAGTTGCTAGAAACTAGATTCTAACTGTTCTTAACATAAAATAGGAATGATAAATATGTGACATAATAAAAGTGTTAGCTAACATTATTGAAATCATATTACAATATATAAATGTACTAAACCAACATGTTGTACACCTTAAACTTACACAATGTTATATGTCAATTATATCTGATTTTTTAAATTAAGATAATTAATATCAGGAAAGCCAAAAAGACACTTAGGAAAAGACCAATAAAATTCAGACATTTATAACAAGATGATGAGAGAGCGAACACCACAAACACTACCAACAACAAAATAAAATGTCTGAAATATTAATTATCCTTAGCTAAGGTTTTTTCTAAAATCTGACACGGTTGGTACAAAAAAGACAAATTATAAGCAAATTTTAATAATTGATCATGATTTGAAATCTTAGATATTAGTGAATCAAATCAAGTATTGTTAATAGTAATATAGTAATGGCCACTCATAGAAAGTGAGCGGCAAAATCATGAGGAAATTAAGAGGATTAGATTTTTGAAAGAAGGAAAGTGTAGTTGGAGAGATTCAAGTTTATATGGTATGTCACTCTGAGTTCTTCTCTGAAGAAATGCTACCTATAGGAACATATATATTTATATTTATATTTATAAATCCTTGCATAACATATAAATATAAATGTGTGTGTCTGTGTATATAGAGAGAGACAGAAACAGATGTATTTCCATTGGGTCACACCATTGTGGAGCCTGGCAAATCTTAAAACTGGATATCCACATGCAGAAGAATGACACTGGACTCGTAGCTGATACCACTCACAAGATCACTCAAAATGGATTAAGGACTTGAACTTAAGACCTGAAACTGTAAAATTCCTAGAGGAAACATAGAGGAAAGGCTTTTGGATATTGATCTCGTAAGGATTTTTTAGATTTTACACCAAAAGCAATGAAACAAAAGCTAAAATAAGTAAGAGTACATCAAACTATAAAGATTATCCACAGCAAAGGAAACCATCAACAAAATAAAAGACCAACTTATGGAACTGGAAAAATATTTGCAAGCCACATATCTAATAAGGGATTAATACTCAAAATATACAAGGAACTCATACAACTCAATACCAACAACAACCAAAAAAAAAAAAATCTCAACTAAAAAATGGACAAACTACCTGAATAGACATTTTTTCAAAGAGCACACATAAATCACCAACAAATATAGGAAAAAGTGCTCAATATCACTCATCATTAGGAAAAGGCAAATTAAAACCACAATGAGATACCACCTCATACCGGCAAATGCAAGCAAGGATATACAGAACAGTGAGCCCTTTTACTCTGTTGATGGGAATGCAAACTGGTGCAGCCATGTTAGAAAACAGTCTGGAGGTTCCTCAAGAAATTAAAAAGAGGAACTACCACATGATCCAGCAACATCACTTCTGGATATATATGCAAAGGAAACAAAATCTTTATCTTGAAGACATATCTGTATTCTAATGCTCACTTCAGCATTATTTATAATAGCAAAGGTATAGAAACAATCTAAGTACCTATTGGCAGATGGATAAAAATATAACACACACGCACACGCACACGCACACGCACACGCACACACACTGGAATGTTCTTCAGCCTTTAAAAAAAAAAAAAAAAGAAAGGAAAAAGAATCCTGCCATTTGTGACAACATGGATGAACCCAGAGGGCATTGTGCTAAATGGAATAAGTCGTACAAAGAAAGACAAATACTGCATAGTGTCACATATATGTGAAACCTTAAAAGAAAACACATTGAACTAATAGAAATAGAAAGTTTAATGCTGGTGGGAAGTGGTGGAAATAGGGAGAGGTTGGTAAAATATACAAATCTTGAGTTACAAGGTGAATAAGGTCTTTACTATAGCTGATAAATATTGTATAATTGAAATTTGCTAAGAGAGTAGAACTAAAAGTAATCTCACTCCCACCAAGAAAAAAGTAAATATGTGAGGCGTTAATTAACTTGATAGTATGGGAAGCCTTTCGCAGTGTGTACATATAACAAATCATCACACTGTACACCTTAAATATACTGCAACTTTTGTCAATTATACTTCAAAAACCTGGAAAACGGCAGTGGCAATGCACACAGCATAACACAAGAGAAGTGAAATGTATGACAAAAATAGCACAAATGACTGGGTGGAAAGTAAGAATATTTAAGAATCTTAATTTATAAAGTGCCATAGTATTATTTTAAGGTAAGTCATGAAAAGGTAAAGATGTGTATTATAAATGATACAACAACCACTTAAAATATAAAACACAAAGAGTTTTTTGTCATCTAACATGTTAAAAAAGAAAAGGTAAAATGAAATTTTAAAAATGCTCAACCCAAAGAGAGGTGGGAAAAGGGAAGGGACAATAGGAAATGATTGAATAACACACGAGACAAACAGAATACAAACAAGTTGGATGATTTAACCTTGATTCTATAAACACTTACACCAAACATTAAGAGTGTTAACTACCGGTCAGCAAAAATATAGCCCGTTGTGATTTTTTATTAATAAAATGTTACTGGAACATAGCCTTGCCCATTCATTTATGTGTGGTCTATGCAGCTTTCATGCTGTAATAGCAGAGTTTAGCAGTTTCAACAGAGGCGATATGATCCAAAAGCCTAAGATATTACCATCTGGCTATTTCAGAAAGGGTTTGTTGATTCATGGTCTGTATGCTGCAATTTAACGTCAGAGACTCTCAAGCTGGACTGAAGAAAAATAGCTAAATGTGATCTGTGAGAAACCCACCTTAAATATAAAGGCATCAGGAAGTTAGAAATGGAAGACAGAACCAGTTATGCCAATAAACATTAACTATATTCAAGCTGGAATGGCTAAGATAATATCAGATGAGGAGACTTCATAAAAAGTATTATCACCAGAGATAAAATGGCATATTCCCTAAGGATAAAGTTGTCAATTCATTAAAAAATAACAAATGTAAATGTGTATGCATCTGGCAGATGCAAAATATATGAAGAAACACATATAGGACTGAAGTGAGAAATGGACAAATCTATAAATATAACAGGAGATTTCAACACTCCTCAATCAGTAATTGATAGACAACATAGAATACGGATAGAAAATTAGTAAACATAAAGAGTTGAACCGTACTATCAACCAATTTGACATAATTGATATTAATGAATGTTTTACCCCCAAACACCAGAATACATATTCAAATGTTGGCAGAACATTCACCAGTATTAATTCCAAGCTGCATAGTTATCAGTGGCAGAGATTTATAGTTCAAAAGGATCTTTGGAGTTTACACACCCCAAGACTGTGATTGCTTTTTCTCTTTCTGGAAGTTTAGAGTTTCCATTGTATAACACGGGAGAAAACTGAAAGCCTAACTGGTAGTCTGTTGTATCCACTATGATTTGTCTAAAAGTGACTCTTTCCCTTGAATTTTATGAGGGTTCACAGCATAAGCATATAAAACATCAATACTAATTATACACTCAGCACTGAGAACAATAAAAGCGGTACACAACAGTGGTCTACACAGCCCCACTAGATGGTGACAGCACCTTCTGTAGTAAGCAGCGAACAAGACAATCTCTCTCTCTCTCTCTCTCTCTCTCTCTCTCTCTCTCCTCTTAACCCTACCAGAGTGTGGGATGTAATCACTTGACTCCTTGTCTGCCTATGTGACATAAACCACTCAGTTTAGGGAACAGAAAAGACTTGCAGTTTGGCCCACCTAGCAGGAAGTTCAGGAATGCTCAAGGTCCATGATAGTCTGCCTGTCCCAATGCATAGTAATAAAATAGGTAGGTATTGATATAAAAACAGATGGACAAATAGATCCATCAAACAAAATAGTGAACTCAGAGAAAAACCATGTACAGGTTAGAATTTAATATATGATAAATATGGAAATATAGCACTACAAATCAAAAGTGGAAGGATAGGTTATTTTGTATATGATGCTAGGAAGGAAAATTAGATCCCTAAATAACATCATGCGGGGCGCCTGGGTGGCTTAGTCGGTTAAGCGTCCGACTTTCGCTTAGGTCATGATCTCGCGGTTCGTGGGTTCGAGCCCCGCGTCGGGCTCTGTGCTGACTGCCAGCTCAGAGCCTGGAGCCTGTTTCAGTCTGTGACTCCCTCTCTCTCTGACCCTCCCTTGCTCACGCTGTCTCTCTCTCTCTCTCTCCTAGAAATAAATAAAACATTAAAAAAAAAATAACATCATGCATAAAAGTAGAATCCGGAAAGATTAATGAAAGATAAAATAGAAAATCAATAAAAGAAAACGTCAGAATATATATTTGTGATTTAAAGGTAGGGAACAATTGTCTTTATAATACTTGAGTAAAAAAAAAATACTTGAGAAGCACAAACCCTCAGGCAAAAATTTGTTGGATATATTTACATCAAAATCAAATATTTTTGTTTAAGGAAGAATAGTACGGATCGAGTTATAGAGAAGTGATAAGACTTTAAGAAAAAACTTGCAATATTCAAAACTGACAATGTAAAAATGTACAAGGAATTCCTTTAAATCCACAAAAGATAGATAACCCAAGAGGAAAAAAAAATGAGCACGCACATGAATAGGCAATTAAAATGAAATAAACCCCCAAAGCAGTACACAAATCAAAAGATACTCAAACTCGGTAGTAATCATAGAAGCAAATGAAAACAATCATGAAATATCATCTTATCCATGTTAATTTGCTTAAACTGTAAAACTAGACGATACCAGCTATTGGGTGTATGGAAGAATATGGGAACTCACTGCACTTCCAGTGGGAGAAGAATAGGAGAACACTTCAAAAATCTGTCTCAAGATTTAGTCAAATCACATCTACGTGCACTCTGTGACCCAGGAACTACACACCTAGGTATGTAGCTTAAAGAAATTCTCCCACTGATCCACAAGCAACATACATAAAATTGGCCACTGTTACTTTGCTTATTGTGATACAGATTCAGAGCAATCTGAGTGCCCATCACTGACTGAAGAGTAGACATGTCAGTTTTGGTGGATACACGTGGAGTCTTAAGAAACATTTACCAAAAAATGAGCTAGATGTTTACAGAGTGCTATGGCTGGTACTTCAAGGTTAAGTAAAAGAAATAAAATGACATCTGTGTTTCACCATGATTTCCACAAATTAGAAAAACAGGGACACACACACACATAGCATATTTTGTAAGACTACATATAATCAAAGAACACATACAAAATGTATTACAATGTTTGCTAACGGTGAATGAGGAGAATGAAAATTGAGAATAGGGACAAATGGGAATGGACGAGGGAGGCGGGGAGAGAGAGAGAGAGTAAATAAGTAAGAACAGCTCTTTCTTGAAATAGTTACAAATGGCCTCAGATGGAGGTGACAACATAAGGTAAAGCACACAGGCAGGAATGCATGTCTGTAAAAACAAAGGCAAATAACCCCATCTGAATAGAACAGAGTGTTTCAAAGGGGTAACTGAAAAGAAGCCTGGAAAGGTAAGTTGGTAGGCTGAAATTGAACTATTTTTATTTATTTTTGATCTAAAAAATAAGACATAAAGTTTACTAATATTTCATATATGGATTGACCCTGGGACTCTAGCGCATAATGAAAGACATTTGAGATCCACATGGAAGAAAATTTTTTTAAAGTGCTAAATTTTCTGTCATTTCTCCTAAAATCTAACCTAAATCTCTTCTGTTTCAGTGTAGCTAACATCTATGGGCACTTCCTATGGCTCCGTGATGTCATTTCCTTTTGTAGCTATTAGTTCCCTACAGTGTTTGTGCTTTACTCAACCCAGGCTGTCTGATAACAGATGTGATTTCCAGCTGTGTCTATATACCAACCACAGCGGGTTCATTAATAACAATTATTAAGTACTTTATGTTATAAATCGAGCCTGTGGCAATAGAGAAAACATCCAGTCATTTGTTTTATGGCCTCTTGTCAGAGCTAACTATAAATTCCCATTATCTCAACATTATCAGTACTGCAAAATGAATCTAAGCATGAGTCATAAATAAAACTACCAAACAGCTCAATCATTCTGGAAGGAACAGAGCATAAATTAACACTTGACGATGTAATGTTATATATGAACTTAAGTTAATAGCTCAGGCCTTCTTGTAAGCTAATTATGTAAATTATTATTTTTAAGACTTAGATTTGTATTTGCATGCCCGGTGCATTCATTTATTCATACAATTAGAGTTCAATAAATATGCAGTCCATACATCGCCCTCGCATAACCCCAGTTCCTGCTGATGATATATGAAGTACAGTGAAAATGGAGACACGTTTCAACTGAGAGAATGTCTTAGGACTATAGAGAGCAGGGAGAAAAATCACATTTTCCCTGAATACTACATTTCACAGGAGAAATCATTAAATTTGAGAAGATTAATAGACAAAGAGCCATGAACTATATACATTATTGGTTCCTGCATGGAACTCCATATGGATTTTCAGTCAATCATAAAAATATTTATTTAGTTATCCCTCTGTGTTGGGTTCAAGCCATCTTCAATGATGAAGACAGAACAGAATGACAAACTGAACACATGAATTTAGTTTTTAAGAGAGAATTAGCTAGTAACATGTGAAAAATGTTGACACTCACTAATAATCAAGACATGCCAATTAAAATTATGATGTATTATTGTTTATGTTTTAAAAGCTAAGTCCCAGTAGTAGGGAGAAGGCAGTGAAAAAGGAAATTCAATCAATTACTGAAATGCATACAAAGGGATTCAAACCTGAAAGGCCATTTGTCTGTATCTACCAAGAGCTCTAAAAGTGTCCATCACTTTTTCTTTTAATTGAAGTATAATTGACATGCAACATGACACTAGTTTCAGATATATAATATAAAGAGTCAATATTCATATGTATTGTGAAATGATCACAACAGTAAGTCTAGTTAACATGTAAAAGTATGGAACGCTTCATGAATTTGTTTGTCATCCTGGCAGAGGGGCCATGCCGGTCTTCTCTGTTTATGTGCTGCCAAACCAAGCACAAGTGTTCATTACTTTTGATCAGAAATGCTAACTCTGCAAAATGTATCAGTTACAGATTTAGTACATGGGAATTATTGATACAGAATTTATAATGACAAATAAAAAAGAAACAGCAAATAATAAGTTCCACTAGAAGAGTGGGAAAATAATTCAAATAAATAAAGTCTAAAGAAAATAGCTAAATAGTTCATGGTATGTCCACATGATGTATGACTGTGTGCCATCCAAAACTATTTTGAGATTATTTAACAGGAAAGTGTTCACAGAACACTTTTTAATAAGTTATAAAATGTTATGTATAGTATAATTTCAATTTTTAATCATACTATGAAGTTTTTACACACATATATACATGCGCCAATATACAAGGCTAGAAGAAATACCCTAAAATATTAAGGTTTTTTTTTCACATGATGGAATTATGAATACTTTTTATCATGTAAATATTCTATATTTTCTAAAGTCTCTCTCAGTGAGAGACAAATCTGGCTAGTGACAAATCTCAGTGACAAATCTGGCTAGTAAGAATTTCAACTCACATTTTTATCAGGCCTTCCACAACCTGTAACCAATAGGCCCATCCAAACTTGCCTTTCACAAAGTTCAACATAAAACTGGCCAACTCTATTTTCTCACTGCCCCCAAATCATGCTCTGCTTTTCAAAACAACCTCTGCTCAAGCTATATTTCATATGTACACTCAAGGTAACAAAAGTAGCAGAGCAACATTAAAATTGGAATCTTTTTTTTAAATTTTTTTCTTTTTACTAATGTTTTTTATTTATTTTTGAGAGAGAGAGACAGTGTGAGCAGGGGAGGCTCAGAGAGAGAGGGAGTTACAGAATCTGAAGACAGCCTCCAGGCTCTGAGCTAGGTGTCAAAACAGAGCATGACGCGGGGCTCGAACCTGCAAACTGTGAGATCATGACCTGAGCCGAAGTTGGATGCTTAACCGACTGAGCCACCCCGGTGCCCCTAAAATTGGAATCTTAATGAACTCAACTTCTGTCTAGGATCACTTTAGAAACAAGAATACCCCAACTGTCAAACGTAATCACACACCCCCCCAAAATATTTTCCTTACATCTTTTAAAGCACCTCAAAAGGAGACCCAGTTCATTACCCACAGCCAAACTGCTGAAAGTCCATTGTGCAATCTCCATATTTCCTTTAGACCTTCCTTTCTGCCATGCCCACACAAGTTTTCCCACCTTCTTCTAACCTAAGATCCAGTTGCCCACTTTGTCTATATCCTCTCTTCACACCACATCTTTTGTCTCTGACCAGTCTCCAGATTGGCAAGGCAGAACTATGAAAGGGAAAGCTGGTGTTTCCACATCTGAGAGAAGGTAGAATAATAAACACTGTCCTACCACTATCATAAGTGTAAGGTTTTAAATATTTAAAACAATGTGCAGCATTGTACATGTTGTGACTATTGTAACTTCTTTTTTATAGGTATTACTAATACATAACTAATACTCTGTAAGTACTTTTCTATCCATAATATCCACAACCATGGAAGTATTTACACTTTATTATTCCCTGTCTTCCTTTCTGAACCAACTTCATCATTAACTCTATTTTACCTTCAAATTATATCTTAAGTTATTCACAGATCTTTGTGTCCATCAGCACCCATCTAACCCAAGTATCCATGATCTCTGAAGGAACTTCTGACTCATACTCCCATCCATTCGTACCTCCTCCACCTATATCCAAGAGCTAAACATTTGTTTTTAAGTTTATCGAAAGTAATCAACTCCAAGAGTCAGAATGTCCAATGGTCTCTTTAACAGACATGATAGGTCAAGTTATCTGGGTAGCACATAGATGATGAAGTTCATACATAATGACATGAGACTACAAAAGAGAAACTCGAACACATGAAAGGGATGTTTACCTTGCCACAGAACCCTGTAAGTCTGTGTAGCCAGGAGAGAAAGAAGTGTGCTGACAAATTACTTACCCAACTTTACAAAAGATATTTGAACACATTTACATTGTTTTTCCCACAGATGACTACACTAGTAAAGTTTATAAACCAAGCATGTACTCTGTATGAGCTATGTACCTTAACAGCTTCTTACAGTAATTAGAATAAAATCTCTGAACCTTACCATTGACCTACAAGTCTATGCCTGGCCCCTTCCTATCTCTCCAGCCAATATCTCCATGGCTTATTACACTTATACTGACTTTATTTTTTTACTACTTCAGCTCTTTCCCACATTAGTGGAATGCCATTCCATCTGCCCTATTCTACCTGAATAATTTCCACAGGGGCTCAACCATGTTGAAGAATGTATGTCAAACTGATGCTAGGGTTTGACAGGAGTGCATTTGCATGCAGAGCAGATGAGCTTCCTGAGACAATACTAATAATAGGATAGGAAACATCCAGCTATTGAAATGAGCCCAATCTATTAGCACTGTTCATTGAAATACAAAAGTGATTCTGAAGATGCCATGGGTCTATCGCTAGCATTTATTTCATTCCCATCCCACAGACTGGGAGATTTGTGATGTAAAGATTGTTGTGTAAAATCAGTAATTGCTTTTTCTCTTCCGGGAAACTGGTCTTCTATATAAAGAAAAATAAGAATCCCTACTGTTAGTCACTTGTTCAATATCTATTTCCCCGTTCTTTGCTGACTGAACTTTGATTTTGTTTGGGGTGTCACTGTCAGGTTAAATGCTTGCTTCTTCATTCTCCTTAAAAGCTTAAAGTGTCCATTGACAGGCACATTTATGGCTAATGACACATGTGCAAGACATTCCTGGGAAAAAGGAATGGATGTACCTAGTAAAGCACATCTCTTTCCCATATTTTCCTACCTTGAATGTAGATATGATCTCTAAATCTCTAGCAGCCATCTGCTAACCATGAAGTGAAAAACACGAAGGCCAAGAGATTCACAGAGAAGATGGCCTGACACTATTAAGCTACCAAACCAACCCTATCAGATATTTATTTCCAATTCTACCTGACCCTCTCCCCATTGACTTATGGGAGAATCAAATATGTTTGCGAAATGTAGGTAGCTCCTGTGTTTTGGGGCTCAAGGGCCTACTTCTGGTTATGTGACCTCAGGCTCCAACAAAGCTAGAAACCACCTAAACAATATGGTAGTTTGTAATCAGGTAAAAGGGAAGATCTCCTTCCTGATTATGTTTCATGTTAAGCATAAAATGGTAATTGAGACATTTTTCCGAAACACTTGTTTTCAAAGAAGCAGCAATTACAGGGAAGACAGTGTCCAGCTGAGAACAAAGTTACTGAATTCTGCAGAAGCACATAAATGAAGGAAGTTTTAGTTTACCCTTCTTGGTCCATGACAGATCAAGTGGTTGAATATAATCAATAATGATATTAACATCCTAAAAGATATAAAAGTAAAGTATCTCTAGTGGCCATTTATTAAACTCTTTATTCTGAAAAGAAAAGACGTGCTTTCTTTTTCAAGTGTCCATGGAACAGTCAGACAGATTGGTTCTGAGCCCTAGGTAGTAAGAGGGCTTTGAATAAAAGGTGATTGTACACTTTCACCAAAAACTCTATAGCTGCTTGTCCCAAAATGGCAGCCACTAGACACAGGTGGTTACTTAAATTGAAATGAGTTAAAATTAAATAAAATTTAATTTGAGTTCCCCAGTCACACTAGCCACATATGGCTATTGGATAACACAGATACAGAACAATGTCATCACTACAGAAAGTTCTCTTCAACAGTGTTGCTTTAGGTACTGAGACATACCTGTATAGCTGGGACATTCCTCAGTATGTAACATATATAACTGGTTGGATTGTCACTGGACAATAAGCTCCATGAGGGAAGAGATTTTTATCAAAGTTACACGCTGCTCTATCTCTAACGCCAAGACAGTAGCTTATACACACCTGGTGGTCAACAAATAATTACTTGGAGAATTCAGAGTTCTCAATTCAGTTAGGTATAATATGAAATATGTTTTATTCTCAAAATTTCCTGTACTTTCCCGGCCGTGGACATTCAACCTGCCTAGAGCATACATCTCATTTTCTTTCCATTCTGTTCCTCTTTAAATTTTTGTCTAGTTTAATGACTTCTATATTCTCATTAAAATGGGAAAAAAGCTCAGTCTTTTCCCTCCTCTAGAGTCTTTCCTACTGTATTTCTCTCCTTTGTGTCTTCTGTACTTATTCTCATGGAACACTTCAATTCTCACACTTCTGATCACCAAATGTGTGGAGGTTTGTCCCCCACAACAAGCAATTCTCTGTGACACCAGCAATTCAAGTCAGTTCTGACAGTACCTGGAGATACTGTCAGTCCCGCCAGTTAAATCCCACAAGACTGCCACTGCCCCACACATACTTCAGATGCCAGCCACACAACCAGGTTATCACCTATACTTCTGACCGACTGGCTATAGATTGGAGGATCTAAACACCTCCTTCCTGAGCTTGATTAATTTGCTAGAGTGACTCACAGAACACAGAGAAATGCTTATTTATGTCAACCAGTTCATTTAAGGATATGACCAAGAATACAGATGAATGACCAGATGAAAAGATACAAAAGGTGAGGCCCCGGAGGGTCCCAAGTATGGGAGCTTCTGTTTCTTTGGAGATAGGGCCCATCACCCTCCCAGTACATGGATGTGATCACTAACCTGGAAGCTCCCCAAACCCCATACTTTTGGGATTCTATGAAGGCTTCATCAGGTAGCCACAATCAATTAGTAACTCCATTTCTAGCCCCTGTACCTCTCTGGAGTGAGAGCTGAAAATTCCAAGCTTCTAATCACAGCTTGGACTTTATGGTGACCAGCTCCCATCCAGGTGATATCCAGGGCCCATTCAGAGTCACCTCATTAGAACACAAGATGTTCCTAGTGGTTTTATCACTCAGGGATTTATAAGCGATTTTAGGAGCCCTGTGTCAGGAATAGGGTCAAATTAAAATATTAAAACAAAAGGTTTTCTTGGTGTTTTTATCACTTAAGAAAATTACTAGGATTTTAGGAGCTCTGTGCCAGGAATGGGGGGGGGGGGGGGGGAAAANCGTTCAACCACTTACTAAATTCTCAGTATTATTTGGGAGAATATTTTTTTCAACTTCAAATATTATCTTTATAGTCAGCATGGAGTTTCTTTCCAGTCTCCAAGTAGGACACTCACTCTTGCCCACTCTCTCCTTCCTCCGCTCCCCCTTTCTCCCTCCCTCCATCTGTCCTTCTCTCCCTGTAGCCCTCCCTCTCTCTTTCTACACCTCTCTCTCCATTTCTTCTCCTTTCTCTCTCTCTCTCTCTCTCTCTCCACCCTTCCCGTTACTACTGGTTCTCCCATCCTCACCTTCCCATCAGAAGGCAAACTTCCAATGCCTCACTTTCACCTTTTTTGTTCATAAGAGGAGGCAGCAGCAGCAGGAGAGGAAGGAGATTTTGACTATGTGACTGTTGGTCCACTCAAAGTGGACAGAACTCCCCCATCTTGGTCTGCTTCTCCTACTACCTGTGGCCTTTGTTATCAAGGTGATTTCATTGTATGAGGCTGCACTGTTTTCCTAGGACCTCACCTAGGCCCCCTCCATCCTGGAAGAGATTCTTAATCTTCTTTCTCAACTCTGCCAGACAATCATTGACGTCACTGGCTTTTCTTCTTAAGAACTGCTTATTTCTGCTTCATATTTCCAATATCTTTATTTTCTTTAAAGATGATTCCTATACTTATTTTAAATTCTTGTTTGTTCTACGCCACCAACTATTCCTCTTAGAATAGGTACCATATTGCGCATTTCCTTTTTTAATCCTTATGTAATTCAGATGCTTGATTATTTTTGTGAGCTCTTACTCCTTTGACAGTGTCAGCTTTCTTGGATGCTCAGAACAAGATAGTGGGCTTGGATATATAATTTTGTATTGTTGACATATATATATGATATTTAAAACCATGAAAATGGATGAGATCATCTAGGGAGAAAGTACGTAGAGTGAGACAAGATGAGGATTATTATAGAGCTTACAGGAATTCTAATATTTAAAGGTTAAGGGAAAGCAGAGGAATCGGCAAAGACTACTGACAGCCAGAGGGTAAAGGGAAAGCAGAGAGGCTGTCCTGTTACAGACCCAAGAACGTTTCAGTAAGGAGGGCATGGGTATTTGTGTCAAATCTGTTTCAACCAAGATGAAAAGTGAAACACCTGACTTCGCAAACAGAAAAGCAACAATGTTACTCAATCTTTTGGATTTCATGAAGTCTCTGGAGACATTCTTGTTACTGTTAGCTGGCACAGAGATGGACATGAAACAGCAAAATGCTTTCCACCTTTCCATCACAGAGTAAATTCACTTATTCCACACACCTCAGTCAACACCCTATATTTCAGGAGGGACTGTTGGGCAGTCTACAAAAGAAGCAAACACTTGCCATGGCCTTCTACTCACAAAGGGAGAATAGGAAATTTTGCCCAGAGCTCAGGTTTGGTTGCCTTCTTAGCAGGCCAACCCTCAGAAGCAGGGAGCTAGCCTACTCCCAGGAGATGAGTTACATCCCCAGCCACCATCTTACAGTCAGTCAGGTAGAACATATGAACTAAACAAAAAAACAAGAGTCCTGGAGGTTCCAAACTGTGTTCTGCCAGGGTTTTAGGGTACTCTCCATATTTGATTTATATTATAGACAGACAGATGATAGATAGGTAGGCAGGTATGTAGGTAGGTAGGTAGATGGATGGAGATAGACCTATCTGATCACTCTATATTTAAGAAAAAAGCATGTATATATACATACAGGAGCACCTGAATGGCTCAGTTGGTTGAGCATCAGACTCAATTTCACCTCAGGTCATGATCCCAGTGTTGTGGTATCCAGCCCCAAGTGGGTCTCCAAGCAAACTATAAAGCCCGTTTGGGATTCTCTCTCTCTCTCCCTCTGCCCCTCTCCCACACTTGTGCTCTCTCTCTCTCTTTCTCTCTGTCCCTCTGTCTCTCTCATACAAATATTTTTTAAAAAAAAGAAAAGCATGTAGATACAAATATTTTATGCCAGTGTTTAATGCATTAGAGGCAAAGAAATGCATGAACTTGTAGAATCATACTAGTTAGTGTTTGTGCAGACCTCAGTTGCAAACATTCCCACCATCTTGAAACTGCAAGGTGAACTATTTAAAAGTATGTATATGATTTGAACTACTTATCTTTGTGATTCAGGGATTTATTGATAGAAAAGAGAATAGGTCACTGAGACAAAAATGAAAATATTAAGCATAAATGCTGACTTATAGTAATTAAAATAGCCTTATTATTCTCAATGAATTTTATGAGTATTGTTCAATTTTAAAATAAGAAAATGATAACAAACTCTTTCTTTTCTTTCTATTGGGGCCCTTTTCTTACCTTTTCTTTGTTGTTGTTTAACATTATTTTTTACTGAAATGAACCAAACATACAAAGATGATCATAATCTTAAATTTGATGAAATGTCATAAAAAGAACACATCCATCCCTAGAACAAAGGATTAGCAGCATTTTAGAAGCCCTTCATCTCACTCTTAATCACTTGCTCCTTGCTCCTCCAAAGATAAATACTATTTTGACTTGGTATTCTGACACCATAAATTCATAGGGCCTACTTAAACTTTATATGAATGAAATAAGATATAATGGAACATTTTGAGACTAGATTCTTTTAATAACATGGTATTTATAAGTTTTCTATGTTTTGTTATGTGTAATGGTTTATTCATTTGCATATATATGTAGAACTTTACTATGTGAATATACCAAATTTATCTATTTCACTCAATGGACATTTTTGCTTCGTCTGGTTTATTTTTTTTATTATATGGGAAATTTTGATCTTTCTTTAGATGTATTATAGTACATAAGAAATTTGTGTTATAAAATGTACATATATTTAACTTGAGTAGATAATGACAAATAATTTTTCAAAGTGGTTCTATGAGCTACCCAAAGTCGTCTATAGATTCAATGTAATAATCCCTATCAAAATTCCAATCGTATTTTTTTTACAGAAATAGAGAAAACATCCTAAAATTTATATGGAACTACAAAAGACTCTAAATAGCCAAAATAATGTTGAGAAAAAGAACAAATGTAGGGGCATCACACTTCTTTATTTCAAACTTTATTACATAGGTATTATAAAACACTGTGGTACCAACATAAAAGGTCATTTGAATGGAGTCAAGAGCCCAGAAATAACCCCACACATATACTGTCAACTAATATTCAACAAGAGAGCCTAGAATGTTCAATGGGGAAGGGACAGTCTCTTTCAGAAATGGTGCTGGAAACTGGATATTCATATGCAAAAGAATGAAATTGGATCACTATTTTACACCACTCAAAAAAAGTAACCTGAAATGGATTTAAGACTTAAATGTAAGAACTGAAACCTTATAACTCTTAGAAGAAAACATAAGGAAAAGCTCCTTGGCACAACATTTTTTTGGATATGATACCAAAAACACAAGCAACAAGAGCAAAAATAAACAAGTGGGACTATATAAAAAGATCCTGCACAGCAAAAGAAACAATCAACAAAATAAAAAGGGAAGCTACAGAATGGGATAGAAATGTTTGCAGGCTATACATCTGACATGGGTTACTATCCAAAATATGTAAGAAACTCATGTAACTCAACAGCCAAAGAGAAAAAAGAAAAGAATAAAAAACCTTGATTTTAAAATGGGCAGAGGATCTAAATAGACATTTTTTCCAAAGAAAATACACAAATGGCCAACAAGCACGTGAAAAGATGCTCAGCATCACTAATCATCGGGGAAATGCAAAACCACAATAAGATATCACCTCACCTATTAGAATGACTAGTATCAAAAATATATATAATACATGCTGGTGACGGTGTGGAGCAAAGGGAACACTTCTGCACTGTTGGTGGAATGTCAAATGGTGCAGCCACTATGGAAAACAGTATGAGAGTTTCTCACGATATTAAAAGTAGATGCAGAAATGCCACTTTTGTGTATATATTAAAAGAAAATAAATCACTATCTCAAAGAGATATCTGCACTTCCATGCTTGTCATATTCACAGTAGTGATGACATGAGAACAACCTAAGTGTCCACTGATGAATAGATGGGTAAAGAAAATGTCATATATATATATATATATATATGCATCGTTTCATGTGTCTGTTGGCCATCTGGATGTCCTCTTTGGAGAAGTGTCTGTTCATGTTTTCTGCCCATTTCTTCACCAGATTACTTGTTTTTCAGTCCTCATCATCAGGGAAATACAAATAAAAACCACGCCAAGATACCACCGGTATCTCGGTCAGAGTGGCTAAAATGAACAAATCAGGAGACTATAGATGCTGGCGAGGATGTGGAGAAATGGGCACCCTCCTACCCTGTTGGTGGGAGTGTAAACTGGTGCAGCCCCTCTGGAAAACTGGGTGGAGGTTCCTCAGGAAACTAACAATAGAACTCCCCTATGACCCAGCAGTAGCACTGCTAGGAATTTACCCAAGGGATACAGGAGTGCTGACGCATAGGGGCACATGGACCCCAATGTTCATAGCAGTTCATAGCACTCTCAACAATAGTCAAAACATGGAAAGAACCTAAGTGTCCATCAACTGATGAATGGATCAAGAAGATGTGGATCAAGAAGATGTGGTTTATCTATACAATGGAATACTACATGGCAATGAGAAAGAATGAAATCTGGCCATGTGTAGCAACGTGGATGGAACTTGAGGGTGTTATGCTGAGTGAAATAAGTCATGCAGAGAAGGCCAGATACCATATGTTTGCATATATAGGTGGATTAGGAGGAAGTTAACAGAGGACAATGCGGGAGAAGAAGGGGAAAAATAGTTGGGGAGACAGAGGGAGGCAAACTATGAGAGACTCAAGTGCTGAGAACAAACTGAGGGCTGATGGGCATGGGGGAGAGGGGGAGGGGGGTGATGGGTATGGAGGAGGGCACTTGTGGGGATGAGCACTGGGTGTTATAGGGAAACCAACTTGACAATAAACTATTTAAGAAAAAAAAGTCAGACACAAAAAGAATAGTATTGCATGATCTCATATGCGAAATCTAAAAAAGCTGAATAGAACAGAGAGTAGAATGGTGGTAGCCAGAGACTGAGGGGTGGGGGAAATGGGAAGATGTTTGTCAAAGTGCAGAAACTTCGGGTTATAAAATAAATAAGATCTGGGTTTTAGCGTACAGCACAGTGACTGTAACAATACTGTATTATTATATACTTGAAAGTTGCTAAGAGAGTAAATCTTAACTAGTCTTACCACATACACATAGTGACTATATGAGGTGATGGAATTTAAACTAAACTTGTTGTGATAATCATTTCACAATACATATGAATCATATTACATTGTATATTTTTAACTTACAGTGTTATGTGTCAAATATATTTCAATAAAGATGGAAAAATTAATAAAACAAAACCAAATAAATGTTTTCTGGAGGGAAAAAGTGGTTGTGTGAACCTACACACCTTCTAGCAGTATAGGAGAATTCTTGTTACTCTACAACCAACCATTAGTATGATCAGGCTTTTTAATTTTAGCAAGTCAGATGGTTATATGCTGGTATCTTATTATGATTTGAATTCAAATTTCTCTGATGACTAATGAGATTGAAATTTCTTTTTATAGGCTTTAATGATCATTTGTTCACTACCTGGTGAAGACTTCTGCTTAGTTTTCTATTGGATATCTGGAATCTTCTTATTGATTTCTAGGAGACAGAGACATGGATTCCAGATGGAGTTCTTTGTTGGTTACTATATATTTCATATATCTTTCACTCTATCAGCTCTACCAACTCAACCAAATTTTGAGGTTACCAGACTTCAACATTTTTGCTAGTTTAATGGGTACCACGTGATATACTGTTAGCTTAATTTCTATTTCCAATTGTTTATGTCTATTTAGCAGTCACTGAGACATTGCAGGTTTCTATGAGACTGATGGGGCTTAGCATTGCCAGGGTAGGTCTGCTCTGTAATAGTATATGATACAGGCTTCTTTTACACGTGGGAGAAAAGCCAACTCCTAATCATGGTTTGGTACTGTAAGGACACAAGTCTAAACCAGACTGGCTCCATAATAGGCTTTAAGTTTCCCCTCTAAACTAGAAGGCCTAAGTTTCAGTTTCCCTGAAACTATCAGGCAGCTACACATTGCCCAAGGCCGAAGAAACTGCCCACCACTTCACTCCACCACACTCCCTTGGCAATGCCCAATCAAGAAAGGCCAGCAACTATAGATAAATCCCAACTGCCTAATGTAAAAGTTAACCCATTAGTCGCCGAACAAGACTCTAGGCTCGCTCTATGGTTGGTTGAATTTAAGGGTACCCTGAATGTTGTAATTGGATCCTGCCAAAAGTAACAGATACTCTGGAAAACATGTATGGTTAAACCCGCTGTCACTAATGTTGTATAATTATGATTGGATCACTGTTCCCCTGCCACAATTTCTGTAACTCCCCCATCACAAACCCCATAAAAACCCTACTCTGCCTTTGTTCGGGGCTCTCAGCACGGATCCACTGCGTTGGTGAGGTCTGGGAGCCCGAGCTCGAGCCCGTAATAAAGCCCTTTGCCTTTGCATGCGTGACTCGGTCTCCCCGGTGGTCTCTGGTCGTTGAGGATACTGCGATCTGGGTATAACAGTACATCCCTTCCTGCTGGAATAAAACATTCTTATATGACTTAATACTCAGAAGTTCAGGTCTTTGTGATTCTTTTCAGTGTGATTTCTGGAACTCTTGTGGCTTAGTTTTAGTGACTCTCTCTCTCTCCACGTCCCGCAAACTCCTTTGCATTATTGTTTTCACTGCTACTAAGTCAGGCCCAACATGCCTGCTTGGCTTGGTTTTACAGAGGTGATTTTAATCTGGAGTGCAGCGGACTGGGACGCCAAACTGTGAATGGTAATGAGGTTTTAATCTTGAAGCCACAGTTTCAGTAGATGGGTGGGCAAATCCAGGATTCTCTTTGACAAGCTAGTGCTTGGCAACATTCTACATTCTTCAGCATCAGTAAATTTTTTCCCATCAGGTAAGCAGGGAAAGTTTCCAAGAGCTTAGCTGAGTCATTCTTTGCCTCCTTCTGGCCAGCCTCACATCCTTTGGCCACTGGCAGTATTCAAAAAGAGAAATAATAGGTCATGAAGGCTGGGTCAGTATATGTGAAACAATGTGTCTATTGCTGGGGAAGGGTGAGGCTGTTTCCTGATCTGCAGTGTAAGCTTTTCTGATGTCTTCAGATACCCTTTCCCCTGCAGGCGCCAGCTTCCACAGGATTAGTGAGGATGAATCCCGATTCTGATGTCTTAGAATCCAGCACCTTTTCACTCGCTTGATGATTTCTTTTGGTGACCAGAAGTTCCTAATTTTACTGTAGTTCAATTTACCAAACTTTCCTTCTGAATTAAATTATTTTGTACCCTTTTAAAGAAAAATTTACCTATCCCAGGGATAAAGATATTCTCTTCTGTTATCCTCTCAAAGCTTATTACTTTACCTTTTGCATTTGTATCTAAAATTTACCTAGAATCAATTTTTGTACGTGGTGTGAGACTTTCATTTTAGAGGTAGGGGAGGAATACAAATGTTTCCACTGTTACAAGAGTTTGAAAATCACCTGGCTATAATATATACCATCATTTAATGGTTACAGAAATGAAGTCTAAAAGGATGAAGTGATTTTTCTAGGATCATTATTACGGCTAGACCCTGGTAGCCATTGACCAACTTCTAATTTTAATCTGTTCTCCCTCTTCTTTCCTTTTTTTCTGTCCTCTTCAAGGGCTAGTGTCCTAATGTTCTTCCCACTATTTTGCCACTTAAAACTATATTCTGTACGTATGTAAGATATCAATGGTCATGGCTTAGTGTTATCTTTCCCATAAGTATCTACATTTCATATGATCATTAAGTAAAAATTGTTTTAAAGTAGTCTTTAAAATTGATGTTTTAAAGTAGTCTTTTCAGAGAATGCCATTATGTGTGAAAGAATTGGGCAGGGGTGACAAGATATTAAAAGGTCTTTCCTTGTTGATAAAGGCTCCAGGTTTAGGATAAAGGTATTAGAGGCTCACACATTCTATAGGGATGCTACACAAAAGCAGTCAGACTCGCTAAAAGTGGCCATACTGGGTCTATGGCCATCCCCCTCGAAAACATGTATAACATGAAGCTAGAGATTTATTGAAGGAGAGAGTTCTTTGATGAGAATTCATAGAAGTAGAGAAATTTATGTCATTTTAATTTTCTCTCTGCAGCTAATTATTATTGATCTAGTAATTAGTAAGCACACACTATGTATTAAGAACTATGCTAAGTTCTGTAAAAATTTATCTCATTTAATTATCACAATATTCCTATGAGGTGGACACCTGTAAATGCCTGACACTGAGAGTGGGTGCCTCTGTAAATTTTGTCCTAGGTGCCTCTCTTACTTCACTCTGGGCCTGGCCTTGCTGGAAAATCATGAACACTATGAACAAAACCAGAATCCCACCTTCCACATTTTCTCAGATTCTGCATTTAATTTATGTTCTACCAATCGGGTTCAGTTGAATGATACTTAGAAGACAGAAGTGAGCAGATGACCTCTGTTGCTGTTCACGCTGGCAAGTGAAGGCTTGAACATAGGAGGATCAAGATGCAATAGCGGCAGTGGCAGCCAAACATGGCAGCTATGAGTGTCAAGAAGCATTTGTGGTAACGACAGTGGCTTTCTGATCCCTGCATTGCAGCTCTAGTATTGTGTCCTTGAGCTCAATTATTTCCACCCTTGACTCTATTGCTGCAGCAGTTCTAATTTATTTTGAAGCACCTAATTTTCCACAGTAAGTTCTATTCTCATCACAATACCTGAGCGATTTCTCTTTTATGCCCGGAACTCTCACAGCAACAATGGATAAAAAAAAATGGCAGTGGTATTTCATTTTTAGCTTTACCCTAATAGACTCATCAAATCCAGTATCTAGATAAAGTCAAGCCTTCCCCATCTGGAACTCACTCTGTTTTCATGAGCCACGTTAGCTATGGAGTGAAAGGCCAAGAGGTACCCCATCCAAGCAACAAGAGCTGGCACATGCTGAGCTTTTCATTAAAAGCAGCTCCGAGGAAAGATGCCATCGTCTTGCTCTAGGACCATGCTGGAAACTATGTGCTTTGCCTTCATCACCAGTGCTACACATGCTTTCCCACACTACTTCCCAAAGTACTGATCATCAGGTTTCTTTCTTGGCCATATCTCTGATCCTCCCAGGGTCAGCCCCAACTCTCCCTGCTGAGCACACTACTCTGTACTTGACCCTGACTATCCCCCATAACTCTACTTCCTGAGCATTCATTCATTGCTTCTATAACACCCAACCTTGCACATCCCGGTCTTTATCCTGCCAACCTTCATATTGAGGCAGAATGCTTCCTACTGCTATTTTTGATTTGAGAAGAAAAATCGCTAGAAATTTGTAATAAGTAGCAAAGCAGTGATGTTTTTGGCAGGACTTTGGCCTTCTCTCAGCAGGATATTTTTTGCCCTGCAAGGCAGTTTAATCATAAACTTAATGATGTCTCCCCATTGCTTAATATGGTGCTGCTCTTGTCTCCAGAGTGAGGTGTAGTGTGGGCACGTAGGCACCCTAGGGCTTCTGCATGTTTGAGCTGTCAAGCTCAGCTCTTGGAAAGCTGTTAATTTCCTTGGAGGTAATTTGAGTGTGATTAAATTAAGCTGCCACCAGGTGGACATTGGAGACTCAGTTAAGCCATTTTAATCTCAGTAGCTAGACTCCCTATAGACATGGGAAAATGAAGAGAAGATGTAGTTTGATTTCCACTTAATTTTGTTTAAAAAAAATAAACAAATAGTAGTTTGTATACTACTATACTTTTTTGTATATAAAAAAAGAAAAATAGTAGTTTAGTATACTAGTTAACCAGAATTAAAATCGAGTAGTATAAAGACATCTTATTCATGTGTTTAACCAATATTTACTGAGTATCTACTATATGACAAATCTTCCTCTAAAATCAGGAATGGGCCAGAGAATGTGACAAACCAAGTACCTGACTTCATAGAGTTTACAGACTGGGGTGGAGGGAAGGTGAGTAAAACAAGCAACAAATAAAAAAAAAATATTTATCCTATATTACATTATACTATGATATATGATATTATAATATATAATGATATAATGGTATAATATATATAGTGTATTCCTAAGCACACGCATCCATAAAGACATATCACAATAATAATCACCTAGATATTATTGACCCTACCCCCTACTCTGCCAATTTAGCCATGAAGGAACTGTGCTCTTCTATAGAGTTTCTTCTTTTCCCAACCCCAAAGTATTTCTGGAATTTTTTAGGACACATCTCAGATATGCTTATAGATAATTCTAATCAGTAATTTTAGTCAGTTACCATGTAGTTCACATCAGCCACAGTTAATGTTTATTCTGAACACCTATCACTGACCAAGTACCATTGCCTCTGCTACACACAACTGCCTTTACCTTCTCCAAACAGTTGTTAAATACCTACTTTGATCCAGCAGGGAATAAGACAGCTATGTCTTTATCCTCACAGAGCTGATAACCCAGCAGTGAAGAAAGACAAGGAAAAAAAAATACAGTTGTGTATGAGTGTGGCTAAAGAAAAAGTACAAAATACCATGGAATTACTTAGAGGAAGAAGTTAGAAAAGATGCTCATAGCACAGGGTTTTGAACAAGTCATGTGTAGACTGAGACTTAGAGGGCTAATAAGAGTTAACTAGGTGAACAATAGGTGAAATAATGTTCTCTGCAGAGGCAACAGCATATGCTGTAATTCTGAGACTTGGCACATTTCAGGCAGAATAGTCTCCTGCCCTGCACTTCTATCAATGTCCTAGAACACTCAAAACATGGACATTGGGCTAAGAAGAAGTAACTGGAGACTAGATATACCTCCCACCAAGGACAACTAAAAATCCACACAGATGCAGATTTAAAAAACACAATGTTTGAAATTGAAAAGTCACAGGATGGAATTGATGGCAAATTAGACACCGTATAAAATATTAGTGAACTTGAATATACTGCAATAAAACTATCCCAAACAGAGAAAGAAAAGGCTGGGGGAAAAAATGACATCTTTGGGCTTTAGGGAATTTCCAAGTGGTTCAATATGTAAATTAGGAGTTACCAAGGGCAATAAGAGATAGAAAGGAGAGAAGAAATTTTTTTTCTTTAGGAGTGGCTAAATTTTTCCAAATTTTATGAAAACTATACTCCCACTGATCCAAGAATCTCAACAAATCCTCTATAGTTAAGAATCGGTTTCTTGTCTGTCTCTTTTGTGTTCCCTTTGCTTGTTTGTTTTGTTTCTTAAATTCCACATATTAGTGAAATCATACGATATTTGTCTTTCTCTAACTAACTTATTTTGCTTAGCATAATACTCTCCAGCATCATCCATGTCATTGCAAATGACAAGATCTTATTCTTTTATGGCAGAATAATAATCCACTGTGTATATATACCACATCTTCTTTATCCATCATCAGTTGATGGACACTTGATCTGTTTCCATAATTTAGCTATTGTAGATAATGCTGCTATAAACACTGGGGTGCATGTATCCCTTTGAATTAGTATTTTTGTATTCTTTTGATTCTTAACTGAGCAAACTGATGGTTACCAGGGTGGAGGTGGGGGGTGGGTTAAATACGCGATAGGGATAAAAGACTGCACTTGTAAACATTAAAAAAACTAAAAAAAAAAAAAGGGGGGTGGCGCCTGGGTGGCTTAGTCGGTTAAGCGTCCAACTTTCGCTTAGGTCATGATCTCGCGGTTCGTGGGTTCGAGCCCCGCGTCGGGCTCTGTGCTGACTGCCAGCTCAGAGCCTGGAGCCTGCTTCAGTCTGTGACTCCCTCTCTCCCTGACCCTCCCCTGCTCACGCTGTCTCTCTCTCTCCTAGAAATAAATAAAACATTAAAAAAATAAAAAAATAAAAAAAAAAGGACTGCACTTGTGATGAGGACCACGTGTTGTATGGAGGTATTGAATCACTCTATTGTACACCTGAAACTAATATTACAATATATGTTAACTAACTGGAATTTAAATAAAACCTTTCAAAAATAAAAATAGAATTACCCTACCTATGATCCAGCAATTGCACTACTGGTACTTACCCAAAGAATACAACATTCATTCAAAGGGATTCATGCACCCTTATGTTTATTGTAGCAATTTACAACAGCTGAATCATGGAAGCGGCCCTAATGTCCATTGATTTAAAAAAAAAAAAGAATCTCAACAAATCCAAGCACAAGAAATGTGAAAAAAAGTTTCACTATGCCAAATTTCTTAAAACCAGTGATAAATAGAAAATCTAGTAGTTATAGAAATAATACATCTTGTATACAGAAGAACATATGTCATAGAAATGGCAGCAAATTATCCATTAAAAACAATGCAAGCCAGAAGTACCTTAGAGTACTAAAAGAGAAAAGCAACATTTTGTTTTACCCAATGAAAATATATTTCAAAGAGGAATGTGAAATAAAAACTACCTCAGGCATTTTAAAAAGCTGAAAGAATTAATTGTCAGAAGACGTGTTCTATAAGAAAAGTTGAAGAAGTTGTTTCAAGCAAAAGAGTAAAACAATAATCCCAAATAATATAGTTTCTATTCTTATAAAAAGTATAGAAATGTAAGCTATATAGATATATGTGAAGATAATTTTCCATTATTTAAATATCTTTAAGAGATAATTTATTATGTAAAGCAAAAATAAGGACAATATGCTGTGGATTTTACAACATATATAAAAGTAATAGTTACATTTAAAAAATAGCCCAGGGGCACTTGGGTGGCTCAGTTGGTTAAAAATCCTACCCCGGATTTTGGCTCAGGTCATGATCTTACAGTTCGTGGGTTTTAGCTCCACATTGGGCTCTGCACTGACAGCATGAAGCCTGCTTGGGATTCTCTCTCCCCCTTTTCCTCTGCCCCTCCCTTGCTCCTCACTCTCTCTCTCTCAAAATAAATAAATAAACGTTTTTAAAAAATAGCCCAAAGGCCAAGAGGAAAGAAAGAAATGGAAATACACTGTTGTAAGATTCTTATATTATACATATAACAATATGTTGTAACATGAAAGTAGACTTTGACAAGTTAAATGTTCATTCCACAAAGGTGCAAAGGCAAATTAGTAGAAAAATGATTGTTCTTTCAACAGATTTGCTGAAATTATTGGATAGCCAAATGAGGAGGGGGAAGTTAAAATAAACTTTAATCCATATCTCATACCACATAAAAATTAACTAACAATGGATTATGTATCTAAAGATAAGACTAAAATTATAGGGGTGCCTGGGTGGCTCAGTTGGTTGAATGTCTGACTTCAGCTCGGGTCATAATCTCATAGTTTGTAAGTCTGAGCCCCACATCGAGCTCTGCACTAACTGTGTAGAGCCTGCTTGTGATTCTCCCTCTCTCTCTCTCTCTCTCTTTCTGCTCCTCCCTAACTTGAATGAATGAATGAATGAATAAACCAACAAACTTTTAAAAATAAATAAATAAAAATAAAATTATAAAACTTCTGGAATAAAATCTTTGTGACCCTGGTTTGGACAAAAGTTTCTTAGATACAACACCAAAAACATGATTTATACTCACAACAAAAACAAAAACAGAAGATAAATTGGACTTCATCAAAATTAAGACTTTTGTTCTCCAAAAGATTCTTTTAAGAGAATTAAAGAGAGAAAGTATTTGCACATCACATTTATGATAAAGAATGTGTATTCAGAATTTATGACAAAACCCCTAAAACTCAGTAACAAATAAAATAGAAATAAACAAACAAGTCAGTTAAAAATGAGCAAAAGACTTAAAAGATACCTCACTAAAACTAATAGCTGGATAACAAATAGGTACAGGAAAGGATGTTCACAGAGTTAGTCATTAGGGAATTGCAAGCTTAAACCACAAAATACCACATTACCCATGTATTAGAATGTCCAAAATTAAAAATGACTGATAATACCAAGTGTTAGTAAAGATTCAAAGCAAAGGAACACTCATACAGTGCTGGTGGGTATATTAAAAAATCACAGCCACTTTAGAAAACAATTTGGCAATTTCTAAAATTGCCAAACATACAACTACCAGATAATTGACATTCCACTCCTAGTTGTATATCCAAAAGATATAAAAACATGTGTTCATCCCATGATTTGTATGCAAATGTTTGTACCAGCGTCATTTGTAATAACCCAAATCAACAAGCAACTCATATCCCCATCAACAGGTGAAATGGATAGACAAATTATTGTATCTGTAAAGTGAAATATTATTCAGAAATAGAAAAGAAAATGCTTTGGATACATAATACATTCAACAATGTGGATGAACTCAGAATAGTTATGCTGGAATGAAATGTCCAGAAAAGAAGAGCAAATATGGTATTATTCTATTTCTAGAAATTTCTAGAAAATGCCATCTCATCTATAATTACAGGAAGCAGATTAATGGTTGCCCAAGGATAGGGCATTGGGAAATTATTGAGGGAGGGATTAAAATGGATCATAAGGAAAGTTTTGGGGTGATAGATATGTTTGTTATCTTTATGGTAATAACATTTTCTGGGTATACACTTCATATATTATATATATATATAATTGAATATATATTTTACCAAATTGAAACGTACAGCTTATTATATGTCAATTACATCTCAAAAAACCATTAAAAACAACAACAACAACAACAACAATGTGGAGTAGAGAGCCTCCACTGCCATTTTGGAGTGGATAGCTCAGAGTGATACAAAAGCCATGCTGCTTGTGCTTCCAAGCCATAAAGAACTGTAAGTGTGATAGCTTTTTGTTTTTATTCCTGCATACTCACTTCTCTTCCAAGATGCTCTTCCAAGCATGAGAATTGGGAGCAGGATGGGCGTGCTCTGTGCTTCCTACAAATCCAAGTGGCTGTCTCTACATTGGACCCAGAATCACTCCCTTTTCAGACTCTGAGGTTCCCTTTTGCATTCGGCCAAGTTTATAGTCCAGGCACTCTTTCCCTAAGGATGAGCACCCTCCTGGCAATTCCGGAGTTTCTCACCCCAAACTACATCTGGTAGCTTCTATACCAGTTTGGCAAACAGCAAATGACTTGTCTGAACTCAAGATAAGGCTCCTACCATGCATATTTAAAAGGAAATGCAATTAAGGCAAATTTTTTTAAAAAATAGAAATAATTACCCACTTAATTGATCAATCATTGCTTAATCTACTGCTGGGTTCCCCTGAAGATTTGAGTTGAATAATTTGTTCAGCTCAGCTAAATTTGTATACCTCTATGAAAGTCCCTCTCCAGAGAGATACACAAATTTTCATTTTCAGCATTTTCATCAGTTTTGTCTCTGCCGTCTTTCTTCTATAGAGCCCTTAATTGTCCTGACAAGGTGTACAGTTTTAAAAGGCTTTTGTTAAGGATCCTTGCCTGAGTGCTCTGAGACCTCAGTTATGGAAGGCTGGGATGGGATCCAGACAGACAATGAGGATGGCTCTTTGGGTGTAAAAGGGGGAGAGCGAGAGGATAAGCCACAGTGAGTATTGTCTTCACACATTTCTCTCTCTTCCCAACACCCCAATAAAGTGATCAAAGATGTAGTCACTCCTACGGGGAATCACACCTTGCCTCAAGAACACCAAGGTATACGTAGCAAGCAGATAGCAGGCGGATTCATTTCTCTGGTTAAATACTTGCTAAGTCTCCAGTGCTAACTAAGCAAGGAAGGGAACATAGACTCTTAATCACGAAGTATAATTCTTTCTCATTATCTCAAAGTCTGCCATTAGTCTTTGTGTTATAAAATGTTGATACATACAGATACCAATAATATCAATCACTTAAACCAACAAAGAACCTTAACCTTTTATAGAATTATATATGCTACTCATTAGAGGAAACATCTTGTATCCACAGAAAATTCTGTTTCAATTGGTGTTAATCTGTTATTCTTTTCCATAATTTTTTCACCTTGAGATCCCTTGGGCTTCAGCGTGTAATATAAATCTCCTGTGCTGTACAATGGTCTGAAGTAGATAAAGTGCTCCCTCAGTTAGTACCTCCACCCAAAGCAATTTTATTTCACTGCTTTCCTTGGGTGCTTCTATGTTCCCCAAACAAACACAGACTCACGGTCCTATCCTAATTCCTCTTTTCGTCTCCTCTTCACCTTCATAACACTCCCGGCAGCTGGATGGGTCGCCAGCAGTGGATCACCCTTCAGTCTGCCAACACAGATAAAACGTCAAATGGATAAAAGATAAATACACCATAGTATAATACCATAGCAATCCCTTCTTATGAAGATCTCTGGACAGAGAGGAAGCCAGCCTCTAGTTCTGCCCTATACTCCATACCTTATACCTCATACCCCACAGTTCCTGTCATATATGGGAAATTTCTATACATTGCTTAAGTTTGCTTTTTAAACATTACAATTGCAGATACCTTGGGCAGTGTTTATGGTTCAGCTTCCTTTGAAAAGTTATGTCCCTTTTCCAGTTATAAGTTCAAGATTATATGACTTTTAAAACAGATGTAAGTGGAACGCAGGTGCATTATGAAACAAATATAAACCTCAGGAAGGGGGAGAACTTCAGAACCTTTGCTTGTGAAACCTCAGAATTCACCCATTGTTGATAGTTTAGTTGAACATGAAGCTGCGAGCTCTTCTATTCTTGGTTGTCCTGAGCACTGTAGAATAAGCAGCCTTGCCTTGTTCTAATGCCATAAGGACTCTAGTTCCGAGATTCTAGCCTCAGAATCTTGGCATTCAAGAAAATTTCTTGACAATATGGATGTTGAAATTGAATAGAACTTTCCTTTTAGAGTCCCAGAGCCAAATTCAGATAATTACTGTCATCAAATACACAAGGATCTGAGTGAGACTGTTTCTATGTCCAGGATGAACTTTGGACTTGAAACTACTAGAAATTTTGTTGCCACAATTAAGTTATTTAACATCATGCTTTCCATGCAGATAAAGACAAAATGCACATACACTTTACTTTTTAAAAGTTTAAAAGCAGATATCCTTGGGTGGCTCTGTTGGTTAAGCAGCCAATTCTTGTTTCAGCTCAGTTCACGGTCTCGCGAGTTCATGAGATTGAGCCCCACATTGGGCTGTGTGCTGACTGTGTGGAGCATGCTTAGGATTCTCTCTCTCTCTCTCTCTCTCTCTCTCTCTCCCTTCCTCTGCTCACACACACACTGTCTCTAAAATAAATAAGTAAATATTTTTAAAATAGCAGATATTCTTTGCAAAGTCCCATTAGTCTTCTGCTATGGGTTGTTGGGTTGCTTTGTGGTTTAACAAGGTTACCAAGTACGTGGAACACCCCAGGTGCAAATTGTTATAACTGAAAAACATGATTGCATGTAGTAGGGGAAGTTGAGAGATAATTCCCACATGGCAAATAGAAACTACTTCATTCCTCTGAAAACTGGAAACATCTTAATGGGATTTTCTGAGGAAACTTATTTCAGTTAGTGCCTCAGGGTTTGACAGAATGCATTCATGACAGCAGTTCAACAGGCTGCACATTCTCCCTTAGGTGTTTGAGGTGTATGAGTCTGTTAATATGTGTCACCTGATCTCAGGTGATCCTAAGGTGGCCTGCATTGAAGAGCTCCACTCAGAAACAGTGATAGCAATTAGGAAAACTGATCAGACTGTCTTTCTTAAAGTTTGCACTGAAGGGTATGAAGAGATTTCATTGATCAGTAGATCCACTACTCTTAGAAATAAGCAGATGCTTTGACTGAGCTTGTTTCTGCTTAGAAATAAGCAGTTACTTTTACTGAGACACCATGGAGTCTTTGAGACAAAAGATGGAGAAAGTAGCCAGTCCCCAAAGTGCCTCCCCATCCTGATGCATTCCCAGTCCCAATCTTTGTATCTGAACATTATTTCTCTTTTTCTTACAGTAACCTGAATGAGCCTTTTTACTTTGTAGTGTAAACATAAAAAAAAGATACTGATAGCATAGTAATAAATGGTTGACTTTATTGAGAGCTCACTGTATGACAAGAAAAATTCTACATGCTTTCTTTATAATAACTTAGTCATTGTTAATTCTGTTAGATAAGTATTTTTAATGTTGATTCTACTTATAGCTGAGGAAAATGAGGCACAGAGAAGTTTAGGAGCTTTCCCATGGTCATGCACATGGGCAGTGGAAGAGCTGAGATTGAAATGTAAACAATCTTGCTACAAAGCCCACATTGTTTCACATTTAACCTCTATACTGAACAGTGTGATGACCACAGTTTTAATGGTATAGACAAGAATCAAAGAGGGAGAAGGAAAAAAGGAAAGAATATAAGAAAGGAAGGTAGGACAGATTTGGAAGAATTTGTAAGGCTAAGAGTAGAAATCAGAAATTAGACCATCTAGAGATACAGAAACAATGCACAAGACATAGAAGACAAGAGTAGACACGACATGTCCTAGAAACACCAAATTAAGGCGACACACTCACTTCGGATAAAACTTGGCCTTCTGGTTCAAGCTGAAGAATCTATGCTTCATCTTATCTTCTCCCTTCTAATCCCTCTAACATGTCCTAGAAATTTGCACACCTCATTTCCGAGGCCCTACTGTGTCCTCCTATGTCACAGCTCACTAGTAATGAGAAGAATGCCAATAATCAGTAAAGGCTGTCATGCAAATCCAGGTCCCCAGGATCTAACAGAGAAGGGATACTAATTTACAACTCTTTCCTGTGGTAGCAGAAAAGCTGGATTGTGTCTTCCATATTATTGACAAACTGATAGAGTTCAAATCTCTTTCCTCTCTTCTGAATCTTTATCAATGCTTAAATTGGAAACAGCTGACAACAGCCCTGGCTATCATGTCAACCCTGGGTCTAGAGCAAGAATAACCAAAAAAAAGTGAGATCATTCTGTTCCTTTCATTGAATATTAGGGTATAGAAAACTTAAGCCAGATGAAGATCAAATAAAATGAAATATTAAAGTGTTTAGTATAATGATGGGCACATAGTAAGAGCTCAAAACAGATGACTGCCATCATTAGCAACAGTAGCTGTATAATGACATTTAACTCATGAAATCATCACCATACTACCAATATTTTAATATCTAGCCCATAGAACATTAAAGCCCTTAAGGAAAATTAACATTCAGACCACTCTTGGGCAGAGCCATAATTGTTTCTACCTTGTACACTCAATTCCTAGTCTTCAAGACCCATTCTGATGCATACACCTAAGGTGGTCCTCATGATAGCAGCTTCTTCAGCCCCCTAAAATTATGTCTTGGTGCTCTGGCTCACACACCAGGACTCCCTAGCACAGATGAATAATTGCAAAAAAAAAAAAAAATCTATCTTGTCTCAAACTTAGAGATCTCTCTGTTTCCTACCTGTTCTTTCTCTAACCATTGGATTTAGTTCCTGATTCCCTTCTAATAAGAGATAGTATGGAGAAAGCTTGAGCTTTGAAGTAAGGCAGATATAAATAAAGGAGTTACACTGAGGAGGATCATGATGAGCATGGCAGAAGAGGATTCAGTTCGGGAGCAGATACAGTTATTTCTTTTATTTTATCTACAATGCTATCAGAGATTACACACGTACCATTAGGATTCTGCAGCTTCTAGAAGAAACCAGCACCAGTTCTATTGGAAGGCTGAGGTGAGGTCATCTAAGAAAAAGTATTCCTTAAGTAAACTTGACATGTCCACAATCCTCTGATCAGTGATTTTTGGAATTGTACAACTACAGAAAACTCCTCTCAAGCTTTGTGGAAGTGAGGGCCCCAGAAGTCCTGGGCTGTGTTGTGCTTGAATGGTCAAGGCCAAATTCCAACTCCAATATAGGCTTAGCTCCCAGGGTCTGGCCCTGCTCCCCAGCTCTCATAGCTCAAACTTCAAAGTGGCAAGAAATACCTACAAGTGTCACACATATGGTTGCCCTGATTACTATGCTCTGCATTGGGGATTCCTGCTGGGGAGTGGGAGAATGAAGGGCACATGATGCTAAGGAGACATGAAGAAGAAACCTGTGATTTCCATATGGACAATGACAGGGATCCAGAGGCGCTTTCATCAGGCTTTTATAAATTAATGATCAGCATTAAGTCAACAGAGTTTAGTGGGGTGGTTGCTCCCTAGTGCAGAACTGGGTAAGTTATGATTCATGAAGTCTGTTAGATGTGCAGGCCTCTGACAAGTTTGAGAAGAAAAGGTAAGGAGATGCAGTGATCAAGGACTTTAGGACAGGAAGGGATAGTGTCAAGAGAATGAGCAGCTGTGTCCCATTTCCTCTGATGACACCATCAGAAGGATCAGACTGTTTCGCAGCAGGAGAGCCCAGGTGAATCTAGCCCAGCAACCTCCGGCAAGCCTGCAGCTTCCATATGCCTTGCTGTGTTCATGGCTTCATTGAACACTACACTCCTTGCATCTATCCTTGCGGTGATTCCTGATGGCAAGGAGGTGAAAGGCATCCAATGGTGAGGAAGTGTCAAAAAGTCTTTCAATATCATATGAACAGTTTCCAGATTTCTGGCAAAACTGTCCTTCAGACCCCATACATCTGTCCCCAGCATTGATCATTTCTCTTTGGAAATGCCCAGCACCCGGCGGGCTGGTTCAGCCTGACATGTTCTCCAGCTCAACCCATCAGGACGCTGAGTTCTCATGCCACCTCCACCACCCACCAGTTCCATTCCGTCTGACAATCCATGCTCTTGAGGTAATAACCAGCTGTCAGATCGGGTTTTATCCTGGTTATAAATTAATCTCTTTTAGTTGGTTTTATTTCCAGTCAAATGTAGAGAATGGAGCAAGGGATGGATCCCCACAGGATTTCAGAAAAGCATTTTATTTTACTCTATCACAGCATCTTAGGAGACTTACAGTAAAATAAAATGTGGATACCCCCTCTCTCCTGCTTGCCTGTGTCTCGGAGTAATAAACTTTCCATTTCAGTGGGGGAATGAAGCTATTTGTCAGTTCCAATGTCAAGAATGAATACAATTTGAATTCTCCAGCCATTTATTCCGACAATCCTCTATTCTACAGCTGAAATAACTTAACATAAGAAATAGCTGTTCACTCTATGTAAGACTTGCAAACCTGGTTCCACAAGGCATATTTCTAAAAAATAATGAATCTGGAAGGGCTGTTGGGTAAGACGCTCCATCCATCGTGGTGCAATGGTAATGCCCGAGTCCACTGGAGCACTTTCCTCCATCGTCCTAGGCTCAGGAGAAACATCCCTGTGGGCCTATCTCTTCACTTCCCTCTTCATTACCATCATCATAATTGCTGCCGTTTTCTCATAAACATTCACGATTCATCATCTTTCCTCTTTAAACCTGATACATTGATGACACCCAAATGGCCCTGAATGTGAAACCGTCAATGACTGAGACATCAAGAAAAATGAGAAGTAATGATAAAATTTTTCATGTCAGCCCTGACAAGTCCCTACTGCAGACTGCTACAGAAGGCAAACCTGAGCCGCAGCGTACAGCAGAAAAATGGTTTTGTCTGGAATATAACATGAGGAGGAGACTCATGGGAAACCTGTTGATAGCCAGCACTAGCCTCTCGTGTTTGGTATCTGTCCTGGGACCGAGCACCAAACCTCAATATTTGGAAGGATCTTCACTTCTTCACCTCTGCGCCCATCCCTGACACACTACCCTAACCAGGGTGAGCATGCAAATGTAGAGATTGACAAGAGCCTAAAAGATGTGGTCTAGTGAAAAATCAATTTTTTTAGCTCCTCATTAAAGACAATAGCAAACATTTATGTATTCTAGGTATACGTAGACTTATATATATACATATACATATACATACACTTGCTGTGTACCAGATTTTGAAGTACTTTGCATATACTGCTTAGCCCTTATTACAATCCCAAGAAGTAAAAGCTATCACTAACTCCATGTGAGAAAACTCAGATTCAGTGGCCTGGCCAAAGGCAGAGTGTTTTCAAATCGTGGTACTGAAATCAGATCTAGATATCTGCCCCAGAGCCTGTGCTCTCAGCCATCACACTATATGTCCTCTCTCAAAACTGCATGTTACTGAAATTCCCAGAGGGCACTTTTTGAGAATTGGGTGTTCCTGGCAATGTTTTCAGTGAGGTTGTGCCTAAAGGTAGAAGACAATAAACCCCAGCTTCTCTTGCAGCTTCAGTGGACCTAGACATGTTTATAGCTGTTTTCCAAATTTTACAAAAGAGAAAGGACAGTCCTTTTTTCTAGTATGTTTGTGTTCTTTATTTCCCTTTGTGTAAAATAAGGGGAAGAAAGAGGGGGACCAGAGAGGAGGGCTAAAAGCCAACACAGATGGAGGGAGCCAGAAAGGGAGGCACCTTGCATGTTAGAGAGACAGTGTGGGGAGGAAAGTCTCTGCAGCATAGAATTCACGCAGGAAACTATAAAGAGATAGTAGTTAGGTGGAAAGATGAACTGGAAAGATGACATATGGCCTTGGACATTAGAGTAAATTGTTAGGCAAGGTTTCTTCTGGGACTACTCAAGCAGGGGGTGGAATGGACAGGAACCCCGCCAGAGCTACACTTAGTGATCCTTCCCTAACACTCAGAAACTGTCCTCCCAAGGCCCTTCCCCTCTGCTCTCAAAGACCTTGTCATCTCTTTTGCTTTCCAGAGGTATTTGGAAGATAAAACTTAGGTCTCAAGGCTCTCCTCGTATAAGGCCAGGCCACTTGTTAAAGAAATTTCCCAAAGCTCTTTTCTCTGTTTACAGACCAAATCAGAGCTAATACCCACAGCCTCTTGTCTGTCAGTCATCAAGACTTCTGTCTTTCACAAAGAATTAACTTCTTCTTTTTTTTAATAGTTTATTGTCAAGTTGGTTTCCATACAACACNACAAAGAATTAACTTCTGTGTGTCCTCTTTCACCTCCCAAAAAACCCCAAGTGTAACACTGGGCACATTCACAAATTTCTCTCTCTCTCTCCCTCTCTCTAACTTTAAGCTCCAAAGAAATCTTTTATCCACTGAGTGATTAGTTTATAGAATGCTAAGGAGGAATATACAGTGCAACTCGTCCCTTAGCTGAGTCAAATCTATCTCTTTATTTCCATCCATTTAATTCTTTTTCAGTGGCTATCAACCACCATGAAAATCTAGACTACTGTGCTGGAGAAAAAGAAGGGGCCTCATCGTCACTCCTATTCTCCCAGGATTTTGGCCGTTGGTAGTCAGACCAGGTAAGGGGATATAGTATGGGATCAGGCACAAAGATGGGGTGAGTGTGAGAGTATCACTATCTTTTTGTCATACCCCAACTTAAGGAATGGGGAAATAAGAGGCATGTCACTGCCTGCCAAAGCCAAAGATAATAAAATCTTGATCAACCAGGATAATGCTAACCTAAATCATCAATTAATTAGATCTTTTTAAAAATATTTCCACTTTTGGCATAAAAGGAAAATGAATCAGATTTCAGATTGATGTAAGATATACATTTTTAAAAATCTATATCAGAAGATTGAGAAGACAAGCCAAAAACTGGACAAAAATATTTTAAGAGATATACCTGATAAAGGACTACTATTCAAAATATACAAAACTCATAAAACTCAACAAAAGAGAAAGAACAACCCAATTAAAACATGAGCAAAACACCTGGACAGAAACCTCACCAAAGAAGATATACAGGTAACAAATAACACATATGAAAAGATGCCCCACATCACGTGTCATTAGGGAAATGCAAATTAGAACAACCATGAGATACACATCTATTAAAATGGCCACACTTATAACACCAAATGCTGGGAAGGATGTGGACAATAAGAACTCTCATTCATTGCTGGCGAGAATACAAAATAGTATAGCCACTTTGGAAGAGAGTTTGGCAAAATAAGTATACTCTTATTTGATCCAGAAAACACAATCCTTTGTGTCTACCCAGAGGAGCAGAAAGCTTATGCACACACAAAAACTTGCACACAGATGTTTACAGCAGTTTTATTAACAATTGCCAAATCTTGGAAGCAGCCAAGATGTCCTTCACTAGGTGATGGTTAAATTGTGGTACATTCAAAAATATAATATTATCTGATATTAAAAAGAAATGAGCTATCAGGCCATGAAAGGACATAGATGAACCTTAACTGTATATTACTACATGAAACAATGCCAGTCTGGAAAGAATATATGTTGTATGATTGCAATTACAGGAAGTCCCTGACTTATGATGGTTTGGCTTACGAATTTTTGACTTTACAAATTTGTGAAAATGATATGCATTAAGTGGAAATCATACACCAAATTTTAATTTGGATCTTTTCCTGGGTTAGTAATATGTGGTACATTCTTATCTCAGGATGCTGGGCAGGAGCAGTGAGCTGCAGTGAGCTGTACACAATCACAAGAGAAAACAACCTAAACATGTACCGCTATTCCATACCCGTAAACTTTTCTGTTTTGCACTTTCAGTACAGAATTCATGAATTATATGAGACATTTAACACTTTATTATAAAACAGGCTTTCTGTGAGATGATTTTGCCCAACTGTAGACAAATGTGTTCTGAGCATGTTTAAGATAGAGCAGGCCAACCTATGATGTTATAAAGAGTTTATTGGGCATAACCCTATTGTAAGTTGAGGAATATCCATATATGACATTCTGGAAAAGGTAAAACTATGAAAACAATAAAAAGATCTGTGGTCTCCAGGAGGCATAAATGGTTGCAGCACAGAGGCTTTTTAGGGCAGAGTAACTAATCTATATGAAATTATCATAGTGGATGCATTGTCATTATACATTCATCACAAAACCCATAAAAAGCACAACACAAATAGTGAGCCTTAATGGAAACTATGGGCTTTAGGTGATAATAATGTGTCAGTTGCAACAAACGTACCACTCTGGCAGAGGAGGCCAACAAGGAGGAAAGTTGTGCATGTGTGGGGCCAGAAAGCAGATGGGAACACTCTATACTTTCTGCTCAATTTTTCTGTGAACACAAAACCACTCTACAATATTAAGTCTATTTTCTGCAGAACTTGAATAGCAAATCTCTCCAGACTAAGGCTTCTGAAGTCCTGACTCCTGAACAATCAAATTATGACCAGAACGGAAATCCTGGGGTCCTACGGCAAAGGGTCCCAATGCATTGTAAAATTTTTTTTCAAAAATTATTTCTTTACTACTTCACTAAACAGCTATTGAGTCAGTGGACTAATCCCTGAGGGTCTAAAAATAATACAACCCTGGCCCTGGCCTTTGAGGAACTCACAGTGCAGTGGGAGAAACAGACCTGCAAATAATCGCTTGAACTGAGTAGTAGAGGCTCAATGAAGTAAATGTCAATTGCTGTGGGAGACCTTAAGAGAGATGAAAGTTGGCTTGGAGGAAACCTTTGGTCAATGCTAAGTGAACCATCATCCATTGATACCTTCGTCCATGCATTAACAGACAAAGTTGCTGTGCATTGAACCAAATGATAGGGAAACAACAGTGAGCCAGATGACACAGTCCCTATTGGTCAGGAAGATGACATTTTAAAGGTCCCTATTTTAATTACTGAAGAAAATAATAGTTAAGTGGAAGCAGAAAACCTTTCCCCAAAAGCCTGGTTAATAAGAAAAAAAAAATGTGTAAGTTCCAATCACAGACTATTAACATTACTAGGGACATTAGAGGTGCAATATTACAGTAGTTCTCAAACCTACTTACACATTAGCCCTACCTGGTACTCTGTCAGCAAACACCAATACCTGAATTTTCACCCAGACCAATTAATTCAGAATAGCTGGTGATTGGTAGTACATATAGGTGCTTCTTAAATCTCCCTAAGTGATTCTGGAGCATAGTGAGGGCTTAACATGCCTACTAACTTAATCCTATCTTTTCACTGATTGTGAATGACTGTCCAAAGATTGACGTCAAAATTATAGATCTAGTCAATATAACAAATCCATGATCCACCATACAACTTAAGAACTATAACACTACCAGTACCTTGTATCTAATATACCCCTCTGAGTCCTTTTCCCCCAAATAGTAACCACTACCCTGAATTTTATAATTGTATTTAATTTATGCCATGTGTATGTACCGTTTACCCACATAACAAACTGTTTGATGTAGCTTGGTTTTGAGCTCATAAATAAGATATATATATATGGCCTTGGGACCTTGCTAATCAAAAATGTGACCTGCAGCAGCAGCAGCAGCAGCAGCAGCAGCAGCAGCAGCAGCAGCAAAGAATCTAGGGTGCTAGGCCAGATCCACTTAATGAGAATCTTCATTTTAACAAGATGCCCACACATTAAAGTTTGAGAAGCCCTGGTCTAAAGATTCATTTTATCACTGAGGTTTATCCAAGTTGTTACATGTAGGTATAGTTCTGTGAATGTTTCCAGGTGTTTTTTATATTAGGGAAAATACCACTATGAATACCACTATGAATAATCTTGTATGTCTCCTGCCGTATAGGTGAAGAGGTTTTGTAGGATATATACCGAAGAGTGGGATTGATGGGAAATGAACTACATAAATGTTTAAATGCCAAAAATTTTCCAAAGTGCTTTTAGATTTACGGACTTACTGGAATATGTAAGAGTTTCTATTAACTCACACTTCCTCAAACACTGAGTATTGTCAGATTTCTTGATTTTTGCCTGTTTAATGGATGCACTTACCACAGTCTTGATTTATATTTCTTTGATTTATTAATGACTTTTAAAATAATTTTAAATGCTTTCTTGTATTTTTCTTCTGTGTATTTTGGCAGTTTGTATTTTGCATTATTTGGGATTTTTCTTATTGGTTCGTAGTTTTTTATATTTATAGATACAGATATGTTTTCAATGTGTGTTGTAAATAACGTTTCCTAGTACAGAGGGTTCTCTTTCTATTTTCTTCACTGTGACTTACAATGAACAGAAATTCTAAGTTCTACTGTAATAAAATTTATTTCTATCTTAGTAACTTTTTCCTTTTTAAGATATATTTCTTTACCCTGAGGTCTAAAATATATTCTCTCACATTTTCTTCTAACAGTTTTAAAAATTGACTTTCATATTTAAGTCCTTAATCCATCTGGAGTTAATTGTTGTGCTCTTGGTACAGTCAAGACTAATGTCATTTTTTTTTAAGTGTGGAGAATCAATTGTCCCAGAACTATTATGGAATAGCCCCTCGTTTCTTCCAGATTTGCAGGGCTCTTGTGTACTATATATTCATCAATCTGTTTCATGAGACTGTCTTGTGTCATTGAACAATTTGTACTACTCTGGCACCAATACCACAGAGTTTTAATCAATACAATTTTATGGTAAAACTTTGTATCTATTAGGGCAAGTCCTTCTACCTTCTTTTTCACCTTTAGTATTTTACTTATTCTTAACCTTTGTAATTTCCATATAAATTATAAAATCAGTCTGTCATATTCCACTCAAAACATTGTTGGGGTTTGTACTGAGATTATATTATGAATCAGTTTGAGAAGAATTGATATCTTTATAGTATTGAGAATTTCTTTTTATGAAGCACATTGAACATTAATGTGCTTCAATCAAGTTTTATCATCTTCTCCACAAACTCTTATATATATAAGTTTGGTTACACTTATACCTAAATCTTTTTTTTTAACTCTGATATTGTAAATTTTATTTTTAATATTACTTTCTAATGTTTTGCTGATAAAGTATAGAAATGTAAATAATTTCCATAATTGTTTTTCAACCAGTAACTTAGATAAACCCTCTCATTATTTCTAATTATATATATATATAATTTGTCTATGAATTATTTAAAATTTCTATATATACAAGTCATTGTATCTGAAAAAGATAACAGTTTTGTTTCTTATTCTAATATGCATATGTGGCAGGGACTGCTAGCCCTAATATATAGATAGATAGATAGATAGATAGATGCCGGTCATAGTGGCTAAAATGAACAAATCAGGACAAATTATCAAAAAAAATAACAATAGAACTCCCCTATGACCCAGCAATNGGTGGGGGAAAGGGGAAGGGGGGGTGATGGGCATGGAGGAGGGCACTTGTGGGGATGAGCACTGGGTGTTATATGGAAACCAACTTGACAATAAACTATGAAAGACAAAAAAAAGAGAATGGTGCTTCTCACACCAGACTATCATTGCACGTGGCCTGAATACAGCTATGACTAAATTGACTGACTTACGAACTGAGCACAAAAGCTAATACCTAAAAGAGATTTGACAGATGTAAAAACTACAATCTGAAGAGATCATTAGATGTGTTTACTTTTACATGGAATCTATTAGAAACTCAAAGATTGAAAGCTATTTAGTTTGTGGGGCGTTATATTAATGCAAAAAACAAAACTTGCAGTTAGAAGTATAAAGTCATTCAATTCTTAAAGCCACGTGGGTCCCAAACTTGCACTAACAGGAATTGGGCTGTGATGATGTGCAGTTCCAAAAAAAGGCATATTTTCTAGTACTTATTCTAGATGTATGTATAGAGAGACATGGAAAAGGGAAAAAGCCCAGCAGGCAAAGGCAAAGAAAAATGCACAATGGACTTACTTCCAGAGGGCAGAAGCAAGGGCAGCTAGCTGTGCTAAGCAGAGAATCTGCTCTACTGCTAGGGCAGGGAGGCTCATAATTCATGCTCAGCAAGATTTGATGACCTTTGCTGTTTCTCACTCTTTGCTTTCCAAGTGGGAGTTTTCATTCTAATTGTATTTTTCTTATTTGTGTTAGTAAATATGTAGGCTAAGATGTTATAGAAAAAGATACCAAAGTAGAAATTTATTTTGTCCTAAGCTAATATTCCAAATAAATACCAAAATAGAAATTTATTTTGTTCTGAGCTAATATTCCAAATAAACTAGACTCTAAGAAACAACCCAAGGTCATAGGCTGGCAAGGTAGAGCTGTTATCCTTAATACATAACTGTAGCCTCTTTTACTGTGTCCACGTTGTTATGAATTCCTTACTAGGTAAAAGTCCATAGTGAGGTATCTTTAAGGAGGTATCACAGAAGGTACACACATTACTTTTACATATATTTCATTGATCCAAATTTTGTCACATGTCTGCCCTTAGCTGCAGGGGAGTTTAGAAAACGTGGTCTGTAGCTGACTGGTCATGTCCCCATTGTGAAACTCTGCTACTGAAGGAGGCAAGGGAGAATGAATTCCCGGAGACAGCCAGCAGTCACATTAATTCATTATTTTATATTGAACGTGAAGTATTGGGATGAAGTGCCTTTGTCCTTTATTTTTTCATCAGTAAACTACAAGAAGCTAATATAAGGCCTCATGGAGAGAAATAAGCATCATACAGATAACCTGAATTTGGAACCAGGTCCATTAACTGAATGGGACTTTGAGTTATTAGAGAAGAGTTTTGCTGGGGGTGGGGAGGGAATACATGAAAACCTAGATGCCATAAAGGGAAAACTCAATTCTATGAGGGAAACTGTACAAGGATAATCATCATAGCATTATTTGGTGACAGGATGTAGAAGTAAATCTAAGTGTTAACCTCTGGGAGAATAAATATATAAATGTAATAGATGTATGTAAGATTTACCATGTGGCAAGCAGAGAGCAGCAGTAGATTAGATATGTGGTGCTTAATGACAGTGCTAAGTACAAAAAAACCTTAATACCATTTATATAAATGTAAAATGTATTTCAAAATCTAACAATACATATATGTCAAATTCCAACAAAAATATACCAATTAGCTTGTCACAATGGTTACCTGTGGTGGGGGAAAGAAGTAAGAGTAGAGGTCAAAAGAAAAATGTGGAGAATTAAAATAAGCAAAGAGCCATGTGTATATCCATGTCATTTCTTGACATGAACTCCAAGGATTAACCACACTCTGAATCTGAAGTCTGAAAAGAATAAAAAAGAGTGACCACGACATTCTCAGAAATGAAGGGTTTGGAAGCACAGCCCCATCTGAGATAAAATTTGGAAGGGAGGTGCCACCTGGCAGGCTTGGGAACAGACGGTGTAAAAGTAGGGAGTAGACAGAAGCCTGAAATAAAGGAGGGGTATGATTGCTGGTCGGTGAGACCACAGAATTCCTCGGCCAGAGACTAGGAAGCTGGGTGATGCCATTTTCACCTTTCCCATGCATGTGCACACATGCACCCATGTACCACATCAATCCACTCCCGTCAGCTAAGCAGCACCACCTAGTGGAGAATGGAGCCATCACACCAAGTGCCACCCAACTGTGCCCTCCATGCACATGACCTAGTGGACAGTGAATGTTTCTTTGCCAGTATAGTGTATGGACTATAAAGTGCTTCATAGTTTGAGTTCTAGGGGAAACTGGATGTAACTTCATTCAGGTTTCATTCTGTTTACTGGTTCATCTATTCATCTTTTTTTGGGTTTCTTTTTTTTGTTTTTTGTTTTTTTTTTGCTTTTTTTAAAGTTGGTTTTCCTTTCTTTCTCCATTTGTTCTTTTTCTTGGATACAAAAAGTGAAAAAAAATTTTTATGTTCTTTTTCAAAAAATTTTTTAATTCTTTTACTATGTTTTTTATTTCTTGTAAACTTTTTAATTCTATTTCACTTTCTTCTTTATATTTTATTTTGTTTTTTGTATACTTTTTTATTTTAAAATTTTTTCTTACTTTTTTCTTTTTTTTCTTTTCTTTCCTTTTTCCCCTAGTCTATCGAGCTTCTCCCAACAACCAGATGAAAACACACCTAGGATCTAGCTTCCTTTATTTGATTTTTTGTGTTGTTTTAAATTTTTTAATTTAAATTTTTAATTTAATTTTATTAATTCTCTTTCTTCCTTCAAAATGACAAAATGAAGGAATTCACCCCAAAAGACAAAACAGGAATAAAGGACTGCCAGGGGCTTAATCAGCACAGATATAAGCAAGATATCTGAACTAGAATTTAGAATCACAATCATCATAATACTAGCTGGGGTTGAAAAAAGCTTAGAACCCCTTTCTGTGCAAATAAAAGAGGTAAAAACTAGTCTGGATGATATTAAAAATGCTATAACCAAGATGGAATCTCAAATGGATGCCATGTTGGCAAGAATGGGCAAAGCAGAGCAGTAAATCAGTGATATAGAAGACAAAATTATGGAGAACAATGAAGCAGAAAAAAGGGGAGAAATTAAAGCAAAAGAGAATGATACAAGAATTAGAGAATGCAATGACTTATTAAAAAGAAGTAAGTTCCAGATCATAGGACTTAGGAGTCCTATGAAGTTCCAAATCATAGGAGTCCCATAAGATGAAGAGAGAGAAAAGAGGGTAGAAGAGCTATGTGAGCAATATGGTGGAAGACTTTCCTAACCTGGGGAAAGACTCAGACATCAAAATCCAAGAAGCACAGAGAACTCCCATTTGATTGAACAAAAAACAAGCATCAGCAAGGCATATAACACTCAAATTCACAAAATACACAAAGAAAGAAAGAATTATGAAAGCAGCAAGGGAAAAAAATCATTAACATATAAGTGAATACAGATCAGGTTCAGAGGAGACCTATCCACAGAAACTTGGCAGGCCAGAAAAGAGTGTCAGTTATATTCAATGTGCTAAATCAGAAAAATATGCAGCCAATGATTTTTTATCCAGAACTACTGTCATTCAAAGTAGAAGGAGAGATAAACAGTTTCCAAGACAAACAAAAACTAATGGAGTTCTTGACCACTAAACCAGCTGTACAAAAAACTTAAGGGGGACTCTCTGAGGGGAGAAAAGATAAAACAAAACAAAAAAGACCAGAAGCAAAAAAGAGTAGAAAGTACCAAAGGTCGCCACCAGAAACTCCATCTATACAGACAAAACAATGGCAATAAATTCATATCCTTCAGTAGTCACTGCAAATGTCAATGGGCTAAATGCTCCAATCAAAAGACAGAGTGTATAAGAATAAATAAGCAAACAAGATACACCTATATGCCATTTACAAGAGACTCATTTTACACCTAAAGACATCTTCAAATTGAAAGTAAGGGGATGGAGAGCCATCTATCATGTTAATGGTCACTAAAAGTAAGCTGGAGTAGCCATATTTATATCAGACAAACTAGATTTTAAAATAAAGACTGTAATAAGAGATGAAGAAGGGCATTATATCATAATTAAGAGGTCTATCCACCAAGAAGATCTAACAATTGTAAACATTTATGTCCCCAACATGAATTCCCAAATATATAAATCAATTGATCACAAACATAAACTCATTGATAATATCATAATAGTAGGGGATGTCAACAACCCACTTACAGCAATGGACAGATCATCTAAGCAGAAAATCAGCAATGAAACAATGGCTTTGAATGACACACTAGACTAGATAGACTTAACAGGTTTATTCAGAGCATGTCTTTCTAAAGCAGCAGAATACATATTCTTCTTGAGTGCACATGGAACATTCTCCAGAATAGATCACATACTGGGACACAAATCAACCCTCAACAAGTACAAAAAGATCAAGATCATACCATGCATGTTTTCAGTTCACAACACTATTGAAACTCAAAATCAACCACAAGAAAAAATTTGGAAAGACCATGAACACTTGGAGATTAAAGAACATCCTACTAAAGAATGAATGGATTAACTAAGAAACTAAAGAGGAAATTGAAAAGTACATGGAAGCCAATGAAAATAACACGGCAGCCCAAAACCTCTAGGATGCAGCAAAAACGGTCATTAAGAGGAATGTATATAACATTCTGGGCCTTCCTAAAGAAGGAGGAAAGTTCTCAGATACACAACCTAAACTTACACCTCAAAGAGCTGGAAATAGAACAGCAAACAAAGCCCCAAACCAGCAGAAGACAGGATATAATAAACATTAGAGCAGAAATCAATGCTATTGAAATAAAAACAAAACAACAAACAAAAGACAAAAAAACAGTAGAACAGATGAATGAAACCAAGAACTCAATCTTTGAAAGAATTAACAAAATTGATAAACTCCTAGCCAGAATTATCAAAAAGAAAAAGGAAAGGACCCAAATAAACAAAATCAAGAATGAAAGAGGAGAGATCACAACCAACACTGTAGAAATATAAACAATAATAAGAGATTATTATTAGCAATTATATGCCAATAAATTGGGAAATCTGGAGGAAATGGACAAATTCTTAAAAACATATAAACTACTAAAACTGAAACAGGAAGAAATAGAGAATTTGAACAGACCCATAACCAGTAAAGAGATTAAATTAGTAACCAAAGATCTCTCAAAAAAACAAGAATTCTATGGCCAGATGGCTTTCCAGGAGAATTCTACCAAACATTTAAAGAAGAATTAACACCTATTTTTTTGAAGTGGTTCTTAAAAATAGAAATAGAAGGAAAACTTCCAAACTCATTCTACGAGGCCAGAATTGCCTTGATTCCAAAAACCAGACAAAGACCCCACTAAAAAGGAGAACTATAGACCAATTTCCTTGATGAACATGAATGCAAACATTCTCAACAAGATACTAGCCAACAAGACCTAACCATACATTAAAAGAATTATTCACCATGATTAAGTGGGATATATACCTGGGATGCAGGGCTGGTTCAATATCTGCAAATCAGTCGGTGTGACACATCACACTAATAAAAGAAAGAAGAAACACATGATCACCTGAATAGATGCAGAGAAAGCCCTTGACGAAATACAGCATCCTTTCTTGATAAAAACCCCCAAAGAAAGTAGGGATAGATGGATCATATTTCAAGATCATAAAAGCCATGTATGAAGGACCCACTGCTAATATCATCCTCAGTGGGGAAAAACTGAGAACTTTCCCCCTAAGGTCGGGAATATGACAAGGATGTCCACTCTTACCTCTGTTATTAAACATCATGTTGGAAGTCCTAGCCTCAGCAATCAGACAACACAAAGAAATACATTCATAGAAATCACCAAGGAGGAAGTCAAACTTTCACTCATCACAGACAGTGTGATATTCTACGTGGAAAACCAAAAGATGTCACCAAAAAACTGCTAGAACTGATCCATGAATTGAGCAAAGTTGCAGGATATAAAATCAATGCACAGAAATCTGTTGCATTTCTATAGACAAATAATGAAGCAGCAGAAAGAGAAATCAAGGAATTGATCCCATTTACAATTGCATCAAAAACATAAAATACTTAGGAATAAACCTAACCAAAGATTTGAAAAATCTGTACACTGAAAACTATGGAAAACCATGAAAGAAATTGAAAAAGACACACAAAAAAATGGAAAAATAATTCCATGCTCATGGATTGGAAGAACAAATATTGTTAAAATGCCGATACTACCCAAAGCAATCTACATATACAATGCAATCCTTATCAAAATAATACCAGAATTCTTCACAGAGCTATAGCAAACTATCCTAATATTTGTATGGAATCAGAGAAGACCCTGACTAGCCAAAGAAATCCTAAAAAAAACAAAAAAAGCTGCAGGAATCACAATTCCGGACTTCAAGATGTATTACAAAGCTATAATCATCAAGACAGTATGGTACTGGCACAAACACAGACACATAGTTAAATAGAACAGAATAGAGAACCAAGAAATGAACCCACAGACACATGGCCAACTAATCTTTGACAAAGCAGGAAAGAATATCCAATGGAAAAAAAGGCAGTCAAATGGTGACTTCAGCAAATAGTGTTGGGAATTAACTTGGACCACTCTTACCCCATACACAAAAATAAACTCAAAATGGATGAGACACCTAAAAGTAAGATAAGAAGCCATCAAAATCCTAGTGGAGAAAGCAGACAAAAACCTCTTTGACCTTGGTCACAGCAAGTTCTTACTTGACAAGGGAAACAAAAGCAAAAATGAACTATTGGGACCTCATCAAGATAAAAAAAAGTCTTCTGCAGAGCAAAGGAAACAATCAGCAAAACTAAAAGGCAACCAACCAAATGGGAGAAGATATTTGCAAATGATTTATCAGATAAAGGGTTAGTATCCAAAATCTATAAAGAACTTATCAAACTCAACACCCAAAAAACAAATAATCCAGTGAAGAAATGGGCAAAAGTCATGAATAGACACTTTTCCAAAGAAGATATTCAGATGGCTAACAGACACATGAAAAAATGCTCAACGTCACACATCATCAGGGAAATACAAATCAAAACCACAATGAGATAACACCTCACACCTGTCAGAATGGCTAAAATTGACAACTCAGGCAATAACAGATGTTGGCAAGAGAATCGGGAACCCTTTTGCACTGCTGGTGGGAATGCAAAATGGTGCAGCCACTCTGGAAAAATAATATGGAGGTTCCTCAAAAAATTTAAAAATAGAACTACCCTACAACCCAGCAATTGCACTACTAGGTAGTCATCCAAAGGATACAGGTGTGCTGTTTTGAAAGGGCACATGCACCCCAATGTTTATAGCAATATTATTGACAATAACAAAAGTATGGTAAGAGCCCAAATGTGAATCAACTGATGAATGGATAAAGAACATGTGAGGTATATAGATATAGATGATATAGATATAGATTATTTAGATTATAATATAGATATATTGTATCTCTATATAATGGAATATTACTAGGCCATAAAAAAGAATGAAATTTTGCCATTTGCAACAATGTAGATGGAACTAGAGTATATTATGCTATACTAATTATGCAAAATTAGAGAAAGACAAATATCATGATTTCACTCATATGTGGAATTAAGATACAAAATAGATGAATATAAAATAATATAAAAATAGGGAGGAGGACAAAACATAAGAGACTCTTTTTTTATTTTTTTAATGTTTATTTCTGAGGGAATGAGAGACAGAGCACAAGCAGGGGAGAGGCAGAGAGAGACAGAGACACAGAATCTGAAGCAGGCTCCAGGCTCTGAGCTGTCTGCACCGAGCCTGACATGGGGCTCAAACTCACAGACCATTAGATCATGACCTGAGCTGAAGTCAGATGCTTAACTGACAGAGCCACCCAGGCGCCCCAAAACATAAAAGACTCTTAAATACAGAAAACAAACTGAGCATTGTTGGAGGAGTTTTTGCATGGGGAGATGGGCTAAAAGGCAAGGGGCATTAAGGAAGACACTTGTTGGGATGAGCACTGGGTGTTATATGTAGGGGATGAATCACTGGATTCTACTCCTGAAATCATTGCACTGTATGCTAGTGAACTTGGATGTAAATTTTAAAAGTAAAATAAAATAAGTTACAAGGATGAAAAGTACAGCATAGGGTATAGAGTCAATAATATTGTAATAACTGTGTGTGATGACAGATGGTAACTACATTTATACATGGTGAGCATTTCATGTTGTAAACACACCTGAAGCTAATGTAACATTGTATTGTGTACTATTGTTTAATAAAACATTATTAAAATTAAAATTACCAGACATGCAAAGAAGCACAAGGAAAATACACTAAATATAATGAAGAAAAATGAATCTCAATAGAAACCAACCCATAAATGATATGGACAATAGTATTAGTACACAAGGACATTATCATAACTATATTCCATATGTTCCAGAAACTAGAAAAATATTTAACATGTCAGAGGTGATGAAAAGTTTTTTTAAATTCCCAAATGGAACTTCAAGAGATAGCTACAATGTCTGATGTAGAAAATACCATGGGTGAGATTAACAGTAGAAGAAAATTGTAGTGAAGAAAATATTAGTGAATTTGAAGAAACCATATAACATAAAACATGGAAAGGAAAAAGATTTTCAAAATGAGCAGAGCATCGATGAACTGTCTGGTGATTTCAAGATGCCTAATGTATGTATTCTTTAGTCTGAAGAAAGAGGACGAAGCGCAGAAATATTGAAAATTTGAAAACTAATAGCCAAAATTTTTCCAAGACTGATAAAAACTTATTAAATCCACAAGTCCAGGTACTTCAATCAACCCAAGCACAAGAAACATGAAAGAAACTCCAAGAAGAAACATCATAATTAAATTACTTAAAACTGAAGCTTAAGAAAAAATGTCCAAGAAGCAAGAGATATAAGGCATATTTCACACTGAGCAATAAGGTAAGGGTGAGAGCAGATTTCTCATAAGAAACAATGAAAGTCAGAAGGAAGTGAAGCAATATTTTTAAAGTACTAGAGAAAGGAAAAAAAACCTGTCAACCAACCTTGAATTCCACACCCAGAAAATATATCTTGCAAAGGTGAAATAAAGACTTTTTCAGGCATAAAAATGTTTGAAAACTTTTATTACCTACAGAATGTTACCACACACATACACATACACATACACACATACACACACACAAATGTTAAGGAAGTCCTTTGAGCAGAATGAAAATGATACCAGAAATATGAATGCATATAAAAAGGAAGAGCACAAGGTCTGGTAACTACATGAGTAAATATAAAATTAATATTTATTTCTTATATCTCTTTAAAAGACAGTCCATGCTTTTTTTTTAAACATTTTTTTAATGTTTTATTTATTTCTAGGAGAGAGAGAGAGAGACAGACAGCGTGAGCAGGGGAGGGTCAGAGAGAGAGGGAGTCACAGACTCTGAAACAGGCTCCAGGCTCTGAGCTGGCAGTCAGCACAGAGCCCGACGCGGGACTCGAACCCACGAACCTCGAGATCATGACCTAAGCGAAAGTCGGATGCTTAACCGACTAAGCCACCCAGGTGCCCCAGACAATCCATTCTTTAAAGCAAAAGCAAAAATACTAAAATGTACGCTGAGATTTACAAAATATGCTGAAATTAAATGTATGACAATGCCACAATGATGAGAAATAGAAAAATAAAAGTATGTTTTTGTAATATTCTTAAACTATATGTAAAGGGATATATTTTAAAATATTTTTATTTTAATTTCAATATAATTAATATACAGTGTTATATTAGTTTCACATGTACAATACAATTATAAAGTGGTATAATATTACCTGAAGGTAGACTGTGCTGCATTAAAGATGTGTATTATAAACCTTAAGTGAAACACAAAAAGATTATTGCAAATAAGGCAACAAAGAAGAAAATACAATATCATTAAAATGTTCAATTAATCAAAAAAAAGGGAAAAAGCAGTTAAAAGAAAACAAAGAATAGATAGCACAAATGAAAAGCAAATAGCAAGATGGTAGATTAAAATTCAACCGCATATTAAATATAGGTGGTCTAAACATCCACCTGAATAAAAAAGCAAAACCTAACTAAAAGCTACCTACAAGAAACCCACTTTAAACATAACACATTGTTAGAAGTAAATGCATGAAAAGTACATATTATTTATTCTAACACTAATCAGAAGAAACCTGGAACACAGCTTGAAAGGGATCTTGTTAGCTAAATCTGTGGCAGCGCATTAAAAAGAATAATGGTGGACGTGGAAAATGAGGGACTTCTTTCCAATTCATTCTATAAGGTCACCATTTCTTTGATACCCAAATCTAAGACATTATAGGGAAAAAACAACATTTTTCTTTCCCTCTCTCTCTTTCTAAATACATATACACACATATTATCCCTCATAAATATTGATGCACAACTATCAACAAAATTTTAGTCAATCAAATCTAATGTTTTTAAAATGTTTTTTAAAAATATTTTATTTATTTTTGAGAGAGAGAGAGAGAACACGAGCCAAGGAGGGGCAGAGAGACAGGGAGACACAGAATCCAAAGAAGGTTCCAAGATGTCACCACAGAGCCCAACGTGGCGCTCAAACCCATGAAATGCAAGATCATGACCTGAGCTGAAGTCGGATGCTTAAGCGGCCGAGCCACCCAGGTACCTCTCTAATAATGTTTTTAAAAAATAATACATTATGACCAAATGGGGCAGGATCTAAAAATTCTCATTTGGATTAGCATTAGAACATTAGTCAATCAAACTAGTATTAACAGACTATATGATTCTCTCAGTAAACATAGAAAATGTATTTCATGATATCAATGTTGGTTTTATGTATAAACTTGGCTAGGCTACAGTACCAAGTTATTTAATCAAACTCTAATCTAGGTGTTACTGTGAAGGTATTTTGTAAGTGTAGTTAACATCTACAATCAATTGACTTTAAGTAAAGGAGATTACTCTTGATAACATGGTGGGGGAGGGAGGCTCATCCACTCAGTTGAAAGACTTTCAGAGTAAAATCAGATTTTCCAGATAATGAATTCTGCCTCAAGACTGCAGTGTTAATTCCTGCCCGAGCTTACCCTACAGATTTTGGACATGCCAGCCCCTATGATTACATGAGGCAATTCCTTAAAATAAATTTCCTGATTGATAGTTATATAGAAAATTTATGAATATAACTATTTTTACTTAATATATTTAAAATATATACATTATAATAAACATATATTATTATTTAATTTCTCTTTATATATAAGAGATAGAGATAGAGAGATAGATAAACAGAATATTAAGGATAAATTTCTGAATTGGTTTGTGGGTTTCTGAAATTGGTTCTCTAATCTTACTACATTTAAAAAATTTTTTAATGTTTTATTGATTTCTGAGAGAGAGAGAGAGACAGCATGAACAGGGAAAGGTCAGAGAGAGGCAGAGATACAGAATATGAAACAGGCTCCAGGCTCTGAGCTACCTGTCAGAACAGAGCCTGACGCGGGGCTCGAACCCACGAACCATGAAATCATGACCTGAGCTGAAGTAGGACGCTTAAACGACTGAGCCACCCAGGAGCCCCTAATCTTACTACATTTAAAGGTAATAATGACTTTATTTCCAGTGGTAAAGACAGTGATAGTCTGTGGCATGATGTGACAATAAAGATATACAAAATACCATTATTGGATACTTCTCATCAAATACTGACAAAAGGCAAGGCTCTGGGTGACCATCTGTTTGATACCTACTTTATTTAGACTAACAAGTGATAATGAGATTGGCTGGTTGCTCCTAAATGCACTGGACAAAGTGGGAAAATAAGAAGTTGAGCTCAAGGCTTCAGGTTCCTAGTTCAAGCTCAGCATAAATCGACTGAAAGTGTCTATGCCATGTTTCAAAGAAAGTCTTATGTCCTATAACAGCAGAACTGAGACTTCTGAAAACCAAACTCAGAGTCTCATCCTCCAAGTAGCTGAATTACAAAGCAAATTGAATTCTCAGCTTCATAAGGCATATTCTGCTAAACTAAGGACATTGTCTAAGAAGAAATAGAATCCGGAAAACTAGAACGGGAGCATATGAGCAGATCCTGATGAAGCTGGAGATAATTGAATCCTGAGTCTTCTTTGCCAGCACACAGCTTTCCTACCCCTGTCTAAAGAAATGCCCCAACTTTGCCTGAGAGGACTGTAATAGCCTTTCCTGAGGTAGTTGCCTTGCAAGACACTACTGATTCTTCTCAGGATCTACCCCCACATGACCTCTCACTATTTCTAGAACTACAGCAAAATTCAAGTCCCAGCAGCCCCTCAAGGGTAAGATACAAAGTGTGACCCATTAGGAAATCCATACACTCTAAAGCACTGCATGATTTTTCCAATTTATACAGAGATAAATCTGGGTAATATGTATGGTAATAGTTATTAGTGGTGTGGGAAAATGGTAGAAGGAACATAAAATTGGGTCAGATCAAATTTATTGATATGGTCCACTAAGCAGAAACTCTCATTGCAGTGTTATAGCTCCAGGGGTTAGAAAGGGCTCTAATACTTTGTTTGGTTTGTTAGCTGAAACATAGGCCAAAAATTGACCAACACTAAATGAAATTGAAATGCCAGAACTGCTTTGGTATACCATAGCGTAACATATCCAAAGGCTTAGGAAGATTCGAATGTTACAGTGATTTTATCAGGTAAGACCTGCTTTACTTCTGTGGGAGGATCCAAGTGACTTGCCTTTCACCACAACTACGTGAGATAAATTGTGAAGTGAGCTCTAGTGTTCTTAACTGTGGGCACATTCTCCTTAGGCCAGAAGTTCCAATGGGATCTGCTGCCTCCAAACTAGGATACTTAAAGGAATGGATATTATTGGATCTCAAGATAGCTGGGGGTCCAGTGGTGGCAGTTAGTCATCAAAAATAAGGTGGATGTGGTTACAAATGGACAGCATGGTCTAGGCAGTAATCAGAATAATCTTAACCAGACATATATACTATTGGCTATTTAATCATTGCCCCTGGAAGAGAAATAGATGGGCAATTTACTAACTCAAGCAGAAGAGTTTTATGTCAAGTAAACAGAAGTCTAACTTGAATCCCCAAAACGAAAGTATTGCCCTTCAATCAATTTTAAGACTTGATCAAGTTTTGCCAGAGAGATTGTACATTACTGAAAAGGAAAATAATTCTACTTTTGGGTGGTTGTTTAAACATTGGCTCTGAACTTTCACTAACTTTAGAAGACCCAAAATGTCACTGTGGCCCACTAGTCAGAGCAGGGGCTTTAGGGGCTTATGTAAGTCAGATTATCAATAAGGTTTTAGTTCAAGTCCATCCCACAGTGAGTACAGTGGGTCACCAAACCCATCCTGTTAACCACAGTTCAGAATGCATAATTGGAATAGACTTATTGAGCAACTGGCAGAATCCCCACAATATCTTCCCTAACCTGTAGAGGAAGGGCTAGTAAGTTGGGAAAGGTCAAGTGAAAGCCACTAAAACTGCTTCTACCTGGGAAAAGAGTAAAACAAAAACAGTAGCATACTCCTGGATGGATTTCAGAGATTGGTGCCATCATCAAAGACTTGAAGGACACAGGGGCCGTAATTCCATCATATTCCAATTCAACTCCCTAGTTGGCCTGTGTGGAAAACAGATGGATCCTGAAGACTGACAGTGGATTATCATAAATTTAATCAGGTAATGATTCCAATTACACCTGCTGTTCCAGATGTGATTTCAGTGCTTGAACAAATTAACACATCTCTGATACCTAGTATGTAGCTATTGATCTGGAAAATGCCTTTTTATCTTGCTGCCTATTAATAAAGACCACCAGAAGCAATTTACCTTGCTTGAGCTAGAAATATACTTTAACTGTCCTGATTTAGGAGTACATCAATGCTCCAGCCTTATGTCATAATTCAATCTGCAGAAACTTGATTGCCTTTCCCTTCCACAAGGTATCACACTGTGCCATTACATTGATGACATTGATGCTAGTAAGCTAAAATTGGCAACTATTCTAGGCTTATTGGTAAGGAATTTGCATAACATAAAGTGGGAAATAAATATAACAAAAGTTCAGATGTCTTCCACCTCAGTGAAATTTCTAGAAGTCCAGTGTTGTTGTACATATCAAGCTATCCTGTATCTCCTACACACAATACCTAGTGACCTTCTGGATTTTAGAGGAAACATATTCCTCATTTGAGCACGTTACTCTGGTTCATATACTAAGTGACCCAAAAAGCTGTTTTGAGTGGGTCTTGGAACAAGAAAATACTCTGTAACATGTCCAGGCTGACATGCAAATTGCTCTGGCACTCAGGCCATATGCTCCATCAGGTCAGTGGTGCTTGAAGGATCAGTGGCAGAATGGGATGCGGTTTAGAGTCTTAAGGCCCTTATAGGTATTTTCCTGAGAGACAGAGAGAGAGAGAGAGAGAGAGAGAAAGAGAGAGAGAGAGAAGAATATCTTCACATAAAGAATTGCACACAAAAGTTCATTACAGTTTTATTTCATAGTCATAAACTAATGCTTATGTTTTAATAAAAATCCAATATCCATCAACAGTTGAATGAATAAGCACATTATGACATACCCATACAATGGAATACTACTCACATATAAAAAGAATGGATCAATTGTTAACTGATCCATGCAACAATATGAATGAACCTCAAAACAACTATGCTGAGGCGTCTGGGTGGTTCAATCAGTTAAACATCGGACTCTTGATTTCGGCTGAGGTCATGATCTTACAGTTCATGAGTTCAAGCCATTCATCGTCTTCTGTGCAGACAACCAGGAGCTTGCCTGGGATTCTGTCTTCCTGTCTCTCTGCCCCTTCCATGCTCTCTCACTCAGAAAGAAAGAAAGAAAGAAAGAAAGAAAGAAAGAAAGAAAGAAAGAAAGAAAGAAAGAAAGCCTTTTTTTAAAAATAAAAATAAAATTGAAAAAACAAAACAATTACGCTGAGTAAGAGAAGCCAGACACAAAAAAGTTTATGGTGTATGATTTCATTTATACACAATTCTGGAAGATGCAAACTAATCTAAAGTGAAAGAATACAAATCAATGGTTGCGGGGGGTAGGGGGCAGGACAATGTTGAGTGTGCAGGGGGAAAGTTTTGAAGGTGACAGATACGTTCATTATTATCATGGTAATGGTTTCATGGGTGCGTATCTATGTCAAAACTTAATCAACTTGCACCCTTTCAGTATGTGCAATTAATTTTATGTTAACTCCGTTGAGTTGTTAAAAATATTAAATATAGGAAATTAATGACATGGGGGAAATGCTTTTCTGTTTCCCACTCAAAATGATACTATTGCCCTCTTATCACAGTTTGCTTTGAGGGCTATTTGTTTTTATTTTATTTTATCTCATTTTATTTTATTTTTAGCTTCTTAAGAAGTACATGATATATATATTTGGAACAACCATATTACATTTGGAATTGGTTTGGTAGAATTGGCTGGTAAAACTCTCCAGTGTTTTCTTTGTAGTAAACTTTAAAAATATTATTAAATTTCTTAATAGAGTAGATTTATCCAGACATTTTATTTCCTCCTGAAATTATTTTATAATTTACATTTTTATAAATTTTTTTCCATTTTATCTTCGAGTTTAAGTTGGCTGTTTTACTTTTTTTTTTAAATATTTTTATTTATTTCTAGGAGAGAGAGAGAGAGATAGCGTGAGCAGGGGAGGATCAGAGAGAGAGGGAGACACAGACTCTAAAACAGGCTCCAGGCTCTGAGCTGGCAGTCAGCACAGAGCCTGACGCGGGGCTCGAACCCACGAACCGCGAGATCATGACCTGAGCGAAAGTCTAAGACGCTTAACCGACTAAGCCACCCAGGCGCCCCTGTTTTACTTTTTTATCCTTGATCTCCCCTATATCCGTAATTATGTCTCCTTTTTCTAACTCAATATTGTTATTGTGTTTCTCTCTTTTTTGTTCTCAATTTATTTCCTTGATTTTTTTCTTATTTCTTATGACAATTTTTGACTTTCTTACAATCAACTTTTGACTTTGTTGATCTACTTTATATTATTGATGCTTCCTAAATCTGTGTGTGGATTTATGTTTTCATTCCAGTTTTAGAGAATTATCTGCCAACAGCTCCTTGATTCCTTTTCTCCCTTCTATTTTCTATAGATTTTCATATATCCTATCCTCTTGCTCTCTGTGATGTGGGCTAAGTAATTTTCTTAAACATATATTCCAGGTCATTAATTTTCTCCTTAGCTATATATAATTGACTATTAAAGACATATATTAAGATTTTTATTTCAGTAGTGTGACAGAGGAAAAACTTTTCCTCTACCCTCCTGGGTTCTGTGACTTATTTAAGAATTACATTGACACAAAACAAATTAACAGGAAAAAACCATTTAAAAAAAATTTTTAAATATTTTTTACTTATTTTTGAGAGAGAGAGAGAGAGAGAGAGACAGCATGAGAAGGAGAGGGTGATGCAGAATCTGAAGCAGACTCCAGGGTCTGAGCTAGCTGTCAGCACAGAGCCCGATGGGGCTTGAACCCACGGACAGTGAGATCATGACCTGAGCCAAAGTTGGAAGCTTAAACAACTGAAACACCCAGGCGCCCCAGGAAAAAACCATTTTAATCATGCATATGTACATCGGAGTTTCAAAAAAAAAAACAAACATGATTCAAGGAGGCAGCCAGATGTTTGAGACTTATATATCATCCTGAGCTAAGAGAAGGAGAGAGGGGTTTCAGGCTTCTGCAGGTGGGGAGGCAAAGTAGGGGAAGAAGAGAGGAGGAAATATATGGTAAATCAAAGTTGCCTTCTTATGCAGTTAAGAGTCCCTCAGATGGAAATAGTTAACTCTGGGAGCAGCTCTCTTCCTGGTACACGTACATTTACTAATGGAAATTTCATTTACAAGTGTAAATCTCTTTTATAAAAGGGGAAAGTTAAACTTTATCTGAAGCCGGTTTTTTTCCTTTAGCTCAAAATAATCCATATGCCAAAGTGGCATATTTTGGAATAGCATGTTTTGAACTTCTGTAATAGATTTTTTTCTTTGTGAAAGTTCCATTTGGCAAATTTTTAAAAAAATATATATTGTCATATTTGATCATCTGTAATTGCTAGGCCATATTTATGTTTCATTTCTTTGGAGTTCATACCCAGATAAGTATCAGCTAATTTCCGTTTCTACAATCCTGGTGGTCTAAATCTGATCTGTTTGTTATTTCTTCTGATTGTCACTCAGGGTGGCTTGCCTTCTCGCATACCTGATGACTTTGGATTTAGGTTCATATTCAGTCGATATTAAATGTGATATAATTTGGGGGGTTTAAAATGAGCATATTTTCTTCCAGAAAGGATTCGCATCATTGTCCTCCAGGAGCTAGGGAGTGTCACTGGCCTGGAATCTCTTCAAACTCCCCTCAAGGACTGTGGGTAAGTCAGGAGTCAGGGGCTCGGTTCTATCTCCCTCTGCTGATACAAGGCTCAGGACCTGGATTATAGTCCTGCTGAGGACGTCTGTCCTTAGGGCCAAGCTGCCCACTACCCTAGTTCTGCCTCCATTTCAGAGTTTGTTTTCTGTTCTCTTTTGCTTTGGAAGAGGGAAAGGATAGTGCAGCTTGAACTCATAACCTACTTCTTTCCTCCTATGGACCCATCAATTCGCCAAAAAGTATTTCCATTGAGGATCTAGCTGTTCTTCAGTGGAAGGACCTATTAGAGCACTTAGTATTATGTCAGATGAGATATTTAAGTCGGGTCTCTTTGACTTGTAGTTCAATGTTATTTTCATTTTTGTATGCCATGAAAGTAAATCTTGACAACTACTAAAACCATCGTTCTCCCTTCCAGTATCCTGATCATCAAAATGTGACCGCCCAGATAACCCACAGATAGAAAAGAGCTGTTATGGACTGAATTGTGTCTCCCCACAATTCATATGTAGAAGTCTTAGCCCCCCAGTACAGCTTCTAATGTGACTGAGTTTAGAAATAAAGCCTTGTGGTGGTTAGTTTTACATGTCATTTCGATTGACCCTGGGGGGCCCACATTAAACATTACTTCTGCATGTGTCTGTGAGGATGTTTCTGGAAGAGATCAGCATTTCAATCAGTGCTCAGTAGATTGCCTTTTTTTTTTTTTAAATTTTTAATGTTTTATTTATTTCTAGGAGAGAGAGAGAGACAGCGTGAGCAGTGGAGGGTCAGAGAGAGAGGGAGTCACAGACTGAAAGAGGCTCCAGGCTCTGAACTGGCAGTCAGCACAGAGCCTGACGTGGGGCTTGAACCCACAAACTGCGAGATCATGACCTAAGTGGAAGTCGGACGCTTAACTGACTAAGCCACCCAGGCGCCCCAGATTGCCTTTTCAAATAAGAGTGGGCATCAGCCAATCCATTGAGGGACTGAATAGTACAAGAGGTGGAGGAAGAAGAATTTCACCCTGTTTTTACTGCCTCACAGATTAAGCTAGGACATGTCATCTCATCCCCAGCCTTTAGACTGGGATTTTACATCATCAACTCCCCTGGTTCTCAGACCTTTAGACTTGTACTGAATAATACCTGGATATCCAGATTGCTAATGGCAGATCGTGGGGCTTCTCAGCCTCACTGGCATGAGCCAGTTCCTCATAATGAATCTATGTGTGTTTTGTGTGTGTGTGTGTGTGTACACATATATACTGGTTCTGTCTCTCTGGAGAATTCTGACTAAAAGAACTTTAAAACAGTGAGTAAAGTTAAATGAAATTATATAGATGAGCCCTAATTCAAATTAGTGGTGTCATTATATTTATTTTTTATTTTTATTTATTTTTGAGAGACAGAGAAAGACAGAACATGAGTGGGGGGAGGGGCAGAGAGAGAGGGAGACACAGAGTCTGAAGCAGGCTCCAAATTCAAGCTATCAACACAGAGCCCAACACAGGGCTCAAAGCCATGAACGGCGAGATCATGACCTGAGCCGAAGTCGGAAGCTTAACCAAGAGCCACTCAGGCACCCCTGAATGGTGCCTTTAAAAGAGAGAAGGCACACACACACACAGGAAAGACCATGTATAGACATAGCAAGAAGGCAGCCATTTGCAAGCCACTGAGAGAGGCTTCAGGAGAAACCAACCTTGTCAACATCTTAATCTTGGACTTCCAGCCTCCAGAACTGTGAGAAAATAAATTTCTATTGTTTGACACATCCAGTTTGTGATATTTTGTCACAATAGTTTTAGCAAACTAATATAGCAGCCTACTCGGTGTTCATGTTTTCCTTACTCCTGGAATGACTTGTTCCTCTAGTCTTCATGAGAAATTTAACCCACTCTTCAAGGCTAATGCAAATGTCACTTCTGTGAAACTTTTCCTAGTTCTCTGTGTTCCGACATATTTCTTTGGTAGCACTCTGAATATTGTGTCAGTGCCTGTCTCTTGTACAAGATTGTGTACAACCTTTAAGAAGAGCAGCCATACAAAGTCCATCTTTGAATTCCCAATACCTAGCTTAATGCTAATGAATGGATGAATGGATACATGAAAGGAAGAATGAACAAATGAAGGAGATGGAATGTCCCCTTAAGATGCCATTCTCCCTGCTGCCTTCTGGTGGGTATTTATTTTCCAATGCCACTTCTAAGGTAGCTTTTCATGACTTCTTCCAGATAACTTGTTTTCCACTTTATGAAAAACTCTCTTCTCTTATTTTGATATTACTATATACCATTCTTCCCATTACATCATCCAGCAACCTCTGGTCATCCTCCTCATTTATTAAGAACTTGTGTACCAAGACCCCAGTTCTTGCTACCCTAACATCAGTACCTTCCAATGCCATGTAGATCATCCTTCTCAAAAACAGTTTCAAGGGGCGCCTGGGTGGCTTAGTCGGTTGAGCGTCCGACTTTCACTTAGGTCATGATCTCGCGGTTCGTGGGTTCGAGCCCCGCGTCGGGCTCTGTGCTGACTGCCAGCTCAGAGCCTGGAGCCTATTTCAGAGTCTGTGTCTCCCTCTCTCTCTGACCCTCCCCTGCTCATGCTGTCTTTCTCTCTCCTAGAAATAAATAAAAAAAATTAAAAAAAAAAACAGTTTCAAAATTTCTTCCTCAGCTCTAACATGTTATCTACATCCTACTTCGGGATCTCATTACTTGGCCACACCCAGACTTCATCATCACAAAGATTTTCACCTCTGGATATTTTGGCTCTGTAGTAAATTGAATCACGACCCCCAAAGATGCCTTTATCCTAATCTCTAGAATCTGTGACTGTGTTACCTTCTATAGCAAGAGACACTTGCAGATGTGATCAAGTTAAGAATCTTAAGATCAGAAGATAACCTTGGATTATCTGGGAACGCTCAAAATAATCACACGGATCTTTATAAGAAACATGCAGGAGGGTTAGAGTGAGGGGACAAGTGACAGCAGAGGCTGAAGTCAATGTAACGTGAGGTCATGAGCAACAGAAGGCAGGCAGCCTCTAGAAGCTGGAAAGGGCAAGAAAACAGATTCTCCTCTAGAGAAGTGAAGAGGGGAGGGAGGAACACAGCCCTGCAAGCTGAGTTTAGATTTCTGAATTTCAGAACTTTCAGGGGAAAAAAAACTTACATTGCTGTAACCACCAAGTTTATGGAAATTTGATAGAGCAGCAATAGGAAACTAACACAGGCTCCAACAAACCCATCTCTAACCACAAGCTTTGGTTCTTCTGGCTCACTCTGTCTCTTCCAATATAGCCAACCCTATCTCATAATTGATGATCTCTCTCCTGGCTTCATTTCCTTTCTAAGACACATAGACACGATGATTTTAACTTTTTTTAAAATGTTTTATTTATTTCTAGGAGAGAGAGAGACAGCGTGAGCAGGGGAGGGTCAGAGAGAGAGGGAGTCACAGACTCTGAAACAGGCTTCAGGCTCTGAGCTGGCTGTCAGCACAGAGCCCGACGCAGGGCTCGAACCCACGAACCGCGAGATCATGACCTAAGCGAAAGTCGGACGCTTAACCGACTAAGCCACCCAGGCGCCCCCCTCTTTATCCTTTACATGACCTCCAGTAGGTCCTTCTGTTTCTTACAGCAATCATTCTAAACCAAATCACTTGCCTCATCACTACTTCTTTCTTTAATAAGTTACCTCGATTTCTATTTTTGAGAGAAAATTGAGGTGTGGCATGCGCTGTTTCCAGCATGCCCCCTTGCTACAACCCTCCTTGTTCTCATTGTCAATGCCTACTTCCCTCTGCTGCCTCTGCCTGACAGATTTTGCCTCCCTCTTCCCCTTGCTCTTTCTATCCTACACTCACCTAAAATAACTTACTTATTTTTCTTTTTCCAGTGTTTTCCAACTTTCTATGAAGACTTTACTAGCACCACCCAGTTCCCCAGTTGACCACTCTTCCTTTGTGTTCCCATTTTATTGTACATATCTCTACTGCCACTATCAGACACATGGTAATGTTTTGTTGCATTGATTTATTTATGTGTCTTTCTCCTATAACTAGACTGAGAGTCCCTTGAGGTGAATTACTATGTCTTACTTGTCTTGTTATCTCCAACACTCTAGCACTTTTCCTATAATGTTTTAAGAACTAGTAAGAAGGAAGGGAAGAACCTACTGAGATGGTGAGTGATGTGACCCAACCTCCAGCCAGCCTCCTGTCTCCATATATACACAGCATCACCACCACCAAACATCAGTGCTGCCCCTCACCTCCTCCCTGTGATTAATCTGTTTGGAGACTAAGACTGGCCCCAGATCTCTGGGCAAAGACTCATTCCAGTCAAAATGACAAGTGCACCGGCATGTTCATCTGAGAGTCCTGTTTCATCAAATCCATTTCAGAATCAGTCTTGGCTGATTCTGTGCTCCAGACCATCTGGTCAGGTGGCACAGCGCCCACTTACAAGGTCAGTTTCTTACTGCCCTGAACACTCCAGATTATGCTGCAGAGTAAACTTTATCTCTGAACTGTCATTGAAAAAAATCTTCAAAAGCACATTAGTCTCTTCTTCACCCACTTCTTTTATTTCTTGGCTAAGTGGCAAGGATATTTCTCCAGAGCACCATTGTGATCTTCTAAGGACAATAAAATTGTCCAGGACAACAAAGGGGGCAGCACCCATTTCTTATGTTCCTTTTCTGTAGGAAGGAGAAGAGCAGAGAAGTAGTCTTTGCCATGGAAACACTGAACCACATTCTAGGATCTCAGGGATGTGCTCAGTCAACTTTATGGACATTTGGATATGAAATCAAACTATTTGCATTAGAATTGATAGGCATTAATTATGATAGTTCCTTTTGTCTTCAAAAGAAATCTTTGCCCCAACAGTGGAAATGAGAGAAGATACAATATGTTTGACTCTTGTTCGCACAGATTTTGGTTGGAGTTTGCCTGATGATTCCTCTAAGCATCCGGGAACTGATGCTATAATGATGGAGGCTGCTAACAGCATTGAGAAAGCTGAAGATGAGCAATCATAAATAGCTCTATACAAATGACATACATCCTGTGCCAAAATAAAAAGGATAGCCACATTGCAGGCAGAGCTCCTAAGGACCAAGATGGGGAAGAAAGCTAGCTTCCAATGACACTGGCACAAACATTCTTACACATGGTCAGCACTACTGTCAGGCATTCAATCTTCTTATAGGTAAATTTGTGTAGATAACTGAAGGCAAATTTACTAAAACAAAAACAACAAAACAGTACATTTCAAAGCAATTATATTTGACAATTGTCTGTAAATTCATCTCTACTTCTGCCTTCTTTTCTCATATATTTGGGGAGGAAAGGGGAAGAAGACATGGAGTGGGTAGAAACAAATTCTAGCACTTGAAGATTCAATATAAAGACTATTTTCTCTGTGAGATTCCCCCATACCACTGTAACCCACAGTGATCCGTCCTTCACCTGAATATCTGTAAGATTTTGCATTTTACTGTACACCGTACTTACTTGCATTGTTATCCATCATGATCGAAAAATTTGTCATCTCCCCAATTAGCCACAAGGTTCTTGAGGACAAGGACTGCTTCTATTCCTCCACAGTACCTATTTACAGTGATTAACTATAGCAGATGCTCAAAGTATCTAATAGCTTGGGTAATTCCATCAGTAAAACCCCCCAAATCACAAATATGATTTTGTTACGCAGTATATTAAATTTAAGGAATAAATCTATCCCTTTTTAATGTTTTGTGCCTTGTGTTCTGCAATTTCTCAGAACAAGGTAGGTGAGCTCTGTATTGCGGTCTCGAGGGGGGCGCTGGGGGAAGCGGCGTAAATGTTGAAATGTATCATGCCAACGAAAAAATGTCCACATGGGATTAAAACAAGCTGGATTACGGAGACTGCCTAAGCAGTAAGAAATGTCGGCCGACTTTATTTAATAATTAAAGCTAAGAAGCCTCAGTCCTTCGGGGTTTCTGCCTGCAAGGCCGCTCTGCGTTTCACAACACTTTGAGCCCACCCTTGAACACTAGCTCTGCAAGCAGTTTGGGAGACCTGCGTCCGCCGATGGTGTCGCGGTCGTTTCTTACCACCAGGGGGCGCCGCGTAGCGCCGCGCCTCGGGGCGCGCGGCCGCTCTCCCAGCATGCCCCGCTTCGCCAACAGCGACCCGGAAGCTG